>NC_069499.1:121269779-121628529 GCF_027579735.1 Bombina bombina
TCCTATTACTTCCATGCATTGAGCTATGGAGGGTTGAGGAATAGAGTGAAGAACTCGACAAGCTTTTAGAAGTTTTGTCTTTCTGACGTCTGTGAGAAAGATCTTCATTTCCACAGAATCTATTATTGTTCCCAGAAAAGGAACCCTTGTGGACGGTGACAGTGAACTTTTTTCTATGTTCACTTTCCACCCGTGAGATCTGAGAAAAGCCAACACAATGTCTGTATGAGCCCTTGCTTTGGAAAGAGACGACGCTTGGATTAGGATGTCGTCTAGATAAGGTGCTACAGCGATGCCCCTCGGTCTTAGGACCGCTAGAAGGGACCCTAGCACCTTTGTGAAAATTCTGGGAGCGGTGGCTAAACCGAATGGAAGAGCCACAAACTGGTAATGTTTGTCCAGAAAGGCGAACCTCAGGAACTGATGATGAGATTTGTGGATTGGGATATGCAGATACGCATCCTTTAGATCCACGGTAGTCAAAAATTGACCCTGCTGGATTGTTGGTAAGATTGTCCGAATGGTTTCCATCTTGAAGGATGGAACTCTGAGGAACTTGTTTAATATCTTTAAATCCAGAATTGGCCTGAAAGTTCCCTCTTTTTTGGGAACCACAAACAGGTTTGAGTAAAACCCTAGACCTTGAAAGGAATATTCAGTAACTTAGTCTTGGACGACACATCTGCCGACCAGGATTTTAGCCAAAGCGCCCTCCGCGCTACTATAGCAAAACCTGAGTTTTTCGCCGCCAATTTCGTTATTTGAAAGGCGGCATCCAATATAAAGGAATTAGCTAACTTTAATGCGTGAATTCTGTCCATGACTTCTTCATAGGAAGTCTCTTTCTGGAGCGACCTTTCTAGTTCTTCGAACCAAAAGGACGCCGCTGAAGTGACAGTAATAACACACGTAGCTGGTTGAAGGATGAACCCTTGCTGAACAAAAATCTTTTTAAGCAATCCTTCCAATTTTTTATCCATAGGATCTTTGAAAGCGCAGCTGTCCTCTATAGGAATAGTTGTGCGCTTCGGGACCGTTTGCCATGCGTCCCTTCTAGGGTCTACTATGGGAAACATTTTCTTAAATATAGGAGGTGGGGCAAAGGGTACACCTGGCTTCTCCCACTCCTTTTCCACTATGTTCGCTACCCTCTTAGGTATTGGAAAAGCGTCGTCGTGCACTGGGACCTCTAAAAATTTGTCCAATTTGCACAACTTCTCTGGTACTACCATGGAATCACAGTCATCCAGAGTAGCTAATACCTCCTTAAGCAAAGCGCGGAGATGTTCTAGCTTAAACTTAAATGCCACAAGATCAGGTTCTGCCTGTTGAGAAATTTTTCCTGAGTCTGAAATTTCACCCTCAGACAGCCCTTCCCTCACAGCTAATTCCGATTGATGTGAGGGTAAAATAGATAAGGCATCGTCAGCGTCTGATTGTTCATCCTTTTTATCTGTATTTAAAACTGAACAATCACGCTTTCTCTGAAAAACTGGCAGTTTGGATAAAAGAATTGCTATTGAATTATCCACTACTGCTGATAATTGTTGCATAGAAATAAGCACTGGAGCGCTAGGTGTCGCCTGCGCAGGCAAAGCTGGTGTAGACACAGAAGGAGAGGATGTAGACCTATCCCCACTACCTTTATTAGATAAATCATCTTGGGTAACATTATGAAAAATAACAGAGCTGTCCTGATTTTGTTTGGACGCTATGGCGCAATTATCACAAACACTTGAAGGGGGAACCACATTTGTCTCTATACACACAGAACATAGGTTATCTGATGGAACAGACATGTTAAACAGATTTAGGCAGGCAAACAATGCAATAAAAATGATTTTAAACAAAAACGTTACTGTCTCTTTAAATAATAAAATGACACATTTATTTCTGAATGTTCAAAAAACTATGAAGGCAATATCCGATTTTTCTGAAATTTGGACCCCAGTGTCTTAATGCTTAGAAAGTATTGCACAGCAAATATGGAGACTCTAGCTCTTAAAACAAGCAAACCGGAGCTAATTGTTGGATTTAACCGTTTTTACACACCACAATCCCAGCTACAGCCTTGCTGCAGCTTTTTACCTTCCTTAGGGATCACCATTCACAGAAAAAAGCCTTTTTGGAGTCACTTTCTGAACCACAGGACCCTCTCACATGAATCTGCATGCACTGCCTTGAAATTCAACTGCACAGCTGAAGTGCCAAAATGAGGCTTCCTCCCTCGGCACACTAGAGTGAAGGGGCCTTCCTGACTAGATTTAGGTGTCTAAAACAAGCCAGATCAATAAAAAACGTTCCCAAGTGTATGTGAGCTTATAAAATATTTCAAATGGTATAATATTGTAATAAAAACCAATCGATTTAGCCCCTAACAGTGTCTACCAGCATAAAAAACAAAAAGGGGAAGCCTGTTATCTTTTTTGCTGAGGTGAAAGAAAAATGGCTTACCGTTTCCCCTGAGGGGAAAAAAGACTGTCATCTAGCATTAACCTGTGTTGTTAGAAGGAGACTAGTCATACCTGAAGCAGATGAGTCTGCAAACTGTTACCCCCAACTGAAGTTCTCTTGTTTCAACAGTCCTGCGTGGTAACAGTAATGGATTTTAGTTACTTGTGCTAAAATCATAGCCCTCTTAAACAGAAATCTTCATCACTTTTCTGTTATAGAGTAAAGAGTACAAGCCAGCACTATTTTAAAATAACAAACTCTTGATAGAAGAATAAAAAACTACAACTAACACCACAAACTCCTCGCCATCCCCGTGGTAGATGCTACTTGTTCAGAGCGGCAAGGAGAATGACTGGGGGGCGGAGCCAGAGGGGGAGCTATATGGACAGCTCTTGCTGTGTGCTCTCCTTGCCTTTCCCTGTGGGGGAGAACATTTCCCACAAGTAATGGATGACGCCGTGGACCGGACACACCAATGTTGGAGAAAGAAAGACTAATTGACTAAGTGATATTATAGCTCAGTGCTCTCACAGCTCAGAGCCGTAAGCCTTAACCAGTGCACTTGTGCAGGTTGCAGATGTAATTTATAGCTTTCGAAAAATCTATAGGATAGTAGAAGGAAGTACAAATTAAACATTCCTATTTAATCACTGTTCATTTCAGATTAAAGACAGGCGCTGCCATATAACATCTTGCACTCACTTAGAGAACCGTCCTATCACAGAGCCCCTTTGCTTTGTGTGAAGCAGCCTGAGATTTTGTGCCTTCAGTTTTTGCCTTGAGTGGGGCTTTGTAAATCTGTGGCAGATTTAATGCTTTTGGGCTCCTCAGAAACCATCTAAAAAAATACATTTGGGAAGTGAATCTATTCATGCATAGTATTCCGTAATGCAATTGATAACTAAGATGAAAATGACCTTGTGTGTTTCAGATTGCTTATACATTTCACTTTACCAGTATGTGTTTGTTATACAGCGTGTAGAGTAAGATATTAGTCTCCAGCATATTGAGCTCTGAATTCATATAGTGCTGTACAGTTATCAAGGGGCCTAGCTGAGCCAATGACAAGAGGCATATATGTGTGCAACCAGCAATCAGCAGAAAGCTACCAGTAGTAAATTGCTGCTCAAAACTACCTAGGTATGCTTTACAACAAAAGATACTAGCAGAATGAAGCAAATTAGATAATAGAAGTATATTGAAAAGTTGTTTAAAATTGCGTATTTAAATCATCAAAAAAATATTTTGTTTCATGTCCCTTTAATGTCACATGAAAGAAAATAGAAGTCGGAATAATTCTGATGAGTTCAAAGGGACAGTCTACACCAGATTTTTTTTTTGTTTAAAAAGATAGATAATCCCTTTAGTAACCATTCGCCAGTTTTGCACAACCAACACAGTTATAATAATATACTTTTTACCTCTGTGATTACCTTGTATTTAAGCCTCTGCCGACTGTCCCCATATCTCAGTTATTTTAACAAACATGCATTTAAGCTAATCAATGCTTGCACCTAGGTTACTCCACATGTGTGAGCACAATGTTATCTATATGTCACACATGAACTAATGCCATCTAGCTGTGAAAAACAGTGAAATGGATTCAGATAAGAGGCGGCCTTCTAGGGCTTAGAAATTATCATATGAGTCTACCTAGGTTTAGCTTTCAACAAGAGAAGAAAGTCAATTTGATGATAAAAGTGAATTGGAAAGTTGTTTAAAATTGCATGCCCTATCTGAATCATAAAAGTTTAATTTTGACTACAGTGTCCCTTTAAGTTGTTTTGTGGTTAATCAAACAAAGTATTAAAGCTAATTCATCCTAATTATGACCTTTTCCTAATGCTAAAAATGCAGGGGACTCAACCATTAAACACATCGCTGAGACATGGCTTCCATGGCTATTACGTTTAACAGCAATTAGCCACTTATGCTTGGCTGCCTTCCTATTCCATACATAGCCTACTGCAACATCACTCCAAAACCCAAGGCTCCTTGCTAAGGTCCGGTCAATGAGAAATTGTCTATCTGGGTTCGCCAGGTTTGTCTATCGGTCTGTAGATATATTCTGAAAAAGTTGTCTGGAACTCATTGTGCTAAGGAGTGGCGATGTGTCAACCATAGGATATAATGGGATCGCAACATCAGCAAAAGTCTTCCGACATCGCCACTGAGCTGAGATGTAGGTGGCAGCTTTTGTGTTCGCAAGAATACAAAAAAAAGTTTTATGTGTTTTAATACTTCAAATGATGCATATCTATATTAAGTTTCACTGTTGTTTGTCACACTGGGAAACATCCCCACTGAAAAGCAGACGAGACTGATATGGCTGAAAGAGGAAAGCTAGAATGGAGGACAGTGCTTTGAATATTAGAAGCCCAAGGCGATGTTTCCCCATTAAAATACAGATTACTCCCATGGAACGCCCTTAAAACTCAGAAAGAACATCTATATTTTTGTCATGTCTGCAATCTAATTTGGGCTCCATGTACTAAGAGGTGGGGGGATAGCTTCTGAATTTGCAAAGCTGTCTGCCCACCTTCGCTATATGCGGGCAGCGGATCTGTTGATTCACTGGCCCATATGTATCATTGCAGTGTGTAATGCCCGCCCCTTCATTCACGTGATCAATTGCGCGACTGAAGGGGCTGTCAATCACAGAGAGTCTCTGTGATTTTCCCTCACCACCTCAGAGGTGGCGTCGGGTATAAGAAGCAGCAGTCTAATAATTGCTGCTTCTTACATTGCGGGAAGCAGGCTTGCATATGCGAACCTGCCCTGCAAGGGCTCCGGAGCAGCTCTCGCTGCTTCGTACATGGAGCCCTTTGTTGCTAAAGACAAAAAAAAAACCACTTCCTGTTAAAGCTATATGAGCTGGGGGGAATGCATAGTATAATGTTAGAATATGTATGTAAAGAGTAAATGTGATCTATATAGATATATTAACATAGAACACGTTTGCTAAAGTGTAATCGCAATATAATAAGTAAAACACGATCGCGCAATCACAATATTATGAAATATGAATATTACAAGTGCGAAAACGCTTTTGCAATAGTTATATTTCACAATATTGCAATAGTGTTTTCACATTTGTAATATTACTATTTCCTAATATTGTGATCATGATTGCGCAATCTCAATATAATGTAAATATGAACATTGAGAATGTGCAATCGCAATCTTAAAGGGACATAATACTCATATGCTAAATCACTTGAAACTAATGCAGTATAACTGTAAAAAGCTCACAGGAAAATATCACCTGAACATCTCTATGTAAAAAAGGAAGATATTTTACCTTACTATTTCCTCAGCTCAGTAGAGTAAGTTCTGTGTAAAAAGTTATACTTCAGTCACTGCTCATCTGCAGGTAAAAAAATAAATAAATGAAGAAATGAACAGTAGTGATGTCCCGAACTGTTTCGCCGCGAACAGTTCACCGCGAACTTAGCTTGTTCGTGTTCGCCGCTACGGGCGAACATATGCGATGTTCGATCCGCCCCCTATGTGTCATCATTGAGGAAACTTTGACCCTGTATGTCACAGCCTTCTGACACATTAGAGCCAATCAGCATCAGACACTCCATCACAGACCCTCCCATGCTGTGATTAGTGCCACCACTGATATCTGCTTAACATTAGTTTAAATTTAACCAACAACAATTTGAAA
Source organism: Bombina bombina (assembly GCF_027579735.1). NCBI lineage: Eukaryota > Metazoa > Chordata > Amphibia > Anura > Bombinatoridae > Bombina > Bombina bombina. Next base: position 121,275,907 of record NC_069499.1, read on the forward strand.
TTATTTTGCTAGTGTAATTTATTTTCATTTTCTATCAGGCCTGTGTCTCAGGCTCACACAGCATAAACTGTGGTTCATTGCTCTGTGCCAGCCACCACTCATATCTGCTTATAACATTATTTTAAATTAAAAAAAAACCTTTTAAATCATTTTGCTAGTGTAATCTAATTTTATTTTCTATCAGGCCTGTGTGTTTTCCTGACTTACAGAGCATACTGTGATTAATAGCTTCCCTACCTTGGCTATCAGCCACGACTCATATGTGCTTAACCTTTTTTTAAATTAAAAAAAAAAAACTTTAAATCATTTTGCTAGTGTAATCTAATTTTATTTTCTATCAGGCCTGTGTGTATCTGACTTACAGAGCCTACTGTGGTTAATTGCTGCCCTACCAAGGCTAGCAGCCGGCCCACGACTCATATGTGCTTAACCTTTTCCTTTAAATTAAAAAAAAAAAAACTTTAAATCATTTTGCTAGTGTAATCTATTTTTATTTTCTATCAGGCCTGTGTGTTTTGCTGACTTACAGAGCATACTGTGTTTAATTGCTGCCCTCCCTAGTCTATCAGCCACGACTCATATGTGCTTAACTTTTTTTTAAATTCCAAAAAAAAAAACTTTAAATCATTTTGCTAGTGTAATCTAATTTTATTTTCTATCAGGCCTGTGTGTATCTGACTTACAGAGCCTACTGTGGTTAATTGCTGCCCTACCAAGGCTAGCAGCCGGCCCACGACTCATATGTGCTTAACCTTTTCCTTTAAATAAAAAAAAAAAAAAAAACCTTTAAATCATTTTGCTAGTGCAATCTAATTTTATTTTCTATCAGGCCTGTGTGTATCTGACTTACAGAGCCTACTGTGGTTAATTGATGCCCTACCAAGGCTAGCAGCCACGACTCATATGTGCTTAACCTTTTTCTTTAAATAATAAAAAAAAAAACTTTAAATCATTTTGCTAGTGTAATCTATTTTTATTTTCTATCAGGCCTGTGTGTTTTGCTGACTTACAGAGCATACTGTGTTTAATTGCTACCCTCCCTAGTCTATCAGCAACGACTCATATGTGCTTAACTTTTTTTTAAATTCCAAAAAAAAACCTTTAAATTATTTTGCTAGTGTAATCTAATTTCATTTTCTATCAGGCCTGTGTCTTTCTCACTTAAACAGCATACTGTGGTAAATTGCTGCCCTACCTACCAGCCACGACTCATATCTGCTTTACATTATTTTCAAGTAAAAAAAAAATGTAAAATCATTTTGCTAGTGTAATTTAATTTCTTTTTCCATCAGGCCTGTGTGTTTCTGGCCCAGTGCATTACACTTGCGGTCCGTTACACTTGGAGTTTGCTCTGTCACTGTGAAGCGGCCATAACCCTTACACTACCTGATAGATACGACATCATAACTGATGTTTTAAAGCACGTTATTGCAAACAATTTGGGAATGTTAGGTGATTTAGGCCCTTTATGGGTTAAAAGCAGACTCTGCATCAACTATGTAATTTTCCATGGGAGTTTTTCCATGGATCCCCCTCCAGCATGCCACAGTCCAGGTGTTAGTCCCCTTGAAACAACTTTTCCATCACTATTGTGGCCAGAAAGAGTCCTTGTAGGTTTTAAAGTTTGCCTGCCTATTGAAGTCAATGGCGGTTTGCACGGTTCGCGAACAATACCGGAAGTTTGAGTCCGCTGTTCGCGAACCAAAATTTTTAAGTTCACGACATCACTAATGAACAGCACCCAATCAGCATCAGCAGTGCTGAGGTCATGAACTCTTTTACTGTGATCTCATGAGATTTCACTTAACTCTCATGAGATTTCATAGTAAACCTCCTTTACTTGATTGGTGAAATAAGATGAGAGTGCACGAAAGCTCGCTCCTTCCACTGTCCCAGGACAGACATACTAATTTGGTGCTTAGAAGTCCTTTACAATGGGATGTGGCTACTGAGGAACCGCCCAGGGTGCTTCCAAACAATTAGGTATCCAAAAGTTCAACAAAGGATGCACTCGCCAGGAATTGTAAATAAGGCACCTTTATTCCATTTGACGGGTGAAATCCCGAAACATCACCTGGAATAAAGGTGACATATTTACAATTCCTGACGAGTGCATCCTTTTTTTGAACTTTTGAATATATATACACATAAAACCTTTTTTTAAATAAACTGCAGGGACATTTGCAAACTTTCCTGCACATCTGTGAGCAAACTGCACTTAGAGTTTCATACTGTGAGAACATTTTACTTCTTTTGATGTTATCTTTTTTTTTCTCCAATCGAAAAAAAAATTACAGCCCTATTAAGAATAATAAAAAAATACAGCACAGCTCAGTTGAGTCATAAATACTAACATCTGTCTCCCGAGGATGAGCAGTTCATTTTCACACAATATAGTAAGTTAAGATTTCGGTATATTCTGCAATATTTAATATGTATGACATAATAACTACACTGTACATTGAGCCAGGGGAAGAATGTGTATGTTATCTGTGATAGAAATGTGTATTTTAATATGATTTCCATTGCAATGCTAGTTATTTAATTCAAGTAGTTTGGTTGCTCTTTATAAGAAAGAGTTGACCAATGTTCACTTAAAGAAAGAAATTATTCAAATGCAGTATAGTTTTATTTCTATATAAATAATTTTTATGTTTACAGAAATGTATTATTAATGAGTCTCTTGGCTTTTTGGCTGAATCATTTGTTAGACAGATGATTATGTTTTCACATTTATATCTGCAAAGGGAGGCTCATAATGTCCTAATCTTTTGTTAGCACATCCCACCCTCAGACTGTGATCAGCATACAAATGAGTAGCAGATGACAGAGATAGGTAACCAGCTTCTGTTAAAGTGCCTCATATTTGGTCCTTGACTGTTAAATAACAATGCATGTTGGTACTAACACTATACCGAACACACCACAAAAATATGTCATTTTTCATATGGTGGGGGAGTACAAGGTTCTCAGCTAGGGAACTTGCCCGCCCTTGTCCATAGCATTTATTATTGCATAATGAAGTGTTTGTGCAATGCCAAACCTTGCTCTTGGCAATTAATCATGCAATTCACTTTATCACCTCGCTACACACATGAATGTGCACCACAAGAACTCAAAAGCAGCCTCTGCTGCTTAATAAATGCTAGGTCATTGTTTATGAGAGGCAGTCAAATGGAGAAGAAAGGGTGTGGAGAACATTTGTGTCTTCTGACAGAGGTTTTGTGTTTTCTGTTGATTAAAATGGACAGGGTTCTTCACCTTCAGTACTCAGAACCCACTAACTGGTCAGATTTCAGAGGTGTCTGAACTAGAGCAGAGGTGAAATAAGCAGCTGCTTGGTTACCATACTAACCAACCTACACTCAAGATAACTCTGAATATCTGGTCTGTCAGTGGATCCTGAGGAATGGAATTGAATAACTGATATGGGGGAAAGCGTGCATGAGCACGTCAAAGCAGCCCTTGGATTTTGTGCGGTATGGAGCTTAACGCCACCATATTGCACGCACAAGGAGGCTTTTCAGTAACTCGTAATGGCAGCGCTATGGAGAGTGAAATAACGCAACTTTTTTGGTGTTAGTTTCGCACCCTGTTTAGCACAAAACTCATAATCTAGGTGATAGTAAACTAACTTCACTAATGCAAATGTGACATAATCTAATGAATTAGAGCATGCCACTTTTTACATTAAGGGGAATATTTATCAATGTGCGAGCGGACATGATACGAACTAGCGTATCATGTCTGCAGATTTTTATGATATCTTAACTATAGCAAAGGTGAAATAATCGGCTGATCAGTTACCACGGTTATTAACCTTCTCTCACCCTTCAGCTGTTTATTTCTCCTGTGCTCTAGTTAAAGGGACATGAAACTCATTTTTTTTTTCATGATTCAGATAGAGAATACAATTTTAAATAACATTTCAATGTACATTTATTTTCCAATTTGCTTAATTTTTAGGTATCCTTTGCTGAAGAACTAAAAATGCACATGGGTGAGCCAATAACACCAGACATCTATGTGCATGCACTTTCTAAATCATAAAAGAAAGAATTTGGGTTTCATGTCCCTTTAAGATATAACGAAAATCTGGTCTGTTAGGGGTACTTGACAAGATAAGACAACATAATTTGTATCTATCCCTAATTGGCCACAAAACGTTACAAGGAACATGAATTACACCAGGCTTTTTCAAGAGCTGTATCCCTGAACTGCTTTCATTGGCAAAACTGTACATTATGCAAAGAAAATGGCAGGATTAACTGGTTTTAAAATATTTCCTTTGCAAAACAGTGCTTAATTACTAGCAAATTCTATGCGGTACATTTATCAAGCAGTGGATGCTGCAATCTACCCCCGTAGTTTCAGGTTCCTCTGAAACTGAAGTTAAGAAGCAGTGGTCTTAAGACTGCTACTCCTTAACTCTTCTGCCACCTCTGAGGCGGCGGACAGCAATCATCCTGATCCGATCCGATCGGAATGATTGACACCCCCTGCTAGAGGCCGATTGGCCGCCAGTGAGCAGGGGGCGGCATTGCACAAGCATTTCACCAGAAATGCTTGTGCAATGTAAAATGATGACAGCATACGCTATCAGCATTTAGCGAGGTCGAGTTGACATGATTCGCTACAAGGACCTTTGTTAAATCTACCCCTATGGGTCTTGCATCCCTTATAGCAAGTTTCCTGAGGTATAGATCTGAATTTTACAGTGTTTTGTATCTAGTTTACTCATTCATCGGAACCACTGAGTCTCCGATATTCAAAACATCAACAGACCCTGTCTATTTAGGTTTCCCAGACACGCAGTCCGTTGGTCTGTTGATATATCCTAAAAAAATGGGTTGAACCTCGTTTTGCTGACGAGTGACAATGTGTCTCCCATAGGATATAATGGCGATTGCAACTTCAGCAAATACCTGGTGACATCGCCACTAAGCTTCAATGTAGGCTACCGGGTGGGGGTTTGTCTTTAATGTGTGTTTACACAAAAAGGACTGTGCATTCATTGGAAAAAAAAAGTTTTCTGTGTATTAACACTTCAAATTATGTATATGTAAGTTTCACCGTACATTAACTAGATTTGTCATTCTAGGAAATATTGGCACTGAAAAGCGGGACTGATATGGCTGAAAAGGGATAGTTAAGATGGAGGACAGTGCTTTGAATATTAGAAACCCACAGCAATGTTTCCCCATTAAAATACAGTAAACTCCCATGGAACGCCTTTAGATTCATCATCTCTGCAATCGACTTTGTTAAAGGGACATGAAACCCCAATGTTTTCTCTTATGAGTTAGGTAGAACATACAATGTTAAACAACATTCCACTTTACTTCTATTAACAAATTTGCTTCATTCTCTTGGTATAATTTGTTAAAAGAGCAGCAGTGCACTGCTGAACACATGGATGAACCAATGACAATCAGTATATATATATATGCAGCCACCAATCAGCAGCTAGAACCCAGGTTCTGTGCTGCTCCTGAGCGTTCCTAGATAAAACTTTCAGCAAAGAATAACAAGAGAAGGAAGCAAATTAAATAATATAAGTAAATTGGAAAGTTGTTTTAAATGGTATGTCCTACCTAAATCACGAAAGAAAAAGGTTGGGTGTCATGTCCCTTTAATAAAAAGAATAAAAAAATACTTCATGGTAAATTAATAGGAGCTGGGAGATTGTATAGTATAATGTTAGAATATCTATGTAAACTGAAAAAGTGATTGTACTAAACGTCTATTGTGTCCCATGGCGTGTATTTTTACATATCTTAAGATTGCGATATAATGTAAATATGAATATTGCGACCACTCAATCGCAATCTTATAATAAGTAAAAACACATACCTAAGGAAACAATAGAAGATTAGTACAATCGTGTATACAATACAATACATAAACATTTAACAATGAATATGCATATATCATATACCCACAATTCCCCAGATCCTATAGGTGTATTATTGATATGTTTTTGTATTATACAAACAGGGATTGAGTTTCTATTGACACATATAAATGATATTGTCATACAGTATTGTTTTAAGGGATTATTTGCATTAAACTTTTGATGTAGGCAACAATGCTACTTTGAATATATCACCGGTATCAAAGAAGCATCACAAACCACTGAAATGTAGGGTAAGACACCTCTCAGTGATGCTGCCTTTAAACAGTACTGTCAGCTCTTTCAAATATTTTGCCAGATTTCTTGACATTGCAATGGATCCCTTTTGAATATCTTGCCGCCTTGTGGCACTTTTGATCATCAGGGCCTGACAGAGAACTCCAATATGTCTGTTTTAACCTCAGTTGCATTAAGTAAAATCATAACATACTTTTTATTAAACACTTTCCATCATAATACTGAAAACAAAAAATAGAATTGTGCACATATTTATTTTATGTTCCTCTTTAAAAAAGAAAAGAAAAAAAAAACCTTTTATTTTGTCCTATGTCCAGGCATGATGTCTTTATTAATTTGTTTAATATAAAAACCATTTGTCTGCTATGATCTATGAGGTAACCTCTTCAGAGAAGTAGATGGACAGCAGATTAAACTTAAATAAAGTTAAAATAGTAGCTAATGCTACTGCCACATGCCAGCAGCAACACAAATATATATATATATATATATATATATATATATATATATATATAAACATATATATATATATACTCCTTGCTCAGTGTGCTTAGAGGAACATAGCTGCATCTCACTGACGAGGTCCAATGAAGGCCTAAATGATCGTCTGGGGTTGCTGTGTTCCTTGTTCAGAGAGGAATTGCCTGGTATTTTGGCACTGGCCTGACCATAATAGGCAGGATCAGACTGATATACTACAGGAAAGTTCTACGCTATGAAAAGCATTACTGGGCTAAAAAGAAGCTGCACCCAGGTCAGGATTGCCAAAAACAAAAGTGAAGCTTATAGACTTATTAGTTGACTCTATAATCTGTCCCTGCCTTAGTTACAGCTCATGTCTAAAATTAAAGTAATTTAAATAGAAACTGGTCTTTTGAGCAGGGTTCTTAATAACCAGCAAACCTTCTGAACTGGCAAACCTATATTGCCCACTTATGTAGTAGAATACTTTGTATCTCTTTATGATTTATCGTCAGTGGGGGCTTTAGACTATTAAATTTGTGGTATAAAAAGTAAACCACAAAGTTAAATATCAAAAGGGTGCATACATGTGAGTGACCTCATCAGAGGCGTAACTAGAAACCACAGGGCTCAGGTGCAAGAATCTAAGAAGTCCCACCCACCAAAAAAAAGTGAATTTGATACATATCTTTCTTTTTTTAAAAAAAAAAAAAACATTTAACAGGGAATAAAATGGGAATCAGATTACATGTCTGCAAAAGGAGGTACCCTGTGCAAACACACTCTGTGAGATGGTCTGACTTCCTATTACTGTATATAGTGACACTGTTTAACCCACTAGTACTGTATATAGTCAGTGACACAGTCTGTAATCTGCCGGTGAGATGACTGACCTGACCTTACCCGCCCCAGTACTTTATAAAGTGACCACAGTAGTCTGTGACATGGTCCGGAGGTTTAGGGGTTAATAACTTTATTATAGTGTCGGCAATGTCTGGGATCAGCGGAATAGGGGTTAAAAGCTTTATTATAGTGTTAGCGATGTCAGGGAGAGGTGGAATGGGGTTAATAACTTCATTATAGTAGCAGTGATGTCAGGGAGCAGCGGAATAGGGGTTAATAATTTTTAATAGTGTCGGCGATGTTGGGAGCAGCCGATTAGGGGTTCGTAGGGTTATTTAATAGTCGCAATGTGGGTGGGCGGCAGATTAGGGGTTAATAAGCTTTAAATAGTGTTTGCGACGCGGGGGGGGCGATGGTTTAGTGGTTAATAGGTAGTTTATGGGTGTTAGTATACTTTGTAACATTTTAGTTATGAGTTTTGTGAAACATTTTTGTGGCTCAAAACTCATAACTGCGGAATGGACGTTGTGTTACAGGCTAAAAAGCTTGCGGTATAGCTATACCGACACAACTCGTAATATGCGTTCCTGGCCATTACGCTGAAATTGCCATTTTTTCAGCGTTAAAAGCCGTAACGCAAAACTCGTAATCTACCTGTATGTGTTTAACCCCTGGAAAGAAAGGTAAGGTAATGCTCAAGAGCCACAAGAATTGATGCCCTAGAGTAAGTAACCAGCTGATGACTCAATCAGGAGTGGCACAACCCACCAATCAAGGTCAAATTCTGCTAGGGAGCTGCAATCTGGGTCATGAACACAAACTTAAATAGGATCATTAATGCTAAAATTACATATTCTATCAAATAATAACATTACATAACATTTTAGGATTAAAATAACCCTTAAATGGACAGTAAAGTCAAAATTAAACTTTAAATGCTCTTAGTACTCTGTATCCTTTGAGTAAAAGCATACATAGCTAGACTCAGCAGCAGCAATGCACTACTGGGAGCTAGCTGCTGATTGGTCGCTGCACCTATATTCCTCTTGTCAATGGCTCAACTAGTTCACCTGTCTGTCAGTAGGGCACTGCTCCTTCTTCAACAAACAATAACAAGGGAATAAAGTAAATGTTATAATAGAAGTAAACTAAACAGTTGTTTGAAGTTTATGTACTACCTCAATCATGAAAGAAAAATGTTGACTTTTATATTTTATTAAGCCAAGGGGAAAAACAAACAATATGACAAAGACAAGCTCACAATATTACTGCACTCATTCAGGGTTTAGTGTATCCTATGTTTATGAAAGTAAGTCACTGATAGATTGATATTCAATCATTTCAATGACAACAAACCGTATAAGCCATTTCAATGGTAACAAGACCTTGGTGAGTCCTGTAATGTTCTTGTGTAGTCACTCAAATTAGTGTCTTACCAAGGAATTACTCAGAGAACACAGCTCTGCATCTAGTCACTAACTGTTTACTAGATATGTGCATGATCGAAAAATTCGGTTCGGTTCGGATGGATTAGGAGATTTTCGAATTTCGTTTTGGATCAATTCGAATTTGGAAAACTTTGAATGAATTTGTTTCGGATTCATTTCGGATTCATTCGGATTCGAAAAAATTCGGCAGGATTGAGTTCGATTCGGTTCGGTTCGGAAATTCGGTATGTGTGCTGTGTATTAGACTAGTATTATGTACTGTATATTAGGTGTAACCCATAGCAGAGTGATATAACCTAATATACTGTACAATACTAGTGTAATCCATGTCCATCCGAATTTACAGAATAAATCCGAACTAATTCGGATTTATTCTGTAAATTCGGCAGTATTTTCATTCGGAAATTCGGTTCGATCCGAATCTCTGAATTTGCCGAATTTTCCGAATTTCCGAATCGAACCGAACCGAATTGCACATGTCTACTGTTTACTATCCTAACTGAACCTGTTACCATATATGGTAGAAAGACCAACAGCCAATTAACATTCTGTATGCAAATTAACAAACACATCACATGACATGTTAATAACATTACAAGTCACATTTATACGCACAGGTTGTACTGCTGTTTGTGTCTTGTACTAGCTATGCAGATTGAAACAGACAGCAAGATTGTTAACATGGGTGTATTGTAAAAAAGAAAAAGAAATGTTGAATAGTAGAGTGGTTTGTTACAACTAATCCTTCTATAGAACAAATATACTGTTAAATTTTTTGCTTTTTTATTCCCTTAACCCATTCGTTGCTAAGCCATTTTCAAACCCCTGTGCTCTGACAATTTTCTTTTTGATGATTAAATATTAACACTTTTGTAAGTCATATTTCAGTGAGTGGCCCGCACAAATTACTATATATAGGGAGAGATTACAAGTGATGCGCTAAATTGTTTTCCGCCCATGCACAAACACCGCTTAATATAAACTTTTAATGAGAGTGGATTAGCATGCATATTACAAGTTGAAATTAAAACCAGATGCACACTAATTGTAGGTTTCTGAATATTGTGATTGCGTTAACCCCTTCACCCCACAGACTTCACCCCCCAGACTATGAGGCCCATTTATCATTTTATATTTATAAAGACCGCTGCTCCTTAACCCTGTCTGCCTGCTTTGAGCAGGCGGACAGGAATCACCACAATTCAACCTGATCGAGTACGATCGGGTTGATTGACACCTCCTTGCTGGTGACCGATTGGCCGAGAGTCTGCAGGGGGCGGCGTTGCACCAGCAGCTCTTGAGCTGCTAGTGCAATTCTGAATACGGGGAATCAGTGTATTGCTCTCTGCATTCAGCGAGGTCTTGCGGACCTGATCCGCACTGTTGGATCAGGTCCGCAAGACCTTTAATAAATAGGCCTCTATATCTTTACCTATATATCTATAAGAGATGTGTAGGGAAGAAAATGACATTTCTGAGACTCTCATAATAACTCTATCTAATAAAAAAAATTTAAAAAATATTGCAAAAAAAGTTATAAGTGCTCAAAGATATGAAGTCTCAGGCATTAGAAAAAAAAGGCAGGCAAAGGACTTTAATATTGAAATACATACATACATATTTCTATATATACATACAAAATACATACAAAATATTTTATATATATATATATATATATATATATATATATATATATATATATATATATATATATATATATATATATGTATTTATTTATACCTATACAGGGAGTGCAGAATTATTAGGCAAGTTGTATTTTTGAGGATTAATTTTATTATTGAACAACAACCATGTTCTCAATGAACCCAAAAAACTCATTAATATCAAAGCTGAATAGTTTTGGAAGTAGTTTTTAGTTTGTTTTTAGTTATAGCTATTTTAGGGGGATATCTGTGTGTGCAGGTGACTATTACTGTGCATAATTATTAGGCAACTTAACAAAAAACAAATATATACCCATTTCAATTATTTATTTTTACCAGTGAAACCAATATAACATCTCAACATTCACAAATATACATTTCTGACATTCAAAAACAAAACAAAAACAAATCAGTGACCAATATAGCCACCTTTCTTTGCAAGGACACTCAAAAGCCTGCCATCCATGGATTCTGTCAGTGTTTTGATCTGTTCACCATCAACATTGCATGCAGCAGCAACCACAGCCTCCCAGACACTGTTCAGAGAGGTGTACTGTTTTCCCTCCTTGTAAATCTCACATTTGATGATGGACCACAGGTTCTCAATGGGGTTCAGATCAGGTGAACAAGGAGGCCATGTCATTAGATTTTCTTCTTTTATACCCTTTCTTGCCAGCCACGCTGTGGAGTACTTGGACACGTGTGATGGAGCATTGTCCTGCATGAAAATCATGTTTTTCTTGAAGGATGCAGACTTCTTCCTGTACCACTGCTTGAAGAAGGTGTCTTCCAGAAACTGGCAGTAGGACTGGGAGTTGAGCTTGACTCCATCCTCAACCCAAAAAGGCCCCACAAGCTCATCTTTGATGATACCAGCCCAAACCAGTACTCCACCTCCACCTTGCTGGCGTCTGAGTCGGACTGGAGCTCTCTGCCCTTTACCAATCCAGCCACGGGCCCATCCATCTGGCCCATCAAGACTCACTCTCATTTCATCAGTCCATAAAACCTTAGAAAAATCAGTCTTGAGATATTTCTTGGCCCAGTCTTGACGTTTCAGCTTGTGTGTCTTGTTCAGTGGTGGTCTTCTTTCAGCCTTTCTTACCTTGGCCATGTCTCTGAGTATTGCACACCTTGTGCTTTTGGGCACTCCAGTGATGTTGCAGCTCTGAAATATGGCCAAACTGGTGGCAAGTGGCATCTTGGCAGCTGCACGCTTGACTTTTCTCAGTTCATGGGCAGTTATTTTGCGCCTTGGTTTTACCACACGCTTCTTGTGACCCTGTTGACTATTTTGAATGAAACGCTTGATTGTTCGATGATCACGCTCCAGAAGCTTTGCAATTTTAAGAGTGCTGCATCCCTCTGCAAGATATCTCACTATTTTTGACTTTTCTGAGCCTGTCAAGTCCTTCTTTTGACCCATTTTGCCAAAGGAAAGGAAGTTGCCTAATAATTATGCACACCTGATATAGGGTGTTGATGTCATTAGACCACACCCCTTCTCATTACAACGATGCACATCACCTAATATGCTTAATTGGTAGTAGGCTTTCGAGCCTATACAGCTTGGAGTAAGACAACATGCATAAAGAGGATGATGTGGTCAAAATACTAATTTGCCTAATAATTCTGCACTCCCTGTATATTATCATATGGATATATACGTAAAGATTTATATTTTACTAAAAATCTATCAGATATATGTAGAGATATTCTTCTATGTGGTGAACATTGGATTATGAAATATTCATATTTTTATGTTGGGTTAGCGCACATTAGAATATGCGATCGGGTATACCCATATGTGATCGGTATGAGCATATGAGAACATGTGATCGGGTTTTCACGCGAGTAAGGTGTTTTTTCTCCATTAGGTGATAGTCTAATTGTGCTATTGTGCTAGAAGTAAGCTGTTTGCACTCGGCGGGTTAGCGTGAGAGCGCAAACTTTTTACTTTCAACTCATAATACCAGCACAACCCGCAAAAGCAAAAATGTATAAATAAAAAGAGAGAAGCGCTCAACCTGGGAACGAACAAATTATGACATTTTGGGATGTCTCCCTAAGTGTGATGCGGGAATCCAGACGTGGACCTGTTGCTCAGTGTGCCTAGAGGGATATGGCTGCACCTCACTGACGAGGCCCACAATAGGCCGAAACGTACGTCTGGAGTTTTGCTGTTTCGCTCGTTCAGAGAAGGATTGCCTGGTATTTCGGGGCTGGACTGCACTGTGAAGTCAGGATCAGACTGATATGCTTCAGGAAAGTTTTTCTCTGTGAAAGGCACATGTTGAGCAAAAAGAGGCTGCTTCTTGGGTGGTAACTAGCCATAGAACAAGCTATTATGCTATTGTTCGTTTCCAGGTTGAGCGCTTCTCTCTTTTTATTTATGCAAATTATGACATTTTGGGAAGTCTCCCTAAGTGTGATGCGGGAATCCAGACGTGGACCCGTTGCTCAGTGTGCCTAGAGGGATATGGCTGCACCTCACTGACGAGGCCCACAATAGGCCGAAACGTACGTCTGGAGTTTTGATGTTTCTCTCGTTCAGAGAAGGATTGCCTGGTATTTCGGGGCTGGACTGCACTGTGAAGTCAGGATCAGACTGATATGCTTCAGGAAAGTTCTTCTCTGTGAAAGGCACATGTTGAGCAAAAAGAGGCTGCTTCTTGGGTGGTAACTAGCCATAAAAAGCTATTATGCTATTGTTCGTTTCCAGGTTGAGCGCTTCTCTCTTTTTATTTATAAAATCAAAAATGTAGCTTCTAGCGCAATTAGCAATCTAGTGTAAATGCTAAATAATGCTCCACTTGTATTCTAGGGCCCATACAAGCTTTTGGGGGTTATAATTTAGTTTAGAGAGTTTCCTTTGTGCCAGTACAGAAATAAAAGCACTTTTTTTTTCTTGCAAGATGTTCACTGTTCACCTGGCTATACAAAAAAAATGATACATCTATTAATATTTCCCATTTTTCCTGGCTAATTAGGGATATATATCTATGATATCACACATAAATGAAGCAATTACAGTGCAGAATACTGCAGTTTAAGGCTCAGGATCCTACAGCATAAACTCCAACCTTATTTTTTGTGCAAACATTCACACATTCCCTTAAGACAGGGTAACAAAATGTATTTTTTATAGGCCTCTTGAGCAGTCTGAATGCATATTTCTGTATTTATTCCTTGACTTTCAGAATTGTCAACAGCTAATTGCTCTGCAGACAAGGGGTAATGTCCTCACCTGGTAAATCAGAAAAAATAAGCGTTCAGTAAACAAAACTATACAAGCCTGTAAACAGCTATAAAGATAAAATAAAATATAATCTCATATTTGTTTACATGTTCTAATCCTACTGTCTCATAAATAAGACATTTTATTGCAAACTATGTAGCCCTACAATACTTTACTCAGCAAGGGCTGCTAGATCCTATAAAGCTCCCAAATGACTACATTATTGTAGAAATGTAACTATCTATAGTGGACATGAGCTTTTATACTGTAGGCGTTCAAGATTTGAGCATCTTAAGCAAGGGCCATTACTTTCTAAAGGAGGCACTATGACATATTAGCAGCATCAGCATACCTAAATACTCCCTCCCTTACTCCATATAACCCTAACTGCTTTGTTTCAAGCCACAACCAAGCAAACCTTAAAGGGACACTGAACCCAAATTTTTTCTATTGTGATTCCGATGGAGCAAAACATTTTAAGCAACTTTCTAATTTACTCCTATTATCAAATGTTCTTCATTCTCTTGGTATCTTTATTTGAAATGCAAGAATCTAAGCTTAGATGCCGGCCCATTTTTGGTGAACAACCTGGGTTGTTCTTTCTGATTGGTGGATAAATTCATCCACCAATAAAAAAGTGCTGTCCAGAGTCTTAAACCAAAAAAAAAAGCATAGATGCCTTATTTTTCAAATAAAGATAGCAAGAGAACAAATAAAAATTGATAATAAGAGTAAATTAGAAAGTTGCTTAAAATTGCATGCTCTATCTGAATCACAAAATAAAAAAATTTGGGTTCAGTGTCCCTTTAAACACACTGTCCCAGAACCATGCTGCACCAGTCCACAACCATATTTTAACTCTAACATTAACCCATTTCTACCGTCATAATTAACCATAACTCTGACTACCCCTACCACTATAAAGACTAACCAGATACCCAACTATGTAAATATATTTCCCCCACTACCATTACTTATAATAGCTAGCCCAATTCCCATAACAATTGAACATGTCTGTGTATCCTCCCAATTGCAAACCTCTTAACTATAAAACCTAGGGGACAAAAACAATCTCTACCACCTCATTGTTAACTCTACCCAAAAGATACTCCCAAACTCTTCCAAAAAAAAAACCATCCTACATGATTCCTTCTTCACACTTCCTCATAACCAAAACCAGTAATATAAATTAATATAATAAACACCATAACTAAAAAGCTTACTCTTCCTGAAGTCTATTAGGTCACTTTTTGAACTGCCTTTTCTGTTTAAAACGTTTAAGTTTAAAGATTGGTTGTTCATGTCCAGGATTGTGAATTGATGGTATGTAAAAATTGAGCCAGCCCTTTGTTTTGATTGGTTACTGACTTCCAAAATGGTAAAGGTATTTTTATTGTTGACTAGGTCTTTTTTTATGTATGTTGTTTATATGCAATGGAAATAGTAGAGGTAGTCTCACTTGTGTGTGTTGTTAAAATAGATGTATTTGCAAAGGGGTGGTCTCAAATATAGTGGGTTTAAGGTTAAATGAGCTTTGCAGTGAAGAAGAAATAGGGAAGTCACTCTAAGGGCAATGTGGTGATCAAGTCATTGTGGTTAGTTTGGTGGAGGACACTGGGACAATGCAGTTGGGGTTAAAGTATAGTATTGTGTTTTAAGTGTGTTTGGTTTTATTAGAACAGCATTTTAGGTTTCTTTGCTGTAGAGGGGTAAAGACACCACTGTTAGGTTTAGTGTACTTTTGGGATCAGAAAAGTGCCCTCAAGGTTAAAGTGAGATGGGTGGGGGTTTAGACAGTGCAATTAAAATTAAAGAGTTTGTAGAGTCAATGTTTTTGCTAAAGCACAGTTTCTCTAAGGCAGTGATGTGCAGTCACTAGAGGCAGGTGAGGCAGTGATTCACCTTTCATATGGGCAAACATATATATTTTTTTATTGGCTTTAAAAAAAAAATTGTAATTTTTTTTCCCCAGCATTTTTTTTCACAGCTAGATGTTGTGCAATGGAGAGGCACAAGCAGGTCTGCCCACCATTACACAACATGCTGCGCCATCTACTGGATGACAGTGGTTAAGATCATTGCATGGCCCATAAGTGCTTTATTTGAGGCAGTCCTATTTGGGCTGAACCAATCCAGCGAGAGGCATTAGTAAGTGGAACATAGGGTTGGGGCTGGATGTTAAATCATATAAAACAAAACAAAACGGAAAAAAACAACTTTCATATATGTTGTTGCTGTCCTGTGAACCTGCTAGCTTTGCTAAAGTGAAAAAGAGAGTTCTGTTATTCCCCTCTAAGTGCAGTGGAATGTGCCACTGTCACTTCCTGAATCCTTACAGAGCAGGAAGAGAGAGGCACAGAGAGCAATGTTTCTGTTCAGCCACATCTTATTGAAGTAAGATTTTACTGTAAGGGATTCTGTTAGTGAAAATAATAATTTAATGAATGTGGTTTAGTGTTTTTTACTCTTTTACAGCAGGGTAGTTTTTGTATTTTGTTTACTCAAACTTTACACCCACTAACTTGCCTCTGTACTTCACACTAAATTATAGACTCATTTTCTGAACTCTCTGTAGCTCTGCTGTTTTATTACTTTAAAATGCAGTAGTCCCCCCCTTGTGTGTGTGTATGTGTCTCTCTCTATCCATCTCTCTCCTTATGTGTTGTTCTCCCCATGGTCTCTTTCTCTCTCTGTCTCTCTTCCTCCCCCTCTGACTCTCATCCCTTATGTAATGAAAGAATCTATAAGCATAATTTGCAGCATTAAAGTAAAAAGTATGTTTTAAACATATTTTAATGGGCATGGATTTCTAGATCTCATAATCAGAGCAAGCATTGTGTTATCTGGCAAGAGTTTCTGTTACAATCCTTTTAGACTAAAATCAGATGTTTACTAAGTTGACCAGTTTTCCAAGACACCATTTAAAGGGACATGAAACCCATATGAAACCCATATGCAAATTTAAATAACTTTCCAATTTACATCTAATATCTAATTTTCTTCATTCTTTTGATGTTCTTTGTTGAAAATCATATCTAAATATGCTCAGTAGCTGCTGATTGGTGGCTGCACATAGATACCTCATGTGATTGGCTCACCCATGTGCATTGCTATTTCTTCAACAAAGGATATCTAAAGAATGAAGGCGTATCCTAGCCACTGCCTCACCAACCTCTGACGTCACTGCACGTCACTGCTCTAAGGGTTAAAGGGATCTGACACTTGCGTAATACACTGTAGGTGATACTATTATAGCAGCAACTGGAGGCTTCTCATATCAACCAACTGTCAGATGCTATTTTTAATTAGTGACCTGCATATACCTTTGTATTGTCCAGTCATTAAATAGAGCCTCTGTGAATCTTTGGTTTTGCTAGATTTTTTTCGAAGCTACTTCATAGAAAATTGCCCCAAATTCGCAATAAACTTATTTATTTAAAAAAAAGTTAGCACATAACAGCACAATTGCAAACTTGTTTAGCAAACTAACCTAAGGCTGTATAGCCTGTGGATGCTGGTATTATCAACCATAGTACACAAAAGAACCCTGAAATCATTGATTAGATATTATTAGATATTATTTAGCGTTTATTCCTTAATTTTGTGCTTCTGCTTGACTATTTTAAGATTATGATATGGTTAATGTTCTGTTCTTACATTATGGGCCAGATTACAAGTGTTGAGCTATTGTGCCTGTTTGCACGTGTTGGAAGAAGCGCATGTATTACAAGTTGAAAGTAAATGTGATTGCTTGAGCGCGATTGAAGTTAATATGCTTCGGGATAGCGCAACCCAGAGCGCTGGTTAACTGTTGCGCTCAAATAAAAAGTTGCACAAAACACAACAAAATTACATGTAAAAGTACAGTTAAAAAAATATTGCTCAAAAAAAGTTAAAAAGGCTCAGACAAAGATATAAGATCTCACATATCTAAATATGTATTGTACATGTATATATATATAGTTCAGAGAAAGAGCACTCTCACTTCATATGCAGCTGCCAGGGTGCCAGCAATTAAATATAGCAGATAGAGGACGGCACTCACTGGTCTTTTTACAAGTGTACTTTAATAGAAAACAAGCGTGACGTTTGGGGGGGGGCACTCCCCTTCCTCAAACAAGTTTGTCTGAGGAAGGGGAGTGTTTCCCCGAAACGTCACTCTTGTTTTCTATTAAAGCACACTTGTAAAAAGACCAGTGAGTGCCGTCCTCTATCTGCTATATATATATATATATATATATATATATACTGTATATATATTTATTAATATGTATGTACATATGTATTTATGTATTTATATGTGCATATATGTATTTAGAGACAAATATAAACATATAAACATATAAATACATATTTAGACATATATATATATATATATATATATATATATATATATATATATATATATATATATATATATATATATATGCATTGTAGCCCTTTACAGTCAAGTAGATGAAAACACGTGAAAGCATATTTATGCAATAATTATTTTGAATAAAGGATTTAACTAAATTTTTTCTCTAAATATTTTGCATTCCAATGTTATGCACATAGCAGTATATGTTCTATATATTTATAAATAGATATTCATATATATATATATATATATATATATATATATATATATATATATATATATATATATATATATGAAAACTGCAAGATCACAGGGGTGCACTCAAAAAATGAGCCTCACCACTGGGAGCCTAGGCTGCGCACACTTTAGATAGATTTTGTTAGAACTGAGTTATTAGAACTTGATACCACAATTTCTGATATTATATGTGTTTAAACAAATAACCACTTGATAGCAATCAGATATATACAAACAAAAAGATAGTACAATGAAAGTAATAATGTACTTATCACACTAGGTAGTATCCCTGAATTAGGAGAGAGACAACGATAATGTCCTTCTAGTGATCAGATGTGATGAAGTTCCAATGTAGTTGGTGTCTCCGTGCTGCTCGTTATGATATCACTCAAGGTCCAAATTGAGTGAAGTAAAATACAGCTGCAAGAATCTAAAAGAACAAGCGCACAGATACACTTTTCATAGTGCAGATCAATTTAATATTTTAAAAACACATTACATATATTCAGCAATTCAGGAATGAATCCTACTCACAAAGGGAACCCCAATCATATGAGGTAAGTAATAGCGGTCGGATCCTTAAAGTGTCCCCACTTGTTACTGGTAGCAAATCCCAATGAAATAGGAAAGTCTCCTTGTCAGTAAGATCCCCAGTCAGGTTCAAGGTAGATGAGGGTAGTGGTTAGTAATGTCTGAAAGTTCTGGTTAGTCTTACCACTCCGCTCCGCTCCTGAAGTTAGCAATCCGGTCAAGTGCTGACAGATAAAAAAAACGCTGCAGGTAGTAGTAACAGCGTGTATAGCTATGCTCCTGCTCGGCGTGTGAATCACAAGTGACGTAAGGTGGGCGTGGCCTTACGCGTTTCACGGAAACATCCGCTTCATCAGAGGCTTGATGTACGCCCACCCTACCTGCTGTGCTTATGAGACAGCGTTAAGGTTCACGCCCTCCCTACGTCAGAACGCTTGCGAGACCTGTCAGTAAAAGTGCCGGTATATGAGGAGTAATAGTATTTCAATGTTGAAGGGAAGCTACAACTTAAAATCCTATTTAACAACACACAATCTCATATGTTCTATTACAATCATTGTTTTATAGGATTTAACTCTGTATACTCAATTTACGAGTCATTCTAATGTTAATCCAAGTTAAAAAATTTTGCATATGTATATACACATAAAAAAATATAAAAAATCGAAATAATAATGTATATATTTTAAAATCTAATAACCAATATGTATTATGAGCTATCAGCAGATCATTCACTAAATTTACAATTTAATAGTACATGTGTATATATAAAACGCTTGCTTGATAAGGGGATATTATAATGCGTTCACTACAGTTTATGGGTAATGAAATTTTAGTCACTTCTAAGTATATAGATGCTGTTTGAAATAAAGCTATTGTGATGTATTAATTATCTGTATCTTCTATTTGAATATGCAGTTAATAGCTCATACCTGTAAAGTTTCTTGGACTTTCAATAATTACAATTGAGTAATGAAGTTTAAAAAATCCCCTTTATCATTTTTACACATAAAAATAATTGATATCCACCTTTTTAAATTCGATTCAATTTTTTAAAAATGAAACTTGTTCTAATTATATTTTATACCCTATTGAATTAAATTGAGTCAATATTAAGTTGATATTAAATTAAATTAAAAAGGCCTGAATATCCACTTCCCTATTCATTCCATAGGGCTCCAAGGTATGAAGGGAGTGGATCCAGAATGTTTCTCTCTGTCTCAAACATAACATCCTGTTTCCCCTCCTTTCATCCATGACCACTTGTTCTATTGCCTTAAATCTCAAGCTAGAAGGATCATTATTATGTTTCTTTCTAAAGTGGTCCGTCACTCCATGGGACATGTCCCCTTGCTCAATGTTTGCAATATGTTCTAATACCCTTCTTTTTACTGTTCTTTTAGTCCTATCAATATATTGCAGCTTGCAACTACATTCTAGGGCATATACAACATACTTAGAATGACAATTCATAGATGTTCTAATAGGCCTAGTGTAGCCATTTACATGAGATGTTATTTGTTTGTTGTCATGATCTATTATTGGACATGTACTGCAATTCTTCCTATTACACTTAAAAAAACCACAGCTCACTCTATTTAGCCAATTCTGTTTGTTTGGATCCTGTCTCAATCTACTGGGAGCTAAAATATCTTTTAAATTCTTGTTTTTCTTGAATACAACTCTAGGGATATGATCCAAGGACTTTTTAAGGATAGGATCTTCTAATAAAACATGCCAATGTTTTCTCAGTACTCTCTTTATATCCCATGATTTTTCGTTGTATTTTGTTAAAAATAGATTGTCCATCTTTTTCCTTTCAGAATTATGGTTTGATTTCTGATTTAGAAGAGTGGATCTTTCTAGTTGGCGTGCCCTTGAGTATCCACTTTCTACCAAGTCCCTAGAATAGCCCTTGGCTCTAAACTTGATTTTTAGTTCTTCTGATTCTTTATCAAAGGAGACCAGACTCGAACAGTTCCTCCTCACCCTCTGAAATTGACCATATGGTATATTTCTGATCCAATTTCTATGATGACCACTCTTGGCGTGGAGGTAGCTGTTCGAGTCTGTCTCCTTTTTATATAAGCTGGTAGTTATTATATTCTCACTTCCTGTGAGCACTACATCTAAAAATGCAATTTTAGTGCTATTCACATTTTTTGTGAATTTTAGATTGAATTCATTATGATTCACATAATTAAAGATAATTGCCTTGGAGCCCTATGGAATGAATAGGGAAGTGGATATTCAGGCCTTTTTAATTTAATTTAATATCAACTTAATATTGACTCAATTTAATTCAATAGGGTATAAAATATAATTAGAACAAGTTTCATTTTTAAAAAATTGAATCGAATTTAAAAAGGTGGATATCAATTATTTTTATGTGTAAAAATGATAAAGGGGATTTTTTAAACTTCATTACTCAATTGTAATTATTGAAAGTCCAAGAAACTTTACAGGTATGAGCTATTAACTGCATATTCAAATAGAAGATACAGATAATTAATAAATCACAATAGCTTTATTTCAAACAGCATCTATATACTTAGAAGTGACTAAAATTTCATTACCCATAAACTGTAGTGAACGCATTATAATATCCCCTTATCAAGCAAGCGTTTTATATATACACATGTACTATTAAATTGTAAATTTAGTGAATGATCTGCTGATAGCTCATAATACATATTGGTTATTAGATTTTAAAATATATACATTATTATTTCGATTTTTTATATTTTTTTATGTGTATATACATATGCAAATTTTTTTTACTTGGATTAACATTAGAATGACTGTTTAGGAGGAACTCGTAAATTGAGTATACAGAGTTAAATCCTATAAAACAATGATTGTAATAGAACATATGAGATTGTGTGTTGTTAAATAGGATTTTAAGTTGTAGCTTCCCTTCAACATTGAAATACTATTACTCCTCATATACCGGCACTTTTACTGACAGGTCTTGCAAGCGTTCTGACGTAGGGAGGGCGTGAACCTTAACGCTGTCTCATAAGCACAGCAGGTAGGGTGGGCGTACATCAAGCCTCTGATGAAGCGGATGTTTCCGTGAAACGCATAAGGCCACGCCCACCTTACGTCACTTGTGATTCACACGCCGAGCAGGAGCATAGCTATACACGCTGTTACTACTACCTGCAGCGTTTTTTTAATCTGTCAGCACTTGACCGGATTGCTAACTTCAGGAGCGGAGCGGAGTGGTAAGACTAACCAGAACTTTCAGACATTACTAACCGCTACCCTCATCTACCTTGAACCTGACTGGGGATCTTACTGACAAGGAGACTTTCCTATTTCATTGGGATTTGCTACCAGTAACAAGTGGGGACACTTTAAGGATCCGACCGCTATTACTTACCTCATATGATTGGGGTTCCCTTTGTGAGTAGGATTCATTCCTGAATTGCTGAATATATGTAATGTGTTTTTAAAATATTAAATTGATCTGCACTATGAAAAGTGTATCTGTGCGCTTGTTCTTTTAGATTCTTGCATATATATATATATATATATATATATATATATATCTGTATATATTTATATCTTTATATAATCGACTAGATAGATAGATAGATAGATAGATAGATAGATAGATAGATGATAGATATACAGTATATATATATATATATATATATATATTTGTATATATATATATCTATCTATCTATCTATCTATAGATATGTATATATATATATATATATATATATATATATAAATATATAGAGAGATATAGGTATTTTTATGAATAAATAGAGTAAATAGAATATATTCTTTTATGTGAAGAACATTGAAATGTGAAATATTCATATTTTCATTTCGGGATAGCACACTTGAGAATATGCGTTCGCGTTAGCTCACAAGTAGAGTTTTTCCCACTTTTTTGCTCCATTGATCTCTGGGGTATTAGGTTAACGCACATGATATTAAAAAGCCTGCTTCTTGCACGCATCGGGTTAGCATGAGAGTGAAAACCTTTTATTTTTAACTTCTAATACAAAATAATATGCATAATGTAATATAAAATCGATACCCAACACGCACAAAAAGCTTACTTTAGTACAGTTAGCACAATAGTAGAAGCGCTAAATATCTCTCCACTTGTAATCTAGCCCTATATGTGCAAATATAAATGTTTTTTCTAGACAGAAATTCTGAGTAACAAATTTATTATTATTATTATACTTTATTTATGAAGCGCCAACATATTCCGCAGCGCTGTCCATGGATACAATTCTTTTAAATAAAACAATACAAGACATGTAAGAGACAGGACAAAATTTACAAACACATACAGGAGGGATTTAAGGCCCTATTCCCATGGGAACTTACAATCTAGAAATGCAACAGATATGGCTGATATATGTTAAATGGGAAGTTGTTGAGTACAGTTTGAAACAATGTTATAGCTAAGATGGACCATATTGTAACTTGTATGCTATATGGAAAATTACAGCTTGTGAGGTGAAATAATTCTATTAAGTATAAAATACTTGATGTTTACCTGAGGAAGGGGTGTGAAACGCATCGTGTTTGGTCTGCCCAGACTGTCTATCAGTGGTAGCACTGATGCTGAATTGCATCTTATATTCATGTAAGTATCTATTGTGGTTTTTACTTGTAATGATTTTTTTTTATCAACCTAAAGATCTAGGACCAGATTACGAGCGACGCAAGCAATATCAGGTTTTCGTGGCCGTTTGCGCACAAGTTAAATTCCACTCGTATTCCAAGTTGAAAGTAAATGTGAATGCGTGAGGGCAATCGTGATTTATGCTAGAATGATTTCCTTATCCTCAGAGCTCTGCTTAACTGTGACGCTTAAATAAAAAGTTTCATTCCAATGCTCAGCACATAGCAGAATACGTTCTTGGAATCTTTTCTAGATATTCCTATGTGTATCTGTATATATACAGTGTATATATATATATATATATATATATATACTGTATATATATATATATATATATATATATATATAGGTATAAATATATATTTGTGCAAGAGTCAATCGCATAAAAATTTAAATATATCTTTAAGAATAAATAGAACATATTCTGCTATGATCAGAATATTGAATTATGAAATATGCAACATTATCTTCTTATGTTGCGCTTTTAAACAACTGTGATCGTGTTTGCATGACTGGTGGTTTTTCCAACTTTTTTGGCTCCATTAAAGTCTATGGGGAATTTGATTTTGCATTTGTGACTTCTCAAAGTATATTTGTTACCGCAACATTACAAACGCAAAAACGCAAACTTTTTACTTTTAACCCTTAATACAAGTGCAAATCTCTGTGATTACAAAACAAATACTTCTAGCAGTTTTAACGCTCGAAAGCGAGCGCAAACTACACTAGCCTAATGTTTTTATAATATATTTCCCTGTACATGCTGTTTTTTGTGTGTGTGTGAAGTATAAAAGACTGTATTGTCATGTGACTATCTGATGTGTCTGTTTTCTAATGAAAGCAGCATATCTCCGGATTAATTCACGAATACACCATGCAGCATTATTCTCACTTTGAGATTGTTTCCTTCATTGGTGAAAAGTACGACAAGCTCAATCGTAGTTTCCACAGGAATGCAACTTAAACTAGTTTTTTTTTTTTAAATACTTCAACTTTTTTTTTATTAAACAAACCTATGTAATATAACTTTACACAGTCAGCATACATATAGCTTTCTAGTTAATTCTAATGAGTCTGTGTTATTTTAAAGAAAAATAATGATACAGAGCTACAGAAATGGCTTCTAAAACATAACTGGCTACCATGCATAGGACAGCTTCTTATAAAACTATAAATCAGAATGAATTGCTAAAGAGGCTTGTGATGTAAATCGAAACCATTTTACCTCCTCGGAATGCTGGTGATAAAAGTCAGTTTGTTAAAAAAAATACACCATTGATTTATCTGTGTACCCGCTCAATTCCAGGCAACAGCTGTTAAGTTTATGGATTTGTATAACTTTGTAAAATACACAGTTACTGCTCACAGAGGGGGTTAAATAGTTACAGCCTGGTTAATTAAACCAAAGGCTGATATATATTGAACTGCAATTAGAAAACAGGTCATAATGTACCGTGTAATTGAAGATGCTTGGTTCTTGAACCCTTATTCAAATCCACCTGTTAAATCAGCAAAGACATCATCTTTGTTTAATTATGTATTTTAATTCTGAAAAAAAGACAAGGACGTCTCCTATAAGACACATGTTCTTAGAGGTTTTTAGCCCAGTAATAGCGCTATTAATACATTCTTCCCTCCAGAGGCATTTGGCAAATTTAATGTAAAAAGGGGTTTAAAGAGAACATTGTATTTCTTTCCAAAAAAAAAACAAAAAGAGAAACAAGTGAACTGAATGATATAAATCATCACATGTTTGTCTGCAGAAACATTGAATAAGATATTTTAGCCTAGAATTAAGGATGCTTATGATGGATCTCTCTGTAACGATGAGGTCATGTTCAAAATGTATTGAGTATCTCTTCATCTATCTTCTCCTAGTTGCATAAGGACTGGATACATGATATTCTGTACATCAAACAAGAACTATTAGTATCAAAGAACAAAACTCGAATATCAGGCCCTTAGTGTGGGCATTCCAGGCTGTTCTAGAGGCATAATCGAAGAGATGCTTAACCATTTTTCTAGCCCTCTGTTGAACAATCCATGTTTGATTTGCTACCGCCAACATGTCTGCTGAACCTCACTCCAAGAACATTGCACAAGCAGTTGCTTGTGCAATGCCACCCCCTGCTTGCTGGTGGCAAATAGGTCACAAGCAAGACTGTCAAACATCCCAATTGGATCAGAACGATTTCATCTTGCCATATTTTAGGAAGCGGAGAGGTTAAGCAGCATCAGTCTTAAAGGGTCAGTAAACTTACAAACTAATGTTATATAATTCTGCACATAGTGCAGAATTATATACCATTAGCTTACCGGCAGCTTTATACATTAAATTATAGCAAATAAATTATATGTAAAAGCACCTTTTACCAGAACGCCGCTCTTTGATCTACTGAGCGGGTCTGGTTTTTCCACAGCGCATCCGGCAACACTGTCTAGTCACAGTGTGCCCGGTCGCGCTATTAAAATGAATGTAGCTCGCTCCCGCTCTGGTCTAGTAGCAGGAGCGAGCTACATTCATTTTAATGGCGCGACCGGGCACACTGTTACTAGACAGTGTTGCCAGAGCAAAGAGTGGCGTTCTGGTAAAAGGTGCTTTTACATATAATTTATTTGCAGTAATTTATTGTATATAGCTGCCGGTAAGCTAATGTTATATAATTCTGCACTATGTGCAGAATTATGTAACATTAGTTTGTAAGTTTACTGCCCCTTTAAGACCGCTGCTACCTAACTAATGTTTCAGGCAAGCCTGAAATGCTGGGGCCCTGAAGCTGCTTTTGCAGCTTGATAAGTGGGGCCCACAATATACAAAGTAATTCTTGACAAGGGATCCATAAAGTGACATCAAAACCTGCTTCCTCTATTGCATTATTTACCAAACTTAAAATTATCTGAAATAATTATACCCAATTTCTTTTCTTCTTTTGTTACTTTGGGACTGAGTCTTCAGCAGTTAATTTTAATTACCAATTGGGATTATGCATCCTAAATATATAATTTCACACTTTAAGGTGTTCTATTTTAGATTTTTCTTTCTTTTAACATCACTTCTCATTTGTTCACCCCCCTCTTGGAACATCAGCTCTACTACAAATGTGCCCAAAGACACATATCATTTATGCATTTATTTTACTACAACTAATAGCACTGTAACAGGAGCCAGCTGCACTTAGTGCTATGGCGCGGTCGGGCCGGGCTGTGACTATACAGCTGGCCCGATGCGCTGACTGAATATTACAAACCCGCTCAGCAGAGAGCAGAGAGCGGGTCTGTAAAAGCGCCGTAATTTTAACATATTTAAAGAGAAAAAAGCCATTTAGAACTATAGCACTTAAATAATGTTATATAATTCTGCACTATGTGCAGAATTATATAACGTTATTTTTAAGGTTTACTGTCCCTTTAAGTCTGCACCTAACACCCTAACATGTACCCCGAGTCTAAACACCCCTAATCTTACACTTATTAAACCCTAATCTGCCGCCCCCCCTATCGCTGACCCATGCATATTATTTTTAACCCCTAATCTGCCGCTCCGTACACCGCCGCAACCTATGTTATCCCTATTGTGCCCCTAACACCGCCGACCCCTATATTATATTTATTAACTCCTAATCTGCCGCCCCAATGTCGCCGCCACCTACCTACAATTATTAACCCCTAATCTGCCAACCGGACCTCACCGCTAATATAATAAATGTATTAACCCCTAAAGCTAAGTCTAACCCTAACACTAACACCCCCCTAAGTTAAATATAATTTTATTCTAACGAAATAAAATAATTCTTATTAAATAAATTATTCCTATTTAAAGCTAAATACTTACCTGTAAAATGAACCTTAATATAGCTACAATATAAATAATAATTATATTGTAGCTATTTTAGGATTTATATTTATTTTACAGGCAACTTTGTATTTATTTTAACCAGGTACAATAGCTATTAAATAGTTAATAACTATTTAATAGTTACCTAGTTAAAATAATTACAAAACTATCTGTAAAATAAATCCTAACCTAAGTTACAATTAAACCTAACACTACACTATCAATAAATTAATTAAATAAACTACCTACAATTATCTACAATTAAATCAACTAAACTAAATTACAAAAAAAACAAACACTAAATTACAAAAAAACAAACACTAAATTACAAAAAATAATAAAAGATTACAAGAATTTTAAACTAATTACACCTACTCTAAGCCCCATAAAAAAATAACAAAGCCCCCCAAAATAAAAAAAGCCCTACCCTATTCTAAAATAAAAATTGTAAAGCTCTTTTACCTTACCAGCCCTTAAAAGGGCCTTTTGCGGGGCATGCCCCAAAGAAAACAGCTCTTTTGCATTTAAATAAACATATAATACCCCCCAACATTACAACCCACCACCCACATACCCCTAATCTAACCCAAACACCCCTTAAAAAACCTAACACTAAGCCCCTGAAGATCTTCCTACCTTATCTTCACCACGCCGGGTATCACCGATCCGTCCAGAAGAGGCTCCGAAGTCTTCCTCCTATCCGGCAAGAAGAGGTCCAGAAGAGGGTCCAAAGTCTTCCTCCTATCCGGCAAGAAGAGGACATCCGGACCGGCAAACATCTTCATCCAAGCGGCATCTTCTATCTTCTTACATCCGGCGCGGAGCGGGACCATCTTGAAGCAGCCGACGCGGATCCATCCTCTTCTAACGATGTCCTAAGTCCGAAGGAAGGTTCCTTTAAGGGACGTTATCCAAGATGGCGTCCCTTGAATTCCGATTGGCTGATAGGATTCTATCAGCCAATCAGAATTAAGGTAGGAAAAATCTGATTGGCTGATGAATCAGCCTATCAGATTCAAGTTCAATCGGATTGGCTGATCCAATCACCCAATCAGATTGAGCTCGCATTCTATTGGATGTTCCGATCAGGCGATGTGGGGGGGCCTCGGTTTAGGGGTGCCTAGGTAGTTTATGGGTGTTAGTGTACTTTAGAGCACAGTAGTTAAGAGCTTTATGAACCGGTGTTAGCCCAGAAAGCTCTTAACTCCTGGCTTTTTTCTGCGGCTGGAGTCTTGTCGTTAGATTTCTAACGCTCACTTCAGCCAAGACTCTAAATACCAGCGTTAGAAAGATCCCATTGAAAAGATAGTATACGCAATTGGCGTAGGGGGATCTGTGGTATGGAAAAGTCGCGGCTGGAAAGTGAGCGTTAGACCCTTTCCTGACTGACTCTAAATACCAGCGGGCGGTAAAAACCAGCGTTAGGACCCCCTAACGCTGGTTTGGACGGCTAACTCAGAACTCTAAATCTAGGCGTATGACTCCAAGGAGTGGTTGGACAAATCTCCTTTAAAATACTGACCCCTGTTCTTGAATAACCAATCATACAAGAGCAATTGCAATAAATGCAATAGGTAATATTCATCAATTTAAAATAATTTTACTGTTTCTTTCTTTTTTTAAAACTTTATTTGTGCAGGGTCCATTACGTCCTATTATAACATGAGCTGGTTTACTATTAAGAGAGAATACTAGATAAATTGGGAGTCAGGTTTGCCCATGCTCAATAGAGTCAGAATGCAACTTAAGTATTTTATATGTCAACATATCCCCCTGAGGGCAGTGACTACACTAACTAACTTTCTAAGCACTCATTTTGCAAGAAAACAAATACGTTTTTTTGCTGTTGTTCTCACAGTGGTGCCTATTTATTATTGTGCGAGCGGACATGATACAAAGTAGCGTATCATGTCTGCTACACATCAATACATGTCAACAGCATACGCTGTCGGCATTTATCATTGAACCAGCAGTTTCTGTGAACTGCTGGTGCAATGCCACCCCCTGCAAATTTGTGGCCAATCAGCCACTATCAGGGGGTGTCAATCAACCTGATCGTATTTGATCGGGTTGATTTCTGTCAGCCGCCTTAGGGCAGGTGGACAAGTTATGGCGCAGCAGTCTTTAGACCGCTGCTTCATAACTTCTGTTTCCGATGAGCCTGAAGGCTCACCGGAAACAAGGGGCATCAAGCTACATACGGAGCTTGATAAATATGCCCCCACATGTTTCCTTTTAGGATTACTTTGATTCAACATACTTGTTTTTAATAAATGATCACAATTTCCCTTTAAGTTGTGATTTCAAAGGCTGTAAAGGCTCAGAAGATCTGTCGACAGCATCAAAACGGAAGCCTTTGGCTTATATTTGTAACCACTTAACTACACCTAACATACCCTGTAAGTTGGCAGCCGTTCACATACCCCCAAACATTCGTCAGACATAGCACCGGTCTTGCTTTTGTCTTCCGGAGGCATGAAGTACTAGCATAGCTTTGACACTGTCTGCTAATTTGCGCTAGTTAAACTATTAACGACCATGGACACACAGGGTACGTTGGTCGTTAATGGGTTAACCAAAATTTTTACCCACTTAATTAGTCATGAGTCAAGTTTATTACTAGATTCTAGTTAGGCTACATCTACTACTCCATTCTGGTCTATCACTTTAGTTATACAGTCAAAGTAGTCAAATATATCAGTATAGTATGACAAGAGCTTCCATCAGAAAACCGGTGCCTCATTTGATACTCTTAGTTAATTTAATTTATGTAAAACACATAAATGTCACCACTAATGAAGTTACACTCACAGGCCTGTAGTTAAAAAATAACCTTCCGTACTACTCTTTTTATGTTAAGAGGTATTACATTAGCAATTCTCATATCACCTGGAACAAAACCTATCAACAGCTGAAATTGTAGGCAAGATGTTAAAATTGCCTACTTATATTTCCATTGTAAAACGAGTCTCACAGCACTGACAAATGGGCTGATCAGGGCATTCTTTGAAAGTGTATGAAATTTCTTTGCAATTTGTATTGGAATAATTTGAAGATATTACACTTGTAGGTCGGTCTTTTGATTTCATCTAGTTTTTTTTTCCAAATACACATTGTGCCTATGAAAGTGAAGGAAAAAAGTAATGTTTTTGAAATTAGAAACAAATGCAACATAAACTATGTTCATCCAGTTATTTTAAATCATTCCATGAGGTCTGACTGCATGAGGGTCAGCTCAATATTCCCCGCCATTCCTGATTCCCTTATTAACCTCACTTTCTGGCCTATCTTTGGAAGTCAACAGCTGAAACCTAAGGGCATGAGAGATATTGTAGAGAAATAGGGTTTTGCCTCTCAGCCTCCTCTTTATTCTTTTGTCTTCCCTTTTAATTCTTTTTTTTTATATATTGGAATCGGATCATGCATCTGGTGCTTTTAGACAAATGTTCAGTTCTTTGTTTGATGTATATTTTTGTTTATTAAGGGTTATAGGGTTATGTTCTAGATAAATATTCTTCCTTGATGCTTTAATGTAGAACTTATGTGCAATAGTGACATTGTTATATCAGATGAAGAATTACTCAATTTTGAGTATTTCTTTTGACACTGTATATTCTTCTTATATCTCATTTAATTGAGTGTAGTACGTATGTGAGACTTATGAGTCTTTTTATGCTCTATTACTACCCATTGTTGCTTTATTGTGAAATTTAAAAAAAAACTAATATTTAAAAAAAAATTGCTATGTTACTGGATTATTTAATGTTACTCTAATTGGCATCATATATAACTGTTCTTATTTTCACCAGGTTAAAATAAAAAAAGCAACTCTCCGTTAATTCAATGGAAAAGTTTTATAATGCAGACTCCCTATGTGTTTTCATTGTACAGAACAAAAACTAGGAAATATGTAGTCATCCCGCAGGCACTGAGTGATTTTTACCTCTGTTATCTTTCACTTTGTTATAAATGTGAATGTTCTGCAGAGTTTATTAGACTTGAGGGAACGTCTTGGGACCTGAAGATGAGTAATTAGACCCCTGTGGTGTTCAATTTAGTGTGTAGAACAATATGAGCATCTCTGGCTTTTGAATATTTCTGCAACAGTAGTTGCTACAGGAATCTTCTCAAACAATAAAACACTTCCCTTGGTCTGTTTTTGGAACACATAAAATGTTCATCAATGTCTGTGATGGAAAATGTTTATTAAAGGGACAGTCTACTTGAAACTTTTTATTGCTTAGAAAAATAAATAATCCTATTATTACCCATTACGCAGTTTTGCATAAAAAACTCTATTATATTAATACACCTTTTACCTCTGTAATTACCTTGTATCTAAGCCTCTGCAGACTGCCTGCTTAGCTCAGTTTTTTTGACAGAGATGCATTTTAGCTAATCAGTGCTGACTTGTAAATAACTCCACGGAAGTGAGCACAATGAAATCTATATGGCACACATTAACTAGCAGTGTCTAACTGAAAAACTAGCAGTGTCTAAACTGTAAAAACTACAGATGAATAGGCTTTTCCACTTAGAAACACAGTTGATTAAACTTGTACTGAGATAATTAGTATAAATGTCAAGTGCAACTACTGTGGACTAGATTACAAGTGGCGCCCTATTTAGCACTTCAGCGTAAAAATCACTAGATATCATTTTTTTGCATTTGTGGGTTAGCGAGCATATTAAAAGTTGAAAGTAAAATTTTTGCAAGCAAGCAAAACCTGACACATGCTAACTTCAGAAACTCGAAAATCTTTTTCTCCTCATAGATTTCAATGGAGTCCATTACAATGTTCTTCACATACAGGAAAATGTTATCACAGTAGTTGTTAGTTATCTTAAGACGTCATGGAAATATTACATATAAAATATTTAAAAATAATAATAACTATCAAAAAATATTAAAGATATTCTAAAAAAAAACAAATAATCCTTAGAATATATGTGTATATATATATATATATATATATATATAGAGAGAGAGAGAGAGAGAGAGACAAAAAGAAATGGGGTTGTGTACCAGCGCTAATAGGTATACCTTATATAATGCCTACAGATAGGTATATCTCCTTCAAATACCTTCGGACAATAATTTAAAAAACTATTAGCTTACATCTATGTTAAGATATAAGATAAAAAAACTCTGTGGCGCCACTAGGTGACTTGATATATGCAGATATCAACTGAGAATAAACTATAAATTCCACGTGATCACTGAAACTCTCTAATCTAGATGAGCCCAAACATGTACCCAAGGTGAAAATCCAGTAAGCCTCTCTCCTTGCAAGGATGAGATCAATATCACCCCCCTAGATGGTTTAACAATATTTTCAATGGCACACCAAGTAAAGTATTTGAGATCATTATTATGAAAAGCACCAAAATGTTGGACAATAGGTGTCATTGCCCTGTTCACCTTAAAAGAAGATAAGTGTTCCCTTATCCTAGTATTCAAGTCTCTTGAGGTGAGTCCTACATACTGTAACCGACAAAGAGTACATTCTATTAAATAAATAGCATACTCTGTGGTACAGTTCATGCAAGCACTGATGTTATAATTTTTCTTGGTAACCACACTAGCAAAATTCTTAGTCACCTTGACGTAATCACAAGGTTTACACTTACAGTGCCCACACTTGAACATGCCCGTATGTTTGAGCCAAGATCCACTAAGGTCCCTTTTTTTTTTTTTTTTTTTATTGAGGTTTCAGAAAAAATACATCATAACAAGGTTATAGTATCATTATTAACATAAATAGTTGAGAACATATAGCTAGAAATATCCACAGTATCTGTTATTGAGTCTATCTTGAGAGCGTTAAGAATAGGGTTGGGTTACACTATGATTAAGGGTTCATATACAGAATTTCCCAACATAATATTTTACACAGACAGTATCCGTAAACTTCATACTAGCAAACATAACTGTATTGAATTAACTAGTTAGAGCAGTCAATAGCTACATAGATAGTTGAGAACACATAGCTAGAAATATCCACAGTATCTGTTATTGAGTCCATCTTGGGAGCATTAAGAATGGGGTTGGGTTACACTATGATTAAGGGTTCATATGCAGAGTTTCCCAACATAATATTTTACACAGACAGTATCCATAAACTTCATACTAGCAAACATAACTGTATTGAATTAACTAGTTAGAGCAGTCAATAGCTAACCTCACGAATTAAAAGGGAACCTCATTTTTTTTTTCTTTTGTAGGGGGCAAAGGGAAGGGTTAGCAGTGGGCGAGAGCCACTCGTATAAGGAAAAAAGGGGGTATTTGCTGTAATATGGTTTCTTATTGGGCTAGTGAATATACTGTGCCATGGGGGGAATTATATCTGATCCTGGGGAAGAATAGTTTGGGCGAATTACTGTATTAACATATGATTATGGAGGGATGGGAGGCAAGAGATAGGGTGCTGGCTATAAGCAGTTACAGAAGAGAACAGAGAAGGCCACAATATATTAGGTAGGGATGGTGGCTTAAAATATATGTATATAAGGAAAGTTAAGCTAACTAGGGTTCGCATGTAATGTAATTGCACATGTGGACATAGTGTGTGATGGTGAAACAGTACCAATACAGTTGCAATATCCAATGTGATTTCACTATTCTCATAACTCATAGTTCACCCTGCAGATATAACATGACATCTATCATCTTATTACATTACAACCCCTATCCCCAACTGTGGTATATGCTGGAAGAAATCATCCATTAAGTATGAACGCCCAGAATAATGAAGCTGCCCCTCTAACATAGTCTTAGGAATAAAATGATAACATGCGTCCTTTTATTAGTGTCCAAGGAGGATCAAAGCCTCGACTGTGCGGGGGATGGTGCTACCACAGAATAGAGAGCGTCCGCATGGTTAATGGAGAAGATTCCATAGGTTCAATGTGAAACTAAACACATGGGGGGACCCATATCGGTGGAGAGAGCTCAAAGATACAAAGGGAGGGTTTGAAAGTACATACACGCAACTATATAGGAGAAGAAGCTAAATTAGGAAGTGGGCAGCAACTGATATCATACATGTCCACTACCCTGTGTAAATGAGAGGGTCTTTGCAGTCAGCCCATACCTTTTCTGGGAGGCTGATCCATGTCAGGCCATAAGCTGAAAAAAAAGGCAGTCACAAAATTAAATTGCAGGAACCCCGATTCTCTCACTTTGTCAGAACTCCAGCTAGCGCTGCGCTGCTCCGGCTTCTTTTCTAAAACCTCGGCGTGCCCCCGGGGGCCGGCCGCACCCTTCCAGGGGATGGCCGAGGTAGGTATTATGGCCACTGCTACTTGATAGATAGATGTGGATGGGGTGGTATCGGCACTGTAGGAGATTGTGATGTTGTTTACAGGTCGAGTGATCTCCGGTATCTCCACAGTGCCTCTGCAGAGCGGATCACTAGTAGTTGCATTGATAGGGTGAGCGCTCGTTTCAACTTGAGATGCTATGGGTTCTTTAGGAGAGAGGGAGAGCTGTGGGACTAAGGGCTCCTCCGATGTAATATTAGGCTCAGGATCGGGTGTTAGTGCCAGAAGTAGGGGTTGTTTGTTTGGGTTAGGGTTCGGCTGCTGAAAAACGATGTATTTTCCCTCTAACGATCTGGAGAGGTCATATGTTTCCTTGCCACTGGCTGATCTCAGGGTGTAATGTAGGTCTTCAAAATGGCGGTGCAGCCGTCGTGTCAGAGCCTCAAACCCCAGCTGGAGCTGTAAGTGCAAATCCCCCTCCATGGCAGAGCACAAAGTTCAAAATAGGTAGGCGATTAAAGTGTCACTAGCGTGGGTTAGTTTTACCCGGCTGATAACAAACCGGGGGGGGGATGATAGATGCAAATAGAAAAATGCGAGGCCGCAGCTGTCGTTCCTTGAAGTCTCAAGTTGCTGTTCTATACTGTAATTTGTCGAAGTTAGCAGGGTAGCAGCTAGTACCGAAGAGGCCCTGAGTCGTTCCCCTGACAGTGTCTCAAATTTGGAGTAAAAGTAGCTGGTTAGAGAGGAGATTTTCAACAAATTGTAAAGTTATTAGAAGAGCTCCTCAAATCTGTGACTTCTCACGGCTGCGGCTAGGACACGCCCCCCTCCCTTTTTGGTTTTAATAATGTGGGAGCCAGAATGTTACCCAATGTGGGGCTCTTCCTATATGAACATCTTAGGCCATTGTTCACTGTATCAACCAATTTGTCTATCGCAGAAAGGATTGAAAAATGTTTGCGTACAATAGTGCATATTTGAGGGTACTGAACACTATGTCTAGTAAAAAATGTTACACCCTTAAACCTTTTCCTTTCTGGCGATTTCAAATTGAGAAGATAATTTCTGGCGATTTCACTAACTGCTTCTTTAGCTCTATTTACAACTGATTTCGGATATTTCCTATCTCTAAGTCTCTTTTCCAAATCAAACGATTCATGTGAAAAGTTGGAAGAATTCGTACAGTTCTGTTTAAGTCTAGTAAACTCCCCCTTAGCAATAGCAAAGGGTACATGTCGTGGATGACAACTTGTACCCAACAGCAGCGAGTTTCCAGAGATGTGTTTCCTATAAATAGTAGACTCGATTGTGCCTTTAATGGTACCCCTAAGTGTCAAATCAAGATAATTGATACACTGTCGATTTAACTCAAAAGTAAATCTGAGGCCTACACTATTCTGATGAAGATAATCAATGAAAAGAGGGATAATACACTCCTCTCCAGACCAGATAAAGAGAAGATTGTCTATATATCTTTTATACCAAAATATGTGTTCCCTGTAGGGATTACTATCTCCAAAGATGTGCTAAAACTCCCACCAGCCAAGAAATAAATTAGCATAAGAGGGGGGTAAACTTAGTCCCATGGCGGTACCACATCTTTGGAGATAGTAAACATCCTCAAACTTAAAAAAATTGTGTGTAAGTAAAAACTGAAGCACCTCAAGGATGAAATTCTTATATACTCTTTGGTAATCAGTGAAATGATCCAGGAAAAAAGTTATAGCCTCTACTCCCTTTGAATGGGGAATACTGGAATAGAGGGAAACAACGTCTATAGTTAACTATATAGAGGAATCAGACCATTGTAATTTATCCAGTACATTAAGAATATGCTTAGTATCCCTCACATAAGAAAGTAACGAGACCACAAGTGGTTGTAGTATATTATCTAGCCACTCCGACAGATTACCCAAAAGGGAGTCTACTCCACTGACAATAGGACGGCCTTGTACATCAACTAGGGATTTGTGTGTTTTTGGTAAATGTTGAAACTGGGGAGTTTTGGGATTTTCAACAAATAGAAAATATACTGTACTCTGATCCAGACAACCCTGTTCCAGACCATTATCCAAAAGACATCTGAGTTCACTTTTATACTGTAATGTAGGGTCTCTCTTAAGTACCAAATAATTATCAACATTTTGTAATTGTCTCAGACCTTCTGTGATATATTGGATACGATCCATCATCCATACGAGCAGGGGCTTAAGCTTAAAGAAAAAATCTGTTTTTTACCCAATGCAAAGTAGGGGGAATGTGATTGAAACTTTTCATAGTAGGAAAGAGATTTGGTAAAATTGAAGGATAATAAATCTAGTCATAAATCTAATCTTTCTATCTCTGAAAAGGAAGCTGTTATATTATTAAGGGATAATATGGACCTGGTAGTTAGAAAATCTAATAAAGGAGGAATGGTTGTTGTCATGGATCGTATACAATATATCACAGAAGGTCTGAGACAATTACAAAATGTTGATAATTATTTGGTACTTAAGAGAGACCCTACATTACAGTATAAAAGTGAACACAGATGTCTTTTGGATAATGGTCTGGAACAGGGTTGTCTGATTTGGAGTACTGTGGATTTTCTATTTGTGTAAAATCCCAAAACTCCCCTGTTTCATCATTTACCAAAAACACACAAATCCCTAGTTGATGTACAAGGGCGCCCTATTGTCAGTGGAGTAGACTCCCATTTGGGTAATCTGTCGGAGTGGCTAGATAATATACTACAGCCACTTGTGGTCTCGTTACGTTCTTATGTGAGGGATACTAAGCATATTCGTAATGTACTGGATACATTACAATGGTCTGATTCCTCTATATGGTTAATTATAGACATTGTTTCCCTCTATTCCAGTATTCCCCATTCAAAGGGAGTAGAGGCTATAACTTTTTTCCTGGATCATTTCACTGATTACAGCAGAGTATATAAGAATTTCATCCTTGAGGTGCTTCAGTTTTTACCTACACACAATTATTTTAAGTTTGAGGATGTTTACTATCTCCAAAGATGTGGTACCGCCATAGGGGCTAAGTTTCCCCCCTCTTATGCTAATTTATTTCTTGGCAGGTGGGAGTTTTACCACATCTTTGGAGATAGTAATCCATACAGGGAACATATATTTTTGTATAAAAGATATATAGACGATCTTCTCTTTATCTGGTCCGGAGAGGAGTGTTTTATTCCTCTTTTCATTGATTATCTTCATCAGAATAGTGTGGGCCTCAGATTTACTTTTGAGTTAAATCGACAGTGTATCAATTATCTTGATCTGACACTTAGGGGTACCATTGAAGGCACAATCGAGTCTACTATTGATAGGAAACACATCTCTGGAAACTCGCTGCTGTTGGGTACAAGTTGTCATCCACAACATGAACCCTTTGCTATTGCTAAGGGGGAATTTACTAGACTTAAACGGAACTGTACGAATTCTTCCAACTTTTCACATGAATCGTTTGATTTGGAAAATAGACTTAGAGATAGGAAATATCCGAAATCAGTTGTTAATAGAGCTAAAGATGCAGTTAGTGAAATCGACAGAAATTATCTTCTCAATTTGAAATCGACAGAATGGAAAAGGTTTAAGGGTGTAACATTTGTTAATACACATAGTGTTCAGTATCCCCAAATATGCGCTATTGTACGCAAACATTTTTCCATCCTTTCTGCGGAAGACAAATTGGTTGATACAGTGAACAATGGCCTAAGATGTCCATATAGGAAGAGCCCCACATTGGGTAACATTCAGGCTCCCACATTATTAAAACCAAAAAGGGACCTTAGTGGATCTTGGCTCAAACATATGGGCATATTCAAGTGTGGGCACCGTAAGTGTAAACCTTGTAATTACGTCAAGGTGACTAAGAATTTTGCTAGTGTGGTTACCAAGAAAAATTATAACATTGGTGCTTGCATGAACTGTACCACAGAGTATGCTATTTATTTAATAGAATGTACTCTTTGTCGGTTACAATATGTAGGACTCACCTCAAGAGACTTGAATACTAGGATAAGGGAACACTTTTCTTCTTTTAAGGTGAACAGGGCAACGACACCTATTGTCCAACATTTTGGTGCTTTTCATAATAATGATCTCAAATACTTTACTTGGTGTGCCATTGAAAAGATTGTTAAACCAGCTGGGGGGGGGGGGGTGATATTGATCTCATTCTAGCAAGGAGAGAGGCTTACTGGATTTTCACCTTGGGTACGCGTTTACCCAATGTTTTGAATTCCAGGTATGACATCATCAATCATTGGGAGTGAATTATAGCTTCCTCCGTGTATATAGATCTAACTATGTGTTTATAGATCCAGCTGTTCATAGATTTAAATATGTGTTTATAGATTTAGATAGAGGTGTCACAATTTTTATGTGGAATGTGTATTGATGGTGCTATCTCAATATCAATATCTTTATTTTGAAAGCTGCTTGTTTCTTAATACAATTATATGGCATATATTGGCATATGGCTTTCTCATAAATGGATTGGTTTGAGATATATATTAAAATAATATTTTACCTAACTTACATTTGCACCATCTGGTAATCATAGTTTGGTATACCCATTGAACTTTATTTTAAGATAATATACAATCCATTATGAATTTACACCACTTTATAGCTTCATAAGATATTTCTTTTGATCCCAGTTGCACTCTGTTCCTGTATGCCCATTGTGATTACATAGAGTTATATATTGTTTTGAATACAATATTGTGGCAATCTAATAACTTTTTTTGGGGCTCAATATATATTATCTGTACCTATTTTTAGGGGGACCAGTTTGTGACAGAATAACAGTATTTTTGGAATCTAAATGTGTATTGTCTAGTGTTTATCTACGTGACATTATTATTCTGTTGTGATCACAATTTTGTAAATTCTATTTTTTATATATGTACTATGTTTAGCGTTATTTGTTACTTGCAAGGTGTTACATCCATTCAATTTGCGATATCTTAATTATGTTGTGCAGTTTACACTTTCTATGGGGTGTGTGTATCTTTTACTAATTGTGATTGGTCAGTTTCATGGAGGCGGTGTATTTGTTTTAACCTATTACATTTGTTTAAATGGTTTTAAGCAGGTGTGAGGGTCAGCACTATAGGCTGTGACTACGGATAATCATCCGAAATGCGTAAGCCTGTCTGTGCTGCGCCGGTGATGACCATTCACATACTTGTTTGCTGTGTTCATTTTAATGTTTAAAACGAATAAAGGATTGGTTTTATTTCAATCATACTGGTGTTGGATTCCTATTTTTGCTTAATATGTGTACATACACATATTAACACATACATATATATGTATATTGCCATAAACATATATATTTAAAAATGCTGCCCATCGCTGCGCAACTTACCCCCTTCGCTGTACGAGTTTCAGATGCCATCTACTAAAAGTTACGGCATCAGAACAAGGCTTATATGACACAAATTAAATCTTCACAGGCACTATACAGTACATACCAACACCAGCTCTCTGAGTTTGAATACTGGTGCATTAACCTTCAAAGCATATGTGTGTATGCAGCTGATTTGTGGTAGCGGATCACATTCACTAAGTTTAGATAGGTTAGTTTTATTATATTTTTTACAGTTACGAGTATGATAGTATGGTAGTGGTAGTGTAAACACATAATTTAACACATTAGTACTGACATTATGTCTTCAATGCAAAATCTTCATATAGATTTGTTCATTTAGCAGTTAGAATATCACTCATGACCCACACCTCCTGAACATCTAGAGGGTATGGAAAATATTTTATATAATCAAATCACTCATAAAAGAACTTGGCATATGATTATTAATCAAAATTGTGAGTATAACAATTATAAATCCCTCATGTCAAGCAACCTTTTTTAAACAAGTAAAATCTTAATATGGATCTTGTTGAGATAAGGATTCAGATATGTGATGAACATGTGTTCAATTCTGTGAACCTTCAGCTATGGCTTATTTAGCCCATTGGAGGAGAATATATAAATCTGTATAACGGCTGTGTGTATAGATACATGTATTACAAATATGGGATATTGGACAAATTTGTTGTGCTTTTGTTGTATGTTGTTACATGCAATGTGGCATTTTACATTATACAAATGATGATATTACTGCTATTGTCTATTGTTCAGCAGGTTTGCAATGTCTAGATTACAAGGTATTGTGCAGTTTTTATTATACAATGTTACATCATTATATATGCACTTTGTTGCTTATTGTCAATTGATCAATTAGGAATGTATGCTCCTTTACTCGCCCACAATGGGTGTGTCCTTGCTAACTATTTGCTAGATTTAGTTTAAATAGGTTGTCAGTTGGAAGATGTATTTTGCCTGATGAAACAGCCCATGCTAGGGCTGAGAAATGTGTTGCATTATATGTAACCATTTGTTGTTACTGATTTTAATTATGTTTTTAATAAACTAACTCATTTTACACAAGGTCCATCACCTTCTTGAGCAGTTTTAACCACTGCAACTGACTTCTATTATTCACTGAGTGTTGCGGGATCCCCCTGCACTGATCGATCTACGCCTGGAGAGGGTTATCTGGTACACCTATGCTGACCATATTGCCGCTTTAAAAAGGGACACATATGAAAAATACATATGTCAGGGCTGTTTTCAGGGCTGTTTAAAGAAATGGTTTTGTATAAGAACCCTCACATATGTATTTTTCTTATGTGTTCCTACTTAAAGCGGCAATATGGTCAGCCTAGGTACACCCCAAGTTACCAGCCTGTTTCTACCAGTACATAAGTGTACTTGGGCCACATGTGAGCACCCACTTGGCATTGCTTATTTGATTGATTGGATCTGACATACTGATATACACATGAGGCGCCCTTCTATTCTCCTGTTTTCTCTATAACTTTTACTAGAAGCATTTTTAATGAAAGTATATTGCAAAAATTGAAGTTTATCATTGCACTTTTTAATTTTGAAAATTGTAATCCCTTTAAAGGGACATCAAATTGAAAATTATACGTTTCTGGTTCAGACAGATCATGCAACTTTAAGAGACTTTTACATTTACTTTTATCATCAAATTTACTTCACTCTGTTAGTATCCTTTGTTGAAAAAGCATACTTAGGCTCGTAGGAGTGGCAGTGCACTTCTGGGAGCAAGCTGCTGATTGGTGGATACATTCATATGCCTCTTGTCATTGCCTCACCAGATGTGCATTTCTAGCTCCCAGTAAGGCATTTCTGCTCTAGGGCTGATTTTAACTTTGATTTTAACCTCTTTGCAAGGGATAAACACATATGCAAGCAATGGTGCAATAATTACATGCTTTAACACATTAGAACATTTTCTCTTTTTTTTTTTTTTTTTACTTTTAGGCTTCTCTAAATATTTAATCCATCATGCATCTGTTCTGCCCTGCAGGGATGAAGAGGTTAAAACAAAATCCATTTGAAAACATTAAGGACCTGAATGGCTATAAAGCAGAGTACATGATCTCAGCTAATGATCTGCCTTTGTTTATAAAAGCTTTGCTGGTTGTAATTGTTTCCCACATAAACCTAAACTACAAGAAGTTTTTAACGTTACTTATGGCATATTAAAAGGCTAATTAGAATGAGCAAGAACAACACAAGGAAGGACTATTAATTCTTTTACTGGAGCTTTACAAACAGTTTAAGGAGCCCTACAATAAACACATAAATAGCTCTGCTCTGTCATTATAGTAAAACTCAGAGCTAGATGCACATTACACTGACAAATAAGAAATTAAAACCCACATTTATAATAATGTTAATATAATTGTCGTTATTTATATTTTTTTTTGAAAAGCAGAAAAGATTCTAAATTAATTTAGTGGCCTAAAATATTCTGGGGGGGGGGGGACGAGACGGATGGAGAATTCTGGAATTCATTAAAAAGGGACATGAAACCCAAAATGTTTAGTTCTTCATTAGACAGATCATAACATTTAAAAAAACGTTCCA
The DNA here is from genome assembly GCF_027579735.1 of Bombina bombina. Lineage (NCBI taxonomy): Eukaryota > Metazoa > Chordata > Amphibia > Anura > Bombinatoridae > Bombina > Bombina bombina. Next base: position 121,318,570 of record NC_069499.1, read on the forward strand.
ATTTACTTTTGTTATCAAATGTTCTTCACTGTCTTGAAATCCTTTGTTGAAGGAGCAGCAATGCACGACTGGGAGCTGGGTGAACACATCGTTAAGCCAATGTAATGAAGCACATGTGTTCAGCAACCAATCATTAGCTGCCAGTAGTAGATTGTTTATTGCAAGTTCAAAGTTATATCTCAAAGCTTGAGCAAAAGCCAAGGGCACACTAACATTTGGATGTCGGATAATGTAGGTGAACTTCTTAATCTCTCACATAACAGACTTATATGGGGGCTCAATCAAAAACAAAACTATTGTTCTAGCATTAAGCAATAAGCCGACTGTCAGATGGAGGAGTTCTCCACTAAAATTTAAACTATGATTTTTCTATTAAGATATATGTTTAAAACACTGCACACATACATACATACACTTGTACACACATACATACATATACAGACACATATATACATACACATATATCTACACAAATACATACATTTGTACACACACACATACATACACAGCTATATCTACACAAATACATACATTTGTACACACACACATACATACACAGCTATATCTACACAAATACATACATTTGTACACACACACATACATACACAGCTATATCTACACAAATACATACATTTGTACACACACACATACATACACAGCTATATCTACACAAATACATACATTTGTACACACACACACACATACATACACAGCTATATCTACACAAATACATACATTTGTACACACACACATACATACACAGCTATATCTACACAAATACATACATTTGTACACACACACATACATACACAGCTATATCTACACAAATACATACATTTGTACACACACACACATACACAGCTATATCTACACAAATACATACATTTGTACACACACACACACACACATACATACACAGCTATATCTACACAAATACATACATTTGTACACACACACACACACATACACAGCTATATCTACACAAATACATACATTTGTACACACACACATACATACACAGCTATATCTACACAAATACATACATTTGTACACACACACACATACACATACATACACAGCTATATCTACACAAATACATACATTTGTACACACACACACACATACACAGCTATATCTACACAAATACATACATTTGTACACACACACATACATACACAGCTATATCTACACAAATACATACATTTGTACACACACATACATATACAGACATATATATATATATATATATATATATATATATATATATATATATATATATACAAACACATATATCTACACAGCAATATCTACACAAACACATACATACATACACTTGTACACACAAACATACATATACAGACACATATATACATACACATATCTCTATACACATACATATACAGACACATATATACATACACAGCTATATCTACACAAATACATACATTTGTACACACACATACATATACAGACACACACACACATATATATATATATATATATATATATATATATATATATATATATATATATATATATATATACATACACATATATCTACACACATACATACACTTGTACACACACACACACACACACACACACACACACATACATATACAGACACATATATACATACACAGCTATATCTACACAAATACATACATACACTTGTACACACATACATATACAGACACATATATATATATATACACACACACACATACATTTGTACACACATACATATATATATATATATATACACAGACAAATATATACATACACACACATAAATATACAGACACATATATACATACACATACAGACATACATACATATATACAAATATACATATACTATATCATTTATCCTTGTTAATCACTTTGAAAACATTTATTTCAATTAAAAAAGGAACAACTTTTATGTAGTCATTTAAAGGGACATGAAACCCAATTTTTTTTCATTCATGATTGAGACAGAACATACATTTTTAAGCAACTTTCAAATTTACTTAATTCTCATGATATCCTTTATTGAAGGAGCAGCAATACACTACTGGGAGCTAATTGAACACATTGGTAAGCCAGTAATACAAGACATATACTAAATGTGCAGCCACCAATTAGCAACTAGCCCCCAGCTCCTGAGCCTACCTAGGTATGATTTGCAACAAAGAATACCAAGAGAGTGAAGAAAATGACATAATAGAAATCTAATATGAAGTTGTTTAAAAATACACACTCTATCAAAATCATGAAAAAAAATGTTTGGTTTTATATTCCTTTAATATTTATTTATATGAGTGAAATACTTTATTATAGTATTATACACGTGCTTTGTTGTGCATATATTCAAGCCTTAACATTACTTCAGGTCTCCAAAAGTACTACATTTTGCAGTGCTAATAGGTATTGCACACACTACTTGTAAAATGAGGGTTAAAGGGACATTCCACTGTTTAAAATTGTTAAAAAAAGATAGATAATCCCTTTATTACCCATTCCCCAGCTTTGCACAGCCAACATGGTAATATTAATATACTTTTTACCTCTGTGATTACCTCGTATCTAAGCCTCTTTTGACAGCCCCCTGATCACATGGCTCTTTATTTATTATCTATTGTCTTACAAATTAGCCAATAAGTGCTGTGTCATGCACATCTTCACGGGTGTGAGCACAATGCTATCTATATGGCCCACATGAACTAGCAGTCTCCTGTTGTGAAAAGCAAATAAAAAGCATGTGATAAGAGGATGTCTGTAGTGGCTTAGAAACAGGCAGACATTTATAGGTTTAAATGTTGTAAAGTATGTTAATATAACAATGTTGGTTGTGCAAAGCTGGGGAATGGGTAGTACATATATTATCTATCTTTTTAAACAACAACAATGTTGGTCTTGACTGTCTAGCGCACACTGTGCTATCTATTAAAAGTATAGGTCAAGCTTAAAAAATGTCGTCCCTATTAATATTCTATGGTAAATATTTTTTACTATTCACTTATATTTGTTCATCTTTTTAAATAAGATTCCGGGCAAGGTCTTTTTTTTATAAACAATTTAATAACTAGTACACAATTTACTTATTTTTCTTAGTGTGATCCTAATTTTATTTTAAAATAAAGGTGGGAGTTAATGTTTCTTAAAAAAAAAACTTCTGTGTTTGTTTCTTTCTCTTTTAAACAATTATGTTAAGCAATTATCTTTTTGTTTGATTTAAAATGGCAAGTAGGAAAGTTGCTTAGAAATCCAAACTATGTTTACCACCATTTTGAGTAAAACATGAACAAAGTAGCAATTAGAATACTAGATGTACTTGCATTGGATGTAATTACACCTTTCGCTCACTAGAGGGAGCCCATAAAGGCTATATACATATATGACAAAACAACATTAAATGTTAAATTGAATGCTAAAATGTTGCTTGAATTAAATATTGTAATGCTAAAAATACATATATCACATTACAAAGAAAATTAAGTATGTCAAACATTTCAGTGACATAATAGCAAAAACTTCTGTATAAAACTGTTTTTGTCTTTTTCTTTTCAAAAATCATTTTTTTTATTGACTTTAATTTATCTTACTGTCAGAATCATAACATGATGTATATAATTTTTGTGTATATTACAATCTATTTTTGTTGCCTGACAAGAGTGACATCAATGAAATACAAGCTGTATAACCACTTCAAAGATAAAACAATCACTGCATGTTTGCATGTCAAATTATGCTTCCTTCTAACATTAAAGGAAAATAAATGTGTTTCATCTTTTTTTTTAGCAAACCCTAAAATGTATCAGGAATAACTCCTAAGTACATTTATTGCAGATTGTAGAATCTGTATGTGAAAGTTGTACAATAAAAATATTTCAAAACTGCTTAGGTTTCATATTCAGGTATGCCAGTTCTGCTTAAAGGCACATGAAACCCATCTTTCATGATTCAGACAGAGCATACCATTTTAAACAGCATTTCAATGTATTTCTATTATCTTATTTGTTTCATTCTCTTTGTATCATTTGTTGAAAAGTATACCTAGGTAGGCTCAGAAGCTGTTGATTGGTGGATGCACATATATGCTGCTTATTGTTGGCTTTCAGCTAGCTCTCAGTAGTGCACTGCTGTTCTTTCAACAAAGAATACCAAGAAAATGAAGCAAATTAGATAATAACTGTAAATTTGAAAGTTGTTTTAAAGTGTATTATTTTCAGGATCAAGAAAGAAAATAAAATGGGTTTTCACGGTATTCTATGTTGAAGAAATACTTAGGTAGGTGTCTGGAGACCTAGTGTAAGGAGTGTGATTAATAATTACAAGTTTTAAAATATTAAAAAACAATTTTCTTGGGGGGCGTGGCTAGGTAGCAGCTATGACTGGTCGCAGTTTATGAAGCTCTTGGTATCTCTACTATAATATACTTGATTTCCGACAAAATATATCTAAGAACCACTTGCACTTGCAAGATTCATCTACTCTGTACCCGGATGGTTCTAGAGATATCAAGATCGCTTAATTTCTCTTATGGATACCCAGGTTCTGATCTAGTCTATGGCACAATCAGACGGTGGCCTTTTTCAGTGCTTTTAACAACATTACTGGTCTACCTAGCAAGAGCGGATAACACTACAGCCAACTAGGCTATCCTTCCTTTCTAAAAGCAACTTTAGCTGACAATCTAAGCCGGCTACCTATTGTCTGGAAATGGAAGCCCCTGAGGAACTTTGTCAGATAGTATGGACGCAACTAGGGGACTTCGAGAGACAAATGGATGAAACTTTTCATAATCTCTCTGCCATCCTGCACCGAGTGCCTGTGGAGCGAACCAAACGTTGCACTTCATTAAGCGATGACGTACCTGAAGCCATGCGATTTCTCAGTGCGGGCCTAGCCCCAGCTGCTGTGCTTGGGAGAGAGGAGGTTGCCAAGTCGTGTGTCCCCTCAGAGTGTACTGCTGACTTCCCGGAGCTTGCCAGGCCTCTCCCACTGATAACGAAAACAGCGCATGTGGCTGCTCAGAAGATTCGGCATATACGGAGTACTGGGGATCTGCTTACTGTATATTCCTTTCTGCCACTCACTAGTACAGCCTCAACGGGTAAAAGCCCTGGGTTACCACATAAGAAGAAGACACGGACAGATCAGTATATAAGAGTTTTGTTGTGTGAACTGTTCTCTTTCAGTAGTGATCGTAGTGTTCATGTCACACAGGTGATTCAGTTTCCTGGTGAACAGCGTAAGCCCTTGATCACCTTCCTGAGGATCGGAGTGGGGTAAGCCCCTTATTAACTGTACCAGGGATTATGGTGAACTTCATTTATTCCCTCTTGAAACGTTCAGCATACAACTTCTCAGCAGCTGCAACCTAGAGCCGACAGCTTACCCATATATATCAATAGATCTCCACACCAGCAATACTATAGACTTTTGAGTTATATTGTGTCATTTCACATCTTATGTTTAGATTGGGACGATGCCTTACCAAAGATCACTTAATTACCTTCTACATTGTCTGCCAGCTGATTGTCGCACACTGTTTATACTTGTGTTGGTGGACGTGAACACAATTCCATAGCTGCCATTACTCCAGACACTTCTGGAAAAGGATGTTAACAAAACTGTTATGTTTAAAAAAAAAAAAAAAAAAATGTGTACTTCAATAGTCTATTACATAAGTGTCCCATGGTAACATGAGTATTACTATATATCAGTTTTCTGTTTTGAGTTGAATATTTAGTTACTGATGTAATTTCTGAGGTTATTCTATGCTTCACATTTAGCATGAATGTAAACATTACTTGTTTTTAGTCCCCTGGTTTTACAGTAGCTCCAGACACTTTATTTACTAGGGACTGTTTGGTTTCAATTTCTCCACATTTACGGATACCAGGGCTAACCATCCATCTGTTTTATTACAAAAAGACAACACAGTATGCCAATATGATATTAATGAATACCCTCCCGCGGACAGTCATAATGACAGTATGCTAGCTTTTATATATCCCAAGACACAAAGCTTTCAGTGGCATATGCTCAACTTCCAGGAGTATTAAGTTTACTTTAAACCCACTCTGAGACATAACCATAGCCACCTTTATTGTAGGTCCAGATACATTTATATACCTATAGAGCCCAGGACTGCTTAATCCTATAGAAACACAGCATACTAGTATGATAATTAATACCCTCATGCGGTCAGTCATACTGACAGTGTACTAGTTTTTGTATATTGTAAGACACAACGCTCTCAGGGCATCTCAAACACTATAAAGATGACTTACACAACGCCTAAAAAGAGTAAAGAATACCCCAAATTACTAGAGGGTTGAGCTAATGTTTTTAGAATTATAATTGTTAAGTGCAAACTTTAGTTATACATTTGGTCCCTAGCTATGGAGACCTGTATTGTTATTGTTCACTAGTGAGTATTTTTCATGTCTGATTTCTTAATGCTGAGGTTATTATGATGCTCAACATTGTAGAGCTAAACTGCTCTATGTTCCTAGATCCTTTTTCCACACATAATTAATGCTTGTCCATAGTTTTTATATTGATCTAGTTATATATACTATAATATAGGCTTAGCTTTGTACAGACCTAAAATACCTCTGATACCTCTCACTGGTTTCAATTGCAATACATATGTAAATAACCTATTCTCCACTACCTATACCAGAGCATCTAAGTTTGAAGGACATAAGCTAGGCTGACATTACTACAACCAACCACACTAAACTTTATTACAACTCAAACACTGCAACATCTTGACTTTCCGGGCAATACATTACAGTCTATGGGCTTTAGGATATTATGCAGTTACTTTGCAATTACTCTGATGGGTTGGAAAATACTTGTTTATACCTAAAAACATTTAATATATGTTTCCTTAGTCTTACATTTCAAGTAACCAATTACACACTGTGGTTTATCAATATAAGAAGCATGGTTATAGTTTATGATGTATAATTGTATTGTTTAATGGAAAAATTTATAGCACTGCTAGTATTGTTCCACAATTACTAATCTATGTACACTATGTGCTATGAAAAAGCTATAATTTGAGGGAAGAGCTATAGTTGATATTGCTCAGCATATCACCCTGTTTATACTGTTATACCAGGTGGTTTGTTTCATAATGATCAGTTTGATTTGTTTAAATCGACCTTAGTCAGAGTCCTGGTTTTTAGTTATAGGCTCAATAGGTACCTCTAAATAAGTTATAAAGTCAAGCTTAATAATTTTAACACCCTAGTCCTATGTCAATCAGTGGATACTTAACACTCAAAGGGTTACCAGATCCCAATCTTTGCATGCCATCTTCAGACTTAGCAATTCCCTAACTATTAGATCCTTATGTCCCTTTATCATAATATTTTATAATGTCAATGCTGTGATCCCTCGGGACTATATTAACAATTTAGTAAGATACATTAGAGACACATGCTAGTGTTTAAACAATTTAGTAAGATACATTAGAGACACATGCTTGTGTTTATGCCCATTACCATAATAATATCATTAACACTCCCTGGCCACGCCCCCTCCTTCCCTTTAATTCTCAATCAGCTTTTGTCTGCTGACCCCCCCCACATTTTTTTTTCTTCCCCTCTATTTGCTACTACATACTAAGTGTCACCCCTACCCAAAAAACAAAGAGATTTTATTAAGCTCAGTCCACTTACTTATTCATAGGTTGTTCAGTAGATATGTCCTCAGCAGCTCCATAATCAGAAATATTTTATCATACCATTCTAATACACAGCCATATATTGTTATATTTAGAGGGATTTTTTCTGGGTCCTTACTCACCAATCCATTCACTATTCCCTTCAAAGGAAACATCACAGATGTATACATCTTAGGTTCATAAACCTGTTGTATAGCTTATTATATTTCATATCAAGCTGCATTTATTATATATAGTTTCTGTTATTGTATTTGGACAAAAGTATTTTATTGTAATTGTCTAAAATCTCAATAAAAAAATATACTTAAAAAAAACAATTTTCGGCGGGTTCCAGAGGAGGAGCACAGGTGTGAGGTCATGTGAGACACCTGTTCTGACTTACCTCTCTGCAAGCTTGTTGGCAGGAATTCTGCGCTTCATACCCCTGACCTTGGGCAGCTTGCAAAGCTATGATACATCGCTACTGGAACCCAATAGTGCCACTCTAATGCACTTAAATTACTTTAGCTAGGATTCAAGTCATTTCACAGATATATATATAATAATATCTACATTTCCAAACTTGATTGCAAGAGGAATAGACTTTTTTTCTGCTGTGTGCATATTGCTATGGCACTAATCACCTTATATACCACACCTGTACAGGTAATCTGTGAGGAAAGCCTTACCTATCCTGGATGCTGCAGGCTTTTTTGCTTGTTGGAGCGAGTGGGAGATAGTGTCCCAGTTTGAATTCTGGGGGTCTGCGGCATGGTTCGTTGCCCGGTTGGGGTCCTGTTACCTGATCGTAAGAAGGAGGTTGCTTGCTGGTTGGACTGCTTCCAAATTAAACAGGTGCCCAGCGTGTGCAGAGAATTACAGCTTCTACGGTGAGGAGGTGTAACAGCCTTGGGAGCACAGCCCTCTACTGGTCCGGACATTCCCCTCCCACCGGTGCTGCGTGAGGGGCTTGGACCATTCTTATACTCTGCGCTGCTTGTCCTGATCTAGGCTACGGCTCTCCTCATCCCATCCACTGCCAGGTTTGCTCTGCTGGGTACGGCATTTCAGGATCCTCGCACCTGCCTGCTTGTTTTGCGCTCCCCCTCCCACCGGTGCTGCGTGAGGGGGGGTCTGTCTCCACAGGCAAGACTTTCTGGAGCGGGTAAAGTACATTATCTTTGTATGACATACGCCTGAGTCCTACCTATCTTTTTGATTGTTTCCTTTTGAACGCAGTGTCAATCAACATAACTGTGTTGTACAATAACTTAACTCTCTGTCATAAACTTAGTTCGCATTGATTCCTTCACTATAAACCTAACTGGAATTTTATTCTCTGCTGCCCACATACAAAGTTCGTTAACTAGAGATGGACTTTAAGAAGGCACTGGGCTAAAAGCAAGACAGAGAAAAGGGGGGAAGGAAGAAAAGGAAGAAAAATGAGAGAAAAGAGTGAAATTTGAAAAAAAATCTAAGGACACAGAATTTTGGATATTAAGAGTCACAAATAGTCAAAATCTGTGATTTGATTATACAGTTCATATCTTCCTTATAGAAGTATACAAGCACATATTTTTATATTAAGTAACAAAATTCAGGGCAATCTAGGTATTGGTTTTCAGGCCTTGCCAGGTGAAACAAAAAAGTAAAGTTTGTGATTGTTCTGATAAATGCACATACGGTTGTTAATTTCAGATAGTATTGTCAGATATATAGTACCTAAGAAAATAATTGATTAGGACCTGATGGGTATTTAAAAAAAAATAAAAAATTTTGTTTATAGGTATTGGAGATTGTCACGTTAATAACTAGAGTTGAATGCAGATACTGTCTTTTTTTAAGTATACTTTAAACTCTGCTAGGAAATAAGAAACATTGTGTCTACCCATTACTGGCAATTAAGTAATTCTCTTCTACATATTTTTTATAAATTTAAGGACACAGAATTTTAGATATTAAGAGTTACAACTAGCTATTTCTGTGACTTAAGTATATAGTTCATATCTCCTTTATAGAAGTACATAAGCATATATCTTATATTAAGTAGCAGAACCCAAAACGCCTCTCACTGACTGAGAGGGCAGTTTTTAAGTATAAAAACTACTAGGGGAAAAAATTTAGTTTACTCTATTTTGCTTGAAATAAATATAATAATCTACCCTGTTAATTTTGGTATATAATAACTGAATTTAAGTCTTTTCACTTGACACAATTTGGTCTCTTATGGTGTGACCAATGATACGATAATCTCATCATAAAGGATCTCCCTAGAATACAAGTTTGAGGCAAACTAAAATATCGAAATTATATTTAACCCCTTAGAGAGTGTTTTTTATTGCTTGGTCTTCGTTTTTTCTTTCTGCCTACCCCCACATTGACTCACGACCCCTCACCTGATTCTAAGGCAATCCACGATTAATTAAATTACCCCACATCCTTCACTTCACCCCCTTCCTTCACGGTCTCTCAACTTAAAGCAAGTCTCTTTTTAATCACTTTTCTACTTACCCAGGGAATTTTGTCTTTTTTCCCCTTCACTCTATTAAGTCACCTTCCACCCGTTATAATCCTTACGGTTACAACCATATGGATACATTTTTACATCCTCACTCCAAAACATCACCTTCCCCCATGGTGGCTAGACAGAGAGATAAGCGAAATAAAAGCACTCTTGATCCTTCTGCTGAGACACAGTCATCTATCACTAGCACTCAAACATCAATAGAATCTATGGACATTCAATTCTTAGTTTCTAAAATATCTGAGGCCCTTGCGCCTAAATTCGAAATTTTGAAAAATGAGATCAAAGTAGATATTGCACAATTAGCATTAGAAGTTAAACAATTTGCTAGCAGGCTGACAGAAGCAGAGCAAAGGATATCCGATCTTGAAGATGCCATGATAAAAAATAATACTAGGTCTGAAGTCTCCTTTACTACTATATCCAAATTACAGCACAAAATCGAAGATCTTGAGAACCGCACACGTAGGAATAATTTAAGAATAATCGGGGTCCCCGAGGAGCAACAGTATGAGGATTTATTTTAATTACTTGCATCTACAATTCCCCAGCTTTTAAAGATCTCTGAGGGATTCCCCAAAACTTTTATAGAAAGAGTGCATAGGATAGGTTCTATCTCCCCTGGTAAAACAAATACAAAACCCAGACCAATTATTGTTAAATTTTTAAATTACCAGGACAAGGTTACATTTATGCAATCTTTCCGTAAGCATCAACCTATATTTTTAGGGGACAATAAAATCCTCCTCTTTCAGGATTATTCACTAGAGACAGTCACAAAGAGAAGGGAAATATCCCCAATATGCACAAAGTTTATTCAAAAGGGAACACGAGCAACTATCATATATCCCGCCAGACTTAAAATATACTCTGATAACCAGACATATTTTTTTGACTCAGCCGCAGAGGCTGGAAGGTTTTATGCTAAGGAGTTCCCTGCAGGTTAAGGAACTGTATAGCTAATAACAGGAAGGTAATTGACTAATGTTTGCTAAAACTAATCCAAGGATAAAGTCTTGCTTACACTGGGTATCAGAGAGCCTAGATGGCATGGGCTCTCTGAAGTGTCATTTTCCCCCCCCCCCTTTTTTTTTTTCTTTCTTCCTTCTCTCTCTTCCTCTCTCCTCTCCCTCCTTTCCTTCGCTCTCATATCTCTCATATAGAGAATAGTTATGTCTGGGGAGTTTAAAATTACCTCATGGAATATTGAAGGGTTAACATCCCCCATTAAAAGAAAAACAATACTATCATACTTAAAGAAAATTAATACCTCTGTTGCATTTTTGCAAGAAACGCACTTAAAAGCTGAAGAGATTCTCAAACTCAAGTCTTCCTGGGTTGGAGGAGTTTTTTTCTCTACAGGTATTAATAGAAAGGGGGGAGTAGCCATCTTAATAGGTAACAATGTCAACTATGAAATAATTCAGGTAGATCCTGATCCTGAGGGGAGATTTATAATTGTTAAAGCTAAAATTGACAATATATTGTATACACTCTGTAACTTATACGCCCCAAATGTTTTCGACCTGGTGTTTTGGGAAAATTTACAAGCCAAGCTTATGACATGTGTTGAGGGTTACTGTATTATGGGAGGGGATTTTAACATGGCTCCAAAATATCCGCTTGATAGGCTCAGAAAGGATCCTGTTCCAAAAAAGACAAAAAGGGATAAATTAGAGTCAAAACTCTTTTCTAGATTATTTACTAACCTGAAATTTAGGGACGTGTGGAGGTTGCAAAACCCTGATTCTTGCAATTATACTTGCCTTTCAAAGGCACATAAATCGCTTTCAAGGATAGATCTATTTCTATTAGATGAAAGGCTATGTAAAACACAAGTCCAAGCACAGATATTACCTATTGTTATATCGGATCATGCCCCTATTTGTCTAGATTTTCGTGCGAATAATCTGGCACGAGACCCTAGGCGATTTTTATTTCCCACTTTTCTCGTGAAAGATCTCAAATTTAAAAATTGGATGGAAACTAAATTTAAAGATTATGCCCACTTTAATCATGAATTTGTCTCTCGCCCGATGTTATTCTGGGAAACAGCCAAGGCAGTATTAAGGGAAGAAATATTAGCCTATAGTGTGAAAAGATCTAAAAAAATTAAGCAAAGAGAGGGAGAGTTAGTGCGGGCAGTCTCAAATGCTTACAATTTGCATCTACTTGAAAACTCCTCGCGAAGCTGGGACAAATATACTCTAGCTCTTCAAAATAGAGATTCTTTGTTACTTCATAAAACAACTCAGAAGGATACCAGGGTTCAATCTAAACTGTATCGATACGGCAATAAGACGGGGAAATTACTAGCAAACCTTCTAAAAATTGAGAAAGGCTCTCAATTGATAGATCTCATAAATAGAGAAGGTCAGACTTTTAAAACCTCGGAAGAACTTCTACAAGTCTTTCACGATTATTATATTGATCTTTATTCACTACAAAGTTCGGATATATTAAAACGTGAGGAATTCTGGAACATAATTTCTCCTCCTCCATTAGATCCAGAGGTATTGCAAGATTTATATGCCCCTATAACTGAGATAGAGGTGAATAAAGCAATCCAAAACCTTCCACACAATAAAGCACCAAGTCCAGATGCGTTACCTAATGAATTTTACCAAATTTTACACTCCTCTATTGTACCATATTTAACTTCTTTATTTAATGATATTTATATAGAGGGAAAATAGCCAACAGCTAATTTCTCTGCATCTTGTACTTCTTTAATATTAAAAGCAGGTAAGGATGCCAAAATACGTGAACTTTTTCTCGTTATTGATTATTTCGAGTCACTCAGGACCCAGGAAGGGCCGGGGGGAGAGGACACCCCTGACAGGGTGGTAATATCTATTGATGCAGAAAAAGCCTTCGACTCAATACATTATGACCATCTTTTGTTCACCCTAGATAAATTTGGTATAAGGAAAAACTTTGCTAGGTTTGTAAGTAATCTCGATCAAAATGCTTCCACGAAGCTAGTGGTTAACGGTTATTTAACACAGGATATAAAATTACAGCGAGGTACCAGGCAGGTATGTCCTCTCTCCCCGCTTTTGTTTGATATATCTATTGAACCCCTTGCCATTGCAATAAGACAGCAACTTGATGGTATAAAGATAGGCAAGAAGGAGTTAAAAATCGCTTTATATGCGGATGATGTCCTTATTTTCATGACTAATACAAAAATAAATATTCCTAAGCTTGTATGTATAATACAACAGTTTGGATCCTTTTCAGGATACAAAGTTAACAACACAAAATCTGAATTGTTTTGGATTACTCATGCAGTAGATTCCCTGGCAAATATACAGTTCTCTATAGCTCAGACCTCTTTTCGTTATTTGGGCATTAATATCTCGTCTACTCCAGACACTTGGTATACTCTTAATATTACTCCTGTATTAAACAGAATTAAGGATACACTCAAAAATTGGCAAAACCTTCCTCTTTCTTTATCTGGACGAATAGCAGCTTATAAAATGATGATTCTGCCTAAACTTTTATATATTTTACAAAATATCCCTCTTTTCCTTAAGAAAAAAGATATTGATTATTTGAATTCCACTTTGAGACTCTTTATTTGGCAGAGAAGAAAACCTAGAATATCTCTTTCTAAATTATCGCTTCCTTTGAAATATGGTGGTCTTGCTTTGCCAGATATAGGGGCTTATAATCAAGCTTTTCTGGCACGAACAGTCATTGACTGGATTTTCCTGCAGAATTATGTAACAGATAACGACTTGGAGAAAAGTATAACACATCCTTTATACCCAGTGGCATTTATACATGGTGACACCAACGCGATACCGCCTGAAATAAAGAAATTAAGATCGATATATAACCCAATTCTTGCCTGGAAGAAAATTTGTAAGTTATTAGTAGTAGATCATCATATCTCTAGGTTTATCCCATTTCTGGGTAACCCTCAATTTCAAGCAGGACTTCAAACTAGAGTGTACCTAGAATGGGAAGCACTAGGCTTTATTAATGTTCATCAGATCCTAGATTTTGAAAGACGATGCATTAAATCATTTGACTCTATTAGATCAGAATTTAAACTACCACACAAGATTTTTTTGGCCTATTTACAGGCAAGACACTTTGCTCTTAATCTTACACATGATCATGGATGGGACTGGTTCCTGAAGGGTGTTGGCGATTGGCTTACCATTGCCAAAACTGGAAATTTATCAATTACTCCAGGATATTCAATTACGGTATCAGTAAAGGGCTTAAATAATTTGGAAAAAATATATAGTAAGTGGGCTATACAGATTAATCAAACACTGGATCCCTGAATATCCTACCTATCAATCCAAGAGACTGCTCGTGTAACTCTCTCCTCCTCATGGAGGGAATCCCATCTTAAATTATTATACATGTCATATTTCACCCCAGAAAAGGGATCCAAATATAGGAATTGTAGTTTTGTCATTTGCCCAAAATGTTCCTTGCCCGCAGCAGACCTTCAACACATGTTATGGGCTTGTCCAAAGATCAGGAATTTTTGGCTGAGGCTCCAATATTGGCTAAATAAGATACTAAATCCCACCGTGATGACTTTTTCATTTAAAACCATAGTCTTTCTTTTTCTTCACCCAGCGGGCAATTTAGGTACCAATAAAAAAATAATTAATATGACTATATTAGCCGGTAGGTATCTAATTTTCATAAAATGGAAATTAAGATCTACTCCTAGCATAACTGAAATTAAGAATTATTTAAAGAAACAATACATTCTTGAACAAATCGATACCAATCAAGACAACGATCAAGAAATTAGGAGACTCTTTTCAAAATGGTCTCTCTTTATTAAGGATTTTACACCTAGTGAAATTGATTACCTGATATATCCTTTTAGAAACACAGACTTAGTTGAGCTCGGTATGTGGTGATGTAACTCCGGAGGTGGGGGAGGGGGGGAAAGAGGGAATTCTTGGGTTTTTTTTTTTGTTTTTGTTTTTTTTCTCTCTCTTTTTTTCTTCTTTTTTTCCCCTTTTTTTTTTTTTTTTTTTTTTTCTCCTTGTATATGGTTGAGGGCCATACTGGTTATAGATAGGGAAAAAATATGGAAAACCCCAATTCAGTTACAGGAAATTAGGTGTTAATTGTATTGCTTCGTTATTAACTGTGATGTTATAATGTTAGGTTTATAAGCATTATTGTTAAAATTTTATTTATTGTTTTGAATGAAGCTGTAACTTTGAATTGGAATAAAATAAACATTTAAAAAAAACAAAAAAAAAACAATTTTCTTACTTTGCATGCTAGCTTAGAAAGAAAATATATATGTGTTAAATTTGGATACTACACATACAAGTTAGAAACAAAAATTGAGTTTTCTTTTCCCTTTTAGTTTGCAGGAGCGATCAGATACTTTTTAGTCAACTTGTGAATGTGTAATTGATACTTTTTACTTTCAACTCGTAATATGAGCGTACATCTCCGAGCAATATAAAACGTGCTTCTAGTGGTTTTAACACTCGAATGGAAGCACAAAATACCGTTCCACTCATCATCTGGTCCTATGTGCTTTAGAATAAGAAAGGTGATGAGGAGTTTGATGATTTAACTTGCATTAAAGCTATAACAGTGCAAGAAATAAATATGGTGATCTAATGACAAGTCATTGGTGCATTGCTGTTGCTGAGTATATGCACATGTTCTTTTGAACCAAGATACCCCCAGAGAACAAACTACATTTCCTAGTAGAAGGGAATTTAAAAATTACATCTGAATAATTAAAGATTAAAGGGATTGCAAAGTCAAAATTGCCAGATAGATAACATTGTTCTCATTCCCGTGGAATTATGCATGAGTCAGCACTAATTGGCTGAAATGCAAATTTGTTAAAAGCACTGAGATAAGGGGACAGTCTGCAAAGGCTTAGATACAAGGTAATCACAGAGGTAAATAGTGTATTACTATAACACTATTGGTTATGCAAAAGTGGGGAATGGGTAATAAAGTGATTATCAATCTTTTTTTAAACAAAAAAATTCAAGTAGACTGTCCCTTTAAATTTGACTCTCCTATCACAATCATTATGGCGAAATGATGCTACTAGTATTTGATGAGCTTGCTTTGGTGGTCTATCTGAGTGGGCGGAGCTATGAAAACCGTAAATATGCATGGCTCTGCTGCAAAGTGTCCCCTGTAAAAAATGTCAATGATAGCAAGTCATTCAATGTTTAATTGTTTGCCTTAAAGTAATGTGGACAGGATCCCATTCTTAGAATATTGTCTGCATGTACTATGATAAATGAGGATCTTAGTTTAATTGAGTAGCATGATGCCTAGTTCAATTAAAAACTAATATTTCTCATTTTGACCTATGAGAACTTAGCAATGTACCTTAACAATCAACTGTAATAATTTAAATTAAAAGTATGAAAGCATTTTTCATAAAAAGAGCAATACCAGAAGAAAGAATCATGATCTCAAGTTGAAGGCACTTTGTATAAGAATAATTTGCAGAAGTACTTATTTAACCCCTTAACAACAGCTGAGTACCCTGTAGTGTGTGTTACAAGTTGAATGGTATGGAGCCTTGGCCACCTAGTGGTAATGAAAATCTATGTGTGTTTGTGTTGGTTGCAACTTTATTTCAAGGTTAGAGGTGGGTTTTATTCACCAGATTTAAGGCCAGAGAGACCGTTATCTAACTTCTTTTGTCTTCAATCTTCTACAGCAAAGTTTCAGCTTCAGTGAAGTGTCCTGTTCTTTTTGTTGGTGCCATAGGACGTGCAAGAAGGACATCGGTGTTGCCTAAGTGCTTCAGGGACTTCTCTGATCTTTCCGTGCAGCATGGGACATCTGGGGAGTCAGAGCTGAGTATTTATGATGAGGTTATACCTCCCACACCCTCTGTAAACAGGCCTCAATTCCCTTGATTGTCTCTCTCACCTCCCTGTCTATTTCTGACTCCTCTCCCACAATCCCTTACCCTTGGGCTCCAGGGCCCTCATTTTCTCCTTCTACTATGGGACCTTCTGTGAGTCTGGGGCGGCTGCACGTCTACTGTAGGTTCAGGTGTACCTATAATTTAAAAAACAGAATTTATGCTTACCTGATAAATTACTTTCTCCAACGGTGTGTCTGGTCCACGGCGTCATCCTTACATGTGGGATATTCTCTTCCCCAACAGGAAATGGCAAAGAGCCCAGCAAAGCTGGTCACATGATCCCTCCTAGGCTCCGCCTACCCCAGTCATTCGACCGACGGACAGGAGGAAATATGCATAGGAGAAACCATATGATACCGTGGTGACTGTAGTTACAGAAAATAATTCATCAGACCTGATTAAAAAAACCAGGGTGGGCCGTGGACCGGACACACCGTTGGAGAAAGTAATTTATCAGGTAAGCATAAATTCTGTTTTCTCCAACATAGGTGTGTCCGGTCCACGGCGTCATCCTTACATGTGGGAACCAATACCAAAGCTTTAGGACACGGATGAAGGGAGGGAGCAAATCAGGTCACCTAAACGGAAGGCACCACAGCTTGCAAAACCTTTCTCCCAAAAATAGCATCCGAAGAAGCAAAAGTATCAAATTTGTAAAATTTGGCAAAAGTGTGCAGAGAAGACCAAGTCGCTGCCTTACATATCTGGTCAACAGAAGCCTCGTTCTTGAAGGCCCATGTGGAAGCCACAGCCCTAGTGGAGTGAGCCGTGATTCTTTCAGGAGGCTGCCGTCCGGCAGTCTCATAAGCCAATCGGATAATGCTTTTAAGCCAAAAAGAAAGAGAGGTAGAAGTTGCTTTTTGACCTCTCCTTTTACCAGAATAAACAACAAACAAAGAAGATGTTTGTCTGAAATCTTTAGTAGCCTCTAAATAGAATTTTAGAGCATGGACTACGTCCAAATTGTGTAACAAACGTTCCTTCTTTGAAACTGGATTCGGACACAAAGAAGGTACAACTATCTCCTGGTTAATATTTTTGTTGGAAACAACTTTCGGAAGAAAACCAGGCTTAGTACGCAAAACCACCTTATCTGCATGGAACACCAGATAGGGCGGAGAACACTGCAGAGCAGATAACTCTGAAACTCTTCTAGCAGAAGAAATTGCAACCAAAAACAAAACTTTCCAAGATAATAACTTAATATCTACGGAATGTAAGGGTTCAAACGGAACCCCTTGAAGAACTGAAAGAACTAGATTTAGACTCCAGGGAGGAGTCAAAGGTCTGTAAACAGGCTTGATTCTAACCAGAGCCTGAAAAAATGCTTGAACATCTGGCACAGCTGCCAGCCGTTTGTG
Organism: Bombina bombina; assembly: GCF_027579735.1. Classification (NCBI taxonomy): domain Eukaryota; kingdom Metazoa; phylum Chordata; class Amphibia; order Anura; family Bombinatoridae; genus Bombina; species Bombina bombina. The sequence continues at coordinate 121,337,030 of NC_069499.1, forward strand.
AAGTAAAACAGATAAAGCAGAGATCTGTCCCTTCAGAGAACTTGCAGATAATCCTTTCTCCAAACCTTCTTGTAGAAAGGATAGAATCTTAGGAATTTTTATCTTGTTCCAGGGGAATCCTTTAGATTCACACCAACAGATATATTTTTTCCATATTTTATGGTAAATTTTTCTAGTTACAGGCTTTCTAGCCTGAATCATAGTATCTATTACAGAATCTGAAAAACCACGCTTTGATAAAATCAAGCGTTCAATCTCCAAGCCATCAGTTGGAGGGAGACCAGATTCGGATGTTCGAATGGACCTTGAACAAGAAGGTCCTGTCTCAAAGGTAGCTTCCATGGTGGAGCCGATGACATATTCACCAGGTCTGCATACCAAGTCCTGCGTGGCCACGCAGGAGCTATCAAGATCACCGAAGCCCTCTCCTGATTGATCCTGGCTACCAGCCTGGGAATGAGAGGAAATGGTGGGAACACATAAGCTAGGTTGAAGGTCCAAGGCGCTACTAGTGCATCCACTAGAGTCGCCTTGGGATCCCTGGATCTGGACCCGTAGCAAGGAACCTTGAAGTTCTGACGAGACGCCATCAGATCCATGTCTGGAATGCCCCATAATTGAGTTATTTGGGCAAAGATTTCCGGATGGAGTTCCCACTCCCCCGGATGAAAAGTCTGACGACTCAGAAAATCCGCTTCCCAATTTTCCACTCCTGGGATGTGGATTGCAGACAAGTGGCAGGAGTGATCCTCCGCCCATTGAATTATTTTGGTCACTTCTTCCATCTGGCCTTTGCTAGTTGAGGCCAAGCTTTGAGAGCATTGAATATCGCTCTCAGTTCCAGAATGTTTATCGGGAGAAGAGATTCTTCCCGAGACCATAGGCCCTGAGCTTTCAGGGGTTCCCAGACCGCGCCCCAGCCCACCAGACTGGCGTCGGTCGTGACAATGACCCACTCTGGTCTGCGGAAGCTCATTCCCTGTGACAGATTGTCCAGGGTCAGCCACCAACGGAGTGAATCTCTGGTCTTTTGATCTACTTGAATCGTCGGAGACAAGTCTGTATAATCCCCATTCCACTGTCTGAGCATGCACAGTTGTAATGGTCTTAGATGAATTCGTGCAAAAGGAACTATGTCCATTGCTGCAACCATCAATCCTATTACTTCCATGCACTGCGCTATGGAAGGACGAAGAACGGAATGAAGTACTTGACAAGAGCTTAGAAGTTTTGATTTTCTGACCTCTGTCAGAAAAATCCTCATTTCTAAGGAATCTATTATTGTTCCCAAGAAGGGAACTCTTGTTGACGGGGACAGAGAACTTTTTTCTTTGTTCACCTTCCATCCGTGAGATCTGAGAAAGGCTAGGACGATGTCCGTATGAGCCTTTGCTTTTGACAGAGACGACGCTTGAATCAGGATGTCGTCCAAGTAAGGTACTACTGCAATGCCCATTGGTCTTAGAACCGCTAGAAGGGACCCTAGTACCTTTGTGAAAATTCTCGGAGCAGTGGCTAATCCGAATGGAAGTGCCACAAACTGGTAATGCTTGTCCAGAAAAGCGAACCTTAGGAACTGATGATGTTCCTTGTGGATAGGAATATGTAGGTACGCATCCTTTAAATCCACCGTGGTCATAAATTGACCTTCCTGGATGGTGGGAAGGATCGTTCGAATGGTTTCCATTTTGAACGATGGAACCCTGAGAAATTTGTTTAGGATCTTGAGATCTAAAATTGGTCTGAATGTTTCCTCTTTTTTGGGAACTATGAACAGGTTGGAGTAAAACCCCATCCCTTGTTCTCCTATTGGAACTGGATGAATTACTCCCGTCTTTAATAGGTCTTCTACACAATGTAAGAATGCCTGTCTTTTTATTTGGTTTGAAGATAATTGAGACCTGTGGAACCTTCCCCTTGGGGGTAGATCCTTGAACTCCAGGAGATAACCTTGAGAAACTATTTCTAGTGCCCAAGGATCCTGAACATCTCTTGCCCAAGCCTGAGCAAAGAGAGAAAGTCTGCCCCCCACCAGATCCGGTCCCGGATCGGGGGCCATCCCTTCATGCTGTTTTGGTAGCAGTGGCAGGCTTCTTGGCCTGCTTACCCTTGTTCCAGCCTTGCATCGGTCTCCAGGCTGGTTTGGGTTGTGAAGTATTACCCTCTTGCTTAGAGAATGTAGAATTAGAGGCTGGTCCGTTTCTGCGAAAGGGACGAAAATTAGGCTTATTTTTAGCCTTAAAAGACCTATCCTGAGGGAGGGCGTGGCCCTTTCCCCCGGTGATGTCTGAAATAATCTCTTTCAAATCAGGACCAAACAGTGTTTTACCCTTGAAAGGGATGTTAAGCAATTTTGTCTTGGAAGACACATCCGCTGACCAAGACTTTAGCCAAAGCGCTCTGCGCGCCACTATAGCAAACCCTGAATTTTTCGCCGCTAATCTAGCTAATTGCAAAGCGGCATCTAAAATAAAAGAGTTAGCCAATTTAAGTGCTTGAACTCTGTCCATAACCTCCTCATACGAAGATTCTTTATTGAGCGACTTTTCTAGTTCTTCGAACCAGAAACACGCTGCCGTAGTGACAGGAACAATGCATGAAATTGGTTGTAGAAGGTAACCTTGCTGAACAAACATCTTTTTAAGCAAACCCTCTAATTTTTTTATCCATAGGATCTTTGAAAGCACAACTATCTTCTATAGGAATAGTAGTGCGTTTGTTTAGAGTAGAAACCGCCCCCTCGACCTTGGGGACTGTCTGCCATAAGTCCTTTCTGGGGTCGACTATAGGAAATAATTTCTTAAATATAGGGGGAGGAACAAAAGGTATGCCGGGCCTTTCCCACTCCTTATTTACTATGTCCGCCACCCGCTTGGGTATAGGAAAAGCATCGGGGGGCACCGGAACCTCTAGGAACTTGTCCATCTTACATAATTTCTCTGGAATGACCAAATTGTCACAATCATCCAGAGTAGATAATACCTCCTTAAGCAGTGCGCGGAGATGTTCTAATTTAAATTTAAATGTTACAACATCAGGTTCAGCTTGTTGAGAAATTTTCCTGAATCTAAAATTTCTCCCTCAGACAAAACCTCCCTCCTGGCCCCTTCAGATTGGTGTGAGGGTATGTCAGAACAGTTATCATCAGCGTCCTCTTGCTCTTCAGTGTTTAAAACAGAGCAATCGCGCTTTCTCTGATAAGTAGGCATTTTGGATAAAATGTTTGCAATAGAATTATCCATTACGGCCGTTAATTGTTGCATGGTAATAAGTATTGGCGCACTAGATGTACTTGGGGCCTCTTGTGTGGGCAAAACTGGTGTAGACACAGAAGGGGATGATGCAGTATCATGCTTACTCCCCTCATTTGAGGAATCATCTTGGGCAATATCATTATCTGTGGCATCATTGTCCCTACTTTGTTTGGACACTATGGCACAATTATCACATAAATTTAAATGGGGAGAAACCTTGGTTTTCATACATATAGAACATAGCTTATCTGATGGTACAGACATGTTAAACAGGCTTAAACTTGTCAACAAAGCACAAAAAACGTTTTAAAATAAAACCTTTACTGTCACTTTAAATTTTAAACTGAACACACTTTATTACTGAATATGTGAAAAAGTATGAAGGAATTGTTCAAAATTCACCACAGTGTCTTAAAGCCTTAAAAGTATTGCACACCAAATTTGAAAGCTTTAACCCTTAAAATAACGGAACCGGAGCCGTTTTTACATTTAACCCCTATACAGTCCCAGCTATCAGCTTTGCTGAGACCCAACCAAGCCCAGAGGGGAATACGATACCAAATGACGCCTTCTATAAGCTTTTTCAGTGGTTCTTAGCTCCTCACACATGCATCTGCATGCCTTGCTCTCCAAAAACAACTGCGCATTAGTGGCGCGAAAATGAGGCTCTGCCTATGACTAGAAAAGGCCCCCATCTGAAAAAGGTGTCCAATACAGTGCCTGCCGTTTTTTAAAACAATCCCCAAGATTATAATAACTATTAAGAGTTATAATCTGCAAAATATGCTTAGCAAAGTAATCGTTTTAGCCCAGAAAAATGTCTACCAGTTTTTTAAGCCCTTATGAAGCCCTTTATTCTTTTACTTAATCTAAGAAAATGGCTTACCGGTCCCCATAGGGGAAATGACAGCCTTCCAGCATTACATAGTCTTGTTAGAAATGTGGCCAGTCATACCTCAAGCAGAAAAGTCTGCCAACTGTTTCCCCCAACTGAAGTTACTTCATCTCAACAGTCCTGTGTGGAAACAGCAATCGATTTTAGTAACGTTTGCTAAAATCATCTTCCTCTTACAAACAGAAATCTTCATCTCTTTTCTGTTTCAGAGTAAATAGTACATACCAGCACTATTTTAAAATAACAAACACTTGATTGAAGGATAAAAACTACATTTAAACACCAAAAAACTCTTAACCATCTCCGTGGAGATGTTGCCTGTGCAACGGCAAAGAGAATGACTGGGGTAGGCGGAGCCTAGGAGGGATCATGTGACCAGCTTTGCTGGGCTCTTTGCCATTTCCTGTTGGGGAAGAGAATATCCCACATGTAAGGATGACGCCGTGGACCGGACACACCTATGTTGGAGAAATATGTAGGTTCAGCTGTACCTATAATTTAAAAATATGGAAATAATTGAATACATCACCTTGTTGCAGATAAAAAGTCTATAACTTATTGTAAGTGCAGACAATACAGCCAATTATTTGTCATACAAACAGGTTGGATATTCCACATTTCCTGTGCCACCAGGCACACTTCATTCAGGTGTACCTACCTTGGAACAGGCCTTGTCACTGGGGGTGGGGGCTCTTACTTCCTCCGGGCTACCCCAGGTGGTGTCAACTGTGGTTGTATGCCTCTTATGGGCCTTATTGGCAATGGTTCTTCATCTGGTCACGTGGTCTGCTATGGTGGCGGGTGCACCTTCTCCCAGTGGTCGTTAGATGGTGGGGGATGTATTGGCAGTGGTTTTGTAGGGTCCGACATCTCCTGTTAGCTTCTTAGTCTTTTAGTTGTCAGTATCCTATTTTATCTCCAGCGCCAGAAAACCGGATTTTCTGGCACTGGAGATAAAATAGGATACTGACAACTAAAAGACTAAGAAGCTAACAGAATTCAGGTTCCAGGCTCAAGGGTTCTCACCACCAGGAACAGGAGATTTTTAGTCTACCCACTGGGAGACAACTAAGATCCATCGAGTGGATTCTTACCCCCAGGACTAAAAAGGACTCTCACCGCCAGGAAACAAGGTCACTTTTTAATCAACTGTTTTAAATTCCATATTGATATTGACTCTCAACAAACTCTATATAATTTCATATACACTATTTGCCCTCCTATACTGAGTGTAACACACTAGTCTATCAGATTACAAACCACGACTTTGCTTTTTTCTTTTTCTTTCTCGTGCACACATTTTTTCAATTTTTTCAATCTTTATTTTTATATTTTTGCCACATTTTTACTATTTCACATCAACCTTTGGTGAACACCATATCAATTCACATTGACATTGTTGCATTTTGGTTTGTTTCATTTTTACACATTGTTTCATATTTTTGCCACAATTTTTCACAACTGGCACACACAGAAGGTACCTCCAGCCACACCTTAAGGCATCAATACTTGAAACGTCTTCTGGAACCACTTATTCTTTAGGGGTGCCTACACTGCACTGCATCTTTTGAAACATACTTTAAAGTGATCCTATCATTTTACAACTATACCTCTGCAATTATACCAGCACTAGTCTCCAGCCTAAAGTTGGACTTTCATCCTCATTATTGATTTTATACATTGATTTTATACATTGTATGCTAAATAATGTATGACTTTTTCTATTGTGGATCCACATTTTAATTTAATTTTATGTTTGCATATTTATGTTACCTTAATTCCGTATGTTGAATTAGGGAAGTTTGTAATTAAACTTGATTTTTAGTACATCACTCTCCTCTATCGACACCTAGCCCACCCTGAGGCGCTCTGAACATACACACCCATCACTAGGCAGACTTTCTTAGGCTTAGACATTGACACTGTTGCAAGACTATGTCATCTCCCTGATGAGAAGGTGCAGTGCATGCTGGGAGTGGTTGCAAGGGCATCTTAAAGAATTGCAGTCCGTTATAGGCCTCATCAATTTCGATTGCAAAGTTATTGTGATGGGTAGGGTGTTTAATAGGTGACAGGATTTTAATGGGGTATTGCTAAGGCGCTCGCCTACTGTATCAAGACAGGCTTTTGCACTTATTTACTGACGCTGCTGGCACATTTGGCTAGGGTGCAAATTTAAATGTTGTGTGGAGCGCAGAGGCTTGGCCCACTTCCTGGGTTCATTTGGGGCTGACTAGGAACCTTACCCTTTTTGGAGCATTCCATAGATTACAGAACATTGACATTCCTACATACTGTACAGTGATTGGTTGACATGTGCAAGAACATATTCATAGCAGTCCCTAATTGATCACAGCAAAGAAAGTAAGAGAAACAACACGCAAGAGAGTTTTCAAGGGGTCTGTAAAAGAATTTACATTTTTCAATATGAGTTTTAAGTAATTTAAAACATTTAGGGCTAGATTACAAATGGAGCACTATTTTAACGTGCACCCCTAAAGGGGCAAATTTGCCCCTTTGCAGCCGCATGTTAAATAGCCAGCCATTACAAGTGGCTGAGCACTTTGCGCTTAGCACAATTAACCAGAGGTAAGAACTCTGGCTAATTAATAAAATGTGCCCCAATTGCCCCAAAATATAGTGGTCAGTTTCTTTTTTTTTTTTTTTAAAAGAAATACAAATATGAGCATCTTTAATGATTTGAAAAAAAAAACCTGCACAAAGCAGTTATAAAGGGATGTGTGGTGTTAGAAAAAAAGTGGCACTGAAAAGTGCCTTTACCATGAAGTCTATGGGGACTGTGTTTTTACTTTAAATATGTGTATGTTTATATACATATATATATATAAAGAAAAAGACCAAATAGCGATTGTTATCCAGCACAAGGGTATAAAAGAAAAATTATTACACTTAGGGCAAAAGAATAGCAACGTGAATCCAGGTATGCTTATAAAAAAAGAAAAGAAAACATTTAATATACTCAAAAAAATACAATAGTTGGCAAACTTATCTAAAGTTGAGAGTCCCAAATAATTCAAGGATCACTAATGAGATTTAGATCCTATAATATATAATCCCTTAGAGGCCTCTAACTGTGGGTTTTGAAGTTCTATGTCAATTTGTTATACGTTCATAGGTAAAGTAAGGGCGAACAAACAGAAAAATGTGACCATATAGACATAGGTTAAAGTGTCCGCAAGCTGTGTGAGGATATTCAACTGAACATGATCCTGGGAAAGGAGATCGGTTTAACCGGACCGTAGTATTCACCACCGCTTAATATAAAAGTTCAGCTATAGGCAGTATATTCACAGGGACAGCTCTCCTAAGAAATTGCTTAGGGCTGTTACAGGTCCGTATTTCCCTCTGGCTGTAAGCAGTTTGTCAGGCAGACCTTCCTTATACCAGCGTCATCAGCAAACTGTTTGTAATATAAATAATGCAGTACTTCAGATAGAGCATGCAATTTTAAGCAACTTTTTAATTTACTCCTATTGTCACATTTTCTTCATTCTCTAGGAATCTTTATTTTAAATGCAAGAATGTAAGTTTAAATGCTGGCCCATTTTTGGTGCACAACCTGGGTTGTTCTTGCTGATTGGTGGATAAATTCAGCCACCAATAAACAAGTGCTGTCCATTTACTGAACCAAAAAATTGCTTAGATGCCTTCTTTTTCAAATAAAGATAGCAAGACAACAAAGAAAAAATGATAATAGGAGTAAATTAGAAAGTTGCTTAAAATCGCATGCTCTATCTGAATCACGGAAGAAAAAAAATTGGGTTCAGTGTCCCTTTAATGATCCTTCATTGTCCTTTATATGGTATTGGAAGTACAAAATCCAGATATCACAGTTCTTAACAATTACATCTTTCACACTAACAGTATCAATGAATTGTGTAGATGAAGGATTGAACCTCTAATTAAAGTTATTGCTAACATTATCCAAGTAGGAAAATGTTGTTGCTGATTGGGGGCTGTAGATATTTGGTTCTTGTCATTGTCTCACTAAGGGCCAGATTACAAGTGGAGAGCAAAATATCGCATTCGCAAGGGCGATATTTGCACTCCACTTTAAAATACCATTGCACATTTGGTACAATGCTAACGTGACCTTGCCTACGCATTACACAAGAGCGCAATTACATAGGCTCCAATTGGAGTCTCGTTCCCATGCCGTGAGAAATGGCATGAGAACCTAGCACAGCGATGGTCAGCAAATTTAAATATCAATAAAACAAACAAGGGGTAAGGCTACCCCTCAAAGGTGCGCTATATAAAAACACTGCAACTTATACAATTAGGATAACAGTCTTAGAAATCTGTATTCAAATCTGATGATACGGCAGCACTCTCAACCAAAGTGAATCATAGACTTTGTCTTACAGAACATTTTCTAAAATTTAAATATATATGATATATATATTTGTGTTAATATGTGTATATAAATATCTTAACACATTAATATACAATACATGTATGTAAGCAGAGGAGAGGCTCAATTACCTAAATATCTTAGAGGAGAAAAGGTGATATGATAGCAACTTTCAATTATAGGGGCTTAGTAAAACTGAGGCTGTGAGTATTTTACAGAAAAAGGAAAATGTAAGAACAAGGGGCCATGATCTCAAGCTGAAGGGCTCTAGGGTAGTATATTCAGGAGTAATTTGCAGATGCACTTCTTTACAGAAAGGGTGATTGATTCATGGAATAAACTTCCCCAAGGTAGTAATAATAAACACTGTGGGGGACTTTAAGAATGCCTGGGATAAGCATAAGGCTATCCTACAAACTAGATGAGTTTATACTTTTAGGAAATATCAGGAATACTTGCTGGGCCTATGGCTGTTATCTGCCGTCAATAGCTATGTTTATATATATTTATTTATTTACTGGGATAACAGAGTACCCATAGACCGCAATGTAAAGGCACTTTTCAGTGCCTTTTTTTTTCTAGCACCTCACTCCCATTAATTTTTTTTTTGGGGGGTGGTATTTTATGCTACATTTTTTATTTTTATTTTTTAAAAAAAGACCTAATCGCTACCGCAAGCTCGCCGTAGGAATAACCAGACACTTGTAATGGCTGGTTATTTATCGCACACCCGTAAATGGGCAAATTTGCCCTTTTACAGGCGCACAATAAATTAGCGCTCCACTTGTAATCTAGCTTTAAATGTGCTCAGCTAGCTTCCAGAACTGCATGGTTGCTCCTTCAGCAAAGGATACCAAGAGATACAAAGAGCATGAAGCATGTTTGATAACAGAAGTCAATTTAAACATTGTTTCAAATTGCATCCTCTATCTATGAAAGAAAAAAGGTTAAAGTGAAAGTAAATCCTAGCGCCTGGTTTCTCAACAGCCGGGCCGTGGCCCAGTACCGGGCCGTGATAGCCCTGCTGGTGGGCCCTGACCTGTCATGCCCCCACTGCACACTCTTACCCCACTGCACACAAGGGGCAGACTGAGACCAATCAAGGCCCCAGGAAAACTGTCTCACACTGACCCAAATGTATTCAAATTTATGCAAATGTACATGGTAGCCTCCCCCTGCCCTAACTCCAACAGGCCCATCAACCTCCAGAGCCAGGACCCCCAACATTAAGGGCCAAAGAAAGGGCCCCCAACCTCGAGGGCCAGACGTCACACTCCATGGCCCTCACAGCGACAGACCCTCGGCAGGACCCCCACACTCCAGGGCCCCCACTAAACCCACACTGAACTGTTTAGTTACTGATAGGGCAAATCCCTGCTGCTTACTCTCTCTCTATCTATCTAAAACTACCGGGCCCTGGACATGTCCAGCTAAAATTTATGGGGCATTGAGGTCACTTTGGTTGAGAACCACTGTCCTAGCGTTTTACAAATGTTAGGATTGACTATTGAAACAAATAAAGGGCACTTTCATTCATGAAGTATAAGATACTTCATGTAGAAAGCTCCTTTATTTGATTCAATCGATCGCCGTTTTTAGCTGCTACAGTAGCCCACGGCTAAAAAATTTTTGGCTAAGAGTTGACGTTTTTACCTCATGGCCAATAGCTGTGCGGTAAATCCGGCTTGGCACCCATGGGAGCCGGATTTACCGCACGGCTATTGGCTAAAAGGTGAAAACGTCACCTCTTAGCTAAAAAAAATTATAGCCGTGCTCTGCTGTAGGATCTAAGAGCGGCGATCGATTTAATCAAATAGAGGAGCTTTCTACATGAAGTATCTTATACTTCATGAATGAAAGTGCCCTTTATTTGTTTCAATAGTAAATCCTAGCGTTTGTAAAACGCTAAGATTTACTTTCACTTTAATGTCCCTTTAATGATCAAGCTTAGTGGTAAGATATACAACACCTGAAATCAGAGATATTTTATAATAAAAATGTAGTGATTTTTATTCTTGAAAACATTGATTTATTTTATAGCTAAAAAGCTCCTGGCAGTGCTGTGATGCAGATATTTTGATTACTTAAAATATTTTAATATTCATATAAAAAATGATGTTGATATTTAAAATGTTTTAGAAAATGTTTTTTCATAGCTTTGAAAAAAATCTTTAAGTGAAATACTTGTTTAATCCCTTTTTTTTCCTTTTCTTTAATGCAAAATTATGGAAGTAATATTAAAATGTAGATTCTGTGGAAAGTTTACAGCCTGTTTAAGAACAGTGAAATCTTTCAATTGTTTAGAGACTTTAAATAATCAGAAAAATACAATTCACATGAATGAAAGCAATTGTAAAAATAAAGACAGAACAAATGCATAAATAGAAAAATATTTTTTTTTTCTGTGTCTCATTTTAACTTGTACATCTCAGTGATAAGGATGTGTGATTCATTTGCCCAAATCCATTTTACTATTTAAGATGTTCTCTAAAGTGATACAGAGTGGACATTTGTATAAAATGTGCATAACAAATATCTATCTATCTATCTATCTATCTATCTATCTATCTATCATCTCTCTATCTAAATATATATAAATCTATCTATCTATCTATCTATCTATCTATCTATCTATCTATCTATCTATCATCTATCTATCTATCTATCTATCTATCTATCTATCTATCTAAATCTATCTAAATATATAAATCTATCTATCTAAATCTATCTATCTAAATATATATAAATCTATCCATCTATCTATCTATCTATCTAAATATATTATTGATGTCGCGAATAGTTCGCCGGCGAACATAGCTTGTTCGCGTTCACTGCGGCGGGCGAACATATGCGATGTTCGATCCGCCCCCTATTCGTCATCATTGAGTAAAACTTTGACCCTGTACCTCACAGTCAGCAGACACATTCCAGCCAATCAGCAGCAGATCCTCCCTCCCAGACCCTCCTACCTCCTGGACAGCATCCATTTTAGATTCATTCGGAAGCTGCATTCTTAGTGAGAGGAGGAACAGTGTAGCTGCTGCTGATTTAATAGGGAAATCGATAGCTAGGCTAGTGTATTCAGTGTCCACTACAGTCCTGAAGGACTGATCTGATCTCTGCTGTAAGGACAGCACCCCAAAAAGCGCTTTTTAGGGCTAGAACATCAGTCTGCTTTTTTTTCTGTGTAATCTAATTGCAGTTGCCTGCCTGCCAGCATGTGTGTCAGGCTCACAGCATATACTGTGCCCACTTGCCCAGTGCCACCACTCATATCTGGTGTAACAGTAGTGTACATTTAAAAAAAACAACACTTTTTTGACTGTGTTAAATAATAGCAGTCCGTTTCCTTCACACGTGTGCGTTTCAGTGCCTGCCAGGGCACAGTGTCACCCCAGTGCAACTCATATCTGGTGTAACAGTAGTGTACATTTAAAAAAAAATACAACACTTTTTTGACTGTGTTAAATAATAGCAGTCAGTTTCCTTCACACGTGTGCGTTTCAGTGCCTCCCAGGGCACAGTGTCACCCCAGTGCAACTCATATCTGGTGTAACAGTAGTGTACATTTAAAAAAACCAACACTTTTTTGACTGTGAAATAATAGCAGTCAGTTTCTTCCCCACGTGTGCGTTTCAGTGCCTGCCAGGGCACAGTGTCACCCCAGTGCAACTCATATCTGGTGTAACAGTAGTGTACATTTAAAAAAAACAAAACACTTTTTTGACTGTGTTAAATAATAGCAGTCAGTTTCCTTTACACGTGTGCGTTTCAGTGCCTGCCAGGGCACAGTGTCACCCCAGTGCAACTCATATCTGGTGTAACAGTAGTGTACATTTAAAAAAACAACACTTTTTTGACTGTGTTAAATAAAAGCAGTCAGTTTCCTTCACACGTGTGCGTTTCAGTGCCTGCCAGGGCACAGTGTCACCCCAGTGCAACTCATATCTGGTGTAACAGTATTGTACATTTAAAAAAACCAACACTTTTTTGACTGTGTTAAATAATAGCAGTCAGTTTCCTTCACACGTGTGCATTTCAGTGCCTGCCAGGGCACAGTGTCACCCCAGTGCAACTCATATCTGGTGTAACAGTAGTGTAGATTTAAAAAAAAAAATACAATTTTGACTGTAATAGATTGAATAGCAGTTAGTTGTCTGCAAGCGTGTGTGTCAGGCCTACAGTGTCTACTCTGCCAACTTCTGCCAGTGCACAATGCCACTCATATCTGTTGTCACAGTAGCTTGCACACATAGTACCACTAATCAAAAAAAATGACAGGCAGAGGCAGGACATGCCGCAGGGGCCGTCGTGTTCGTGGTGCTGTGATTCCCTTTGGCCCTTGAATAATGCCCAGTGTTCAGAGGCCACGTACCCCAAACTCGAACAGTTCTGAGGACATAGTTGACTGGCTAACACAGGATACCCAATCTTCTACAGCTTCCGCTCGGAACCTTGATGCACCATCCTCCTCCAGCTTAGCTTCGGGCACCTCTCAAGTTACCACTCGCCCACCTGCCGCTACCACCAACACTAGCACCACAGCCGCTTCACTTGATCTGTCAGAGGAGTTATTTACACATCAGTTGGAAGAAATGAGTTATAGTGATGCCCAACCATTATTGCCAGAGGATGTAGATAACAGGGATATGTCTCAGTCAGGCAGCATTACACACATGGACGTACGGTGTGATGATGATGATGTTGTACCCGCTGCTGCTTCCTTTGCTGAGTTGTCAGATACAAGTGAAGCGGTTGATGATGACGATGCGTCCGTGGATGTCACGTGGGTGCCCACTAGAAGAGAAGAAGAAGAGGGGGAAAGTTCAGATGAGGAGACAGAGAGGAGGAGGAGACGAGTTGGAAGCAGGGGGGAGGTCGTCGCAAGGAGTTAGTGGCACAGTCAGACAGCATGCATCGGCACCCGGGGTCAGCCAGACAGCACGCCAATCAACGCATGCTGTTGCCACCACCAGAATGCCGTCATTGCAGAGCTCAGCAGTGTGGCATTTTTTTTGTGTGTCTGCCTCTGACAACAGCGATGCCATTTGCAACCTGTGCCAAAAGAAACTGAGTCGTGGGAAGTCCAACACCCACCTAGGTACAACTGCTTTTTGAAGGCACATGATCGCACATCACAAACTCCTATGGGATCAACACATGAGTACAAGCAGCACACAAACTCAAAGCCGCCATCCTCCTCCTGGTCCAGCATCTTCAGCCACGTCAACCACTGCTGTCCTCCTTGCCCCCTCTCAACCATCCGCCACTCCGTCTCTCGCCTTGAGCAGTTCCTGCTCATCTGCCCACAGTCAGGTGTCTGTCAATGACATGTTTGATAGTAAGAAGCCAATGTCACAAAGTCACCCCCTTGCCCGGCATCTGACAGCTGGCTTGTCTGAACTCTTAGCCCGCCAGCTTTTACCATACAAGCTGGAGGAGTCTGAGGCGTTCAAAAAATTTGTAGCTATTAAGACACAGCAGTGGAAGGTACCCGGCTGAAATTTCTTTGCACAAAAGGCAATACCCAACCTGTACTCGATTGTGCAAAAGGAAGTAATGGCATGTCTGGCACACAGTGTTAGGGCAAGGGTCCATCTGACCACTGATACCTGGTTTGCAAAGCATGGTCAGGGCAGGTATATCACCTACACTGCGCATTGGGTAAACCTGCTGACGGCTGCCAAGCATGGAATGCGTGGCTCTGCAGAGGAGTTGGTGACACCACCACGACTTGCAGGCAGGCCTGCTGCCACCTCCTCTGCTCCTCCTACTCCATCCTCTTCCATAACCTCCTCGGCTGAGTCCTCTTCTGCTGCTGCGTCTTGCTCCACATCAACAACACCCCCCAGCTCCCCAGGTACTATTCCACATCCCGGATACGGCAGTGTCACGCCGTCTTTGGGTTGACTTGCATGAAAGCAGAGAGTCACACCGGACCAGCACTCCTGTCCGCCCTGAATGCACAGGTGGATCAGTGGCTGACTCTGCACCAACTGGAGATCGGTAAAGTGGTTTCTGACAACGGAAGTAATTTGGTGCCGGCATTGAAATTGGGCAAGTTGACACATGTGCCGTGCATGGCACATGTGTGTAATCTGATCGTACAACGCTTTGTGCATAAGTACCCAGGCTTACAGGACGTCCTGAAGCAGGCCAGGAAGGTGTGTGGCCATTTCAGGCATTCCTACACGGCCATGGCGCACTTTTCAGATATCCAGCGGTGAAACAACATGCCAGTGAGGCGCTTGATTTGCGATAGCCTGATACGTTGGAATTCAACACTCCTAATGTTCGACCGCCTGCTCCAACAAGAAAAAGCCATAACGACTATTTGTATGACAGGGGTTCTAGGACAGCCTCTGCGGAGCTGGGAATTTTTTTGCCACATTACTGGACGCTCATGCGCAATGCCTGTAGGCTCATGCGTCCTTTTGAGGAGGTGACAAACCTAGTCAGTCACACCGAAGGCACCATCAGCGACATCATACCATTTGTTTTCTTCCTGGAGCGTGCCCTGCGAAGAGTGCTGGATCAGGCCGTAGATGAGCGTGAAGAGGAAGAGTTGTGGTCACCATCACCACCAGAAACAGCCTTATCAGCATCGCTTGCTGGACCTGTGCCAACACTGGAAGAGGATTGTGAGGAAGAGGAGTCAGAGGAGGAATGTGGCTTTGAGGAGGAGGAGGAAGACCAACCACAACAGGCATCCCAGGGTGTTTGTTGTCACCTATCTGATACCCGTGGTGTTGTACATGGCTGGGGGGAAGAACATACCTTCAGTGAGATCACTGAGGATGAGGAACGGGACATGAGTAGCTCGGCATCCAACCTTGTGCAAATGGGGTCTTTCATGCTGTCGTGCCTGTTGAGGGACCATCGTATAAAAAGACTGAAGGAGAACGACCTGTACTAGGTGTCCACGCTACTAGACCCCCGGTATAAGCATAAAGTGCCTGAAATGTTACTGAATTACCACAAGTCGGAAAGGATGCAGCAGTTCCAAAATAAATTAAAAAGTATGCTTTACACAGCGTATAAGGGTGATGTCACAGCACAATGGGAATCTAACAGGGGAAGAGGTGAAAGTAATTCTTCTCCTCCCACGACCACGCCAGCAAGGACAGGACGCTTTACAGATGTGTTGTTGATAGAGGACATGCAGAGCTTTTTAAGTCCTACGCATCGCCACAGCCCTTCGGGGTCCACCCTCAGAGAACGACTCGACCAACAGGTAGCAGACTACCTCGCCTTAACTGCAGACACTCTGAGGAGCGATGAACCCCTTGACTACTGGGTGTGCAGGCTTGACCTGTGGCCTGAGCTATCCCAATTTGCGATATATCTTCTGGCCTGCCCCGCTTCAAGTGTCCTGTCAGAAAGGACCTTCAGTACAGCAGGAGGTATTGTCACTGAGAAGAGAAGTCGCCTAGGTCAAAAAAGTCTAGATTACCTCACCTTTATTAAGATGAATGAGGGATGGATCCCGAAGGGACTGACAGTGGGCGATGCATTCGACTAAAAAAGGCCTGATGAGATGAGTTCCCTTGGGCTAAAAATGGTCCACACGCTGCTGTATTTTATCTCTGAATGCCGGATGACTTGTGTGATTTATCCGCCACCAACTAGGGTTCAAGCTGCAATGTTTTAGGGGACTTTCTGCCTGGGAAACAACCATCTATTTTTCTGGCCGCTGCTACAGCAGCGGCTGCAACAATACCTAATTTTTCAGGCATGTTTACATGCCTAATTTTTCTGGCCTCTGGTGCTGCACTGTGGCTTCAAAAACCAAACCAAAAAAAAGGCACATAAAAGGGATTAAACTGATAGGAATAGTACTACTTAACACACCACTCCTATCTGGTGGCACATTAGATTGCATGCGCAGTGCCCCAAATTTGAAGTAAGAGGTCCGACCAAGCATCTTTTTCCATCTCCCGGTTCCTAAAATCGATGCCATATACACGTCCCCTGATAGGGGACGTAACAGGGATTAAACTGATAAGAATAGAACTACTTAACACACCACTCCTATCTGGTGGCACATTAGATTGCACGCGCAGTGCCCCAAATTTGAAGTAGGAGGACCGACCAAGCATCTTTTTCCATCTCCCGGTTCCTAAAATCGATGCCATATACACGTCCCCTGATAGGGGACGTAACAGGGATTAAACTGATAAGAATAGTACTTCTTAACACACCACTCCTATCTGGTGGCACATTAGATTGCATGCGCAGTGCCCCAAATTTGAAGTAGGAGGACCGACCAAGCATCTTTTTCCATCTCCCGGTTCCTAAAATCGATGCCATATACACGTCCCATGATAAGGGACGTAACAGGGATTAAACTGCTAAGAATAGAACTACTTAACACACCACTCCTATCTGGTGGCACATTAGATTGCATGCGCAGTGCCCCAAATTTGAAGTAGGAGGACCGACCAAGCATCTTTTTCCATCTCCCGGTTCCTAAAATCGATGCCATATACACGTCCCCTGATAGGGGACGTAACAGGGATTAAACTGATAAGAATAGTACTACTTAACACACCACTCCTATCTGGTGGCACATTAGATTGCACGCGCAGTGCCCCAAATTTGAAGTAGGAGGTCCGACCAAGCATCTTTTTCCATCTCCAGGTTTCTAAAATCGATGCCATATACACGTCCTCTGATAGGGGACGTTACAGGGATTAAACTGATAAGAATAGTACTACTTAACACACCACTCCTATCTGGTGGCACATTAGATTGCATGCGCAGTGCCCCAAATTTGAAGTAGGAGGACCGACCAAGCATCTTTTTCCATCTCCCAGTTCCTAAAATTGATGCCATATACACGTCCCCTGATAGGGGACGTAACAGGGATTAAACTGATAAGAATAGTACTACTTAACACACCACTCCTATCTGGTGGCACATTAGATTGCACGTGCAGTGCCCCAAATTTGAAGTAGGAGGACCGACCAAGCATCTTTTTCCATCTCCCGGTTCCTAAAATCTATGCCATATACACGTCCCCTGATAGGGGACGTAACAGGGATTAAACTGATAAGAATAGTACAACTTAACAAACCACTCCTATCTGGTGGCACATTAGATTGCACGCACAGTGCCCCAAATTTGAAGTAGGAGGATCGACCTTGCATCTTTTTCCATCTCCCGGTTCCTAAAATCAATGCCATATACACGTCCCCTAATAGGGGACATAACAGGGATTAAACTGATAGGAATAGTACTACTTAACGCACCTTATAATAACGCAGAGAGAGGCAATGCAGAGAGAGGAGTCTGAAGAAGAGGAGTCACAGGAGGAAGGTGGCTTTGAGGAGGTGGAAGACCAAACACATCAGGCGTCCCAGGGGGCTTGTTGTCCCCTTTTGGGGACCCTTGGTGTTGTACGTGGCTGGGTGGAGGAAGAGACCTTCAATGACATCAGTGAGGACAAGGAACAGGACATGGCTAGCTTGGTATCCAACCTTGTGCAAATGGGGAGTTTGCGGTTGTGCAAATGGACTGACTGTTTGCGGTTGTTTGCGGTGCATTAAACGGGAGTTTGGTTTGTCACTGTGAAGCGTCGTAACCCTTACACTACCTGATCAATACAACATCATACCTGATGTTTTAAAGCACGTTATTCCAAACAATTTAGGAATGTTAGGTGATTTATGCCCTTTATGGATTAAAACTGCATCAACTATGTAATTTTCCATGGGAGTTTTGCCATGGATCCCCCTCCGGCATGCCACAGTCCAGGTGTTAGTCCCCTTGAAACAACTTTTCCATCACTATTGTGGCCAGAAAGACTCCCTGTGGGTTTTAAAATTCGCCTGCCTATTGAAGTCTATGGTGGTTTGCCCGGTTCGCCCGTTCACGAACAGTTGTGGAAGTTTGCTGTTTGTGAACCCAAATTTTTAGGTTTGCGACATCACTAAAATATCTATCTAACTATCTATCTATCTATCTATCTATCTATCTATCTATCTATATATATATATATATATATATATATATATATATATATTTGTTATGTTTTTTTTCTGTTTTATTTCTCTCTGTGGCGTGAGAGTTTTTTTAAACTGTGTTTACATATTATAGATTATTAAGATATCATATAGAACATTCACAGTAAAATCATTATGGCAGGTGGTTAACAAAGATATTGCCAGGGAAATTTGATCAACTGTTTTTTTTTAAAAAAAAAAAGAATAATAATCAATCATCTTTACATAGATGGATGTATTTGGAAAAAGGGGCATAAGTAAACACAAAAATTATCAAATCTATAATATTTCAGATGAATTACCCTCTTTATACTATACTGACTGCTTAAACAACATATGCTGTTGTTTTTTTATAACTTTAAATGCTTTTTTCTTTTCTTAATATATATATATATATATATATATATATATATATATATATATATATATATATATATAGTGTTTGTGTGTCAATACTAGGGATTGGCGAATGTATACATTTCCGAATTCGAATGTTAGAACGAATGTTATTACCGAAATTTGAATTACAAATCCGAATGTTGATACAAACGAATATTCTTAAAAATTCTATAATCGAATGCTATTTAACCTCTTAAGGACATATGACGGAATTTTTCCGCCATAAAACAATTGAGCAAACTGAAAGCTGTGTCCTTAAAGGGTTAAAGTTTTCGAATGTCACTTTCGAATTCAAATGTTTTTAATTAGATTGAATGTCCACATTCAAAATTTCGAATTTAACATTCTATGTAACAAATACTATTCAGAAGTTCAATAGTTCATGTGGTAGGGAATCTAGTAAATTGATACATAATAGATACAAAAATATCAATTTGAATGTTTCTATTTCGATCGACTATTGCATAATTTGAATATTACATTTAAAGAAAGCATTATAGAAATACTATTACAAACATATACATTTGAATTTTTCAGCCTAATAGCCTCTCCCACCCCATGTTTAAACAATTATACATAATTAACAACTAGTTGATGACAGGCTGACAGCATGTCTTATATATAATACATATAAAATTTGTACACAATACCATAACAATTCACATCATAAACTGGATTATCACTGTCACATTGTCTCAAATATGCAACACATATTGAATGGAAAAATAAAATAAAACAGAAGTCTGCAGCTTGAAAAACAAACAACTTACAACTTTAACAGATTGTGGGCTCCATAGGAGTGAATACATGTTTATACCTTTATAAAAAAAATAGTCTATTCCTCTCTCTTTAGATGGATCAAAGCCTTAACATTGTGTCACAATGCCAATCTGACATGTTGATTATTAATGCTATCTGGAATACCGGATCAAAAAAACTAAAATTATGCTTACCTGATAAATTTCTTTCTCTTGTGGTGTATCCAGTCCACTAGGTTCATCCATTACTTGTGGGATATTCTCCTTCCCAACAGGAAGTTGCAAGAGGACACCCACAGCAGAGCTGTCTATATAGCTCCTCCCCTAACTGCCACCCCAGTCATTCGACCGAAGACAAGCAAGAAAAAGGAGAAACTATAGGGTGCAGTGGTGACTGAAGTTTAAAAATAAAAAACACCTGCCTTAAAGTGCCGTGGACTGGATACACCACTAGAGAAAGAAATTTATCAGGTAAGCATAAATTTTGTTTTCTCTTGTAAGGTTTATCCAGTCCACAGGTTCATCCATTACTTGTGGGATACCAATACCAAAGCTTTAGGACACGGATGAAGGGAGGGTCAAGGCAGGAACTTAAACGGAAGGCACAACTGCCTGCAAGACCTTTCTCCCAAAAATAGCCTCAGAGGAAGCAAAAGTATCAAATTTGTACAATTTAGAAAAAGTGGCATCTTACAAATCTGTTCAACAGAGGCCTCATTTTTAAAAGCCCATGTGGAAGCTACCGCTCTAGTGGAATGAGCTGTAATTCCTTCAGGAGGCTGCTGGCCAGCAGTCTCATAAGCTAAACGGATTATGCTTCTCAGCCAAAAAGAAAGAGAAGATGCCAAAGCCTTTTGGCCTCTCCTCTGTCCAGAGTAGACAACAAACAATGCAGATGTTTGACGAAAATCCTTAGTAGCTTGTTAATAAAACTTTAAAGCACGACCCACGTCAAGATTGTGTAATAGACGTTCCTTCTTTGAAGAAGGATTAGGACACAGTGACGGAACAACAATCTCCTGATTGATATTCTTATTAGATACCACCTTAGGAAGAAACCCAGGTTTGGTAAGCAAAACTACCTTATCTGCATGGAAGATCAGATAAGGGGAATCACACTGTAAGGCAGATAACTCTGAAACTCTTCGAGCCGAAGAGATAGCTACCAAAAACAGAACTTTCCAAGATAAAAGCTTGATATCTATGGAATGCAGAGGTTCAAACGGAACCCCTTGAAGAACTTTAAGAACTAAATTTAAACTCCATGGTGGAGCAACAGGTTTAAACACAGGCTTGATTCTAAGTAAAGCCTAACAAAATGCCTGAACGTCTGGAACATCTGCCAGACACTTGTGCAGAAGAATAGACAGAGCAGAAATCTGTCCCTTTAAGGAACTAGCTGACAATCCCTTCTCCAATCCTTCTTGGAGAAAGGATAATATCCTAGGAATCCTGACTTTACTCCATGAGTAACCCTTGGATTCACACCAATGAGGATATTTACACCATATCTTATGATAGATTTTCCTGGTGACAGGCTTTCGAGCCTGAATTAAGGTATCAATGACCGACTCGGAGAAACCACGTTTTGATAAAATCAATCGTTCAATCTCCAAGCAGTCAGCCGCAGAGAAATTAGATTTGGATGTTTGAATGGACCTTGGAGTAGAAGGTCCTGCCTCAGCGGCAGAGATCTGCATACCAAGTCCTGCATGGCCACGCAGGTGCTATCAAAATCACTGAAGCTCTCTCCTGCTTGATCTTGGCAATCAGACGAGGGAGGAGAGGAAATGGTGGGAACACATAAGCCAGGCTGAAGGACCAGGGCACTGCTAGAGCATCTATCAGCGCTGCCTGGGGATCCCTTGACCTGGACCCGTAACAAGGAAGCTTGGCGTTCTGACGAGACGCCATCAGATCCAGTTCTGGTTTGCCCCATAGTTGAATAAGCTGGGCAAAAACCTCCAGATAGAGCTCCCACTCCCCCGGATGAAAATCTGCCTCCCAGTTCTCTACTCCTGGGATATGGATAGCTGAGAGATGGCAAGAGTGACCCTCTGCCCATAGAATTATCTTTGAAAACTCCAACATTGCCAGGGGGCTTCTTGTTCCCCCCTGATGGTTGATATGGGCTACAGTCATTATATTGTCCGACTGAAATCTGATGAACCTGACCGCAGCTAGTTGAGGCCAAGCCTGAAGAGCATTGAATATCTCTCTCAGTTCCAGAATGTTTATCGGTAGGAGGGCTTCCTCCTGAGTCCACAAACCCTGAGCCTTCAGGGAGTTCCAGACTGTGCCCCAGCCCAGAAGGCTGGCCTCTGTCGTCACTATAGTCCACTCTGACCTGCGAAAACTCATTCCCCTGGACAGATGGACCCGAGATAACCACCAGAGAAGATAATCCCTGGTCTCTTGATCCAGATTTAGCAGAGGGGACAAATCTGTGTAATCCCCATTCCACTGATTGAGCATGCAAAGTTGCAGTGGTCCATTGCCACTACCATTAGGCCAATTACTTCCATACACTGAGCCACTGACGGCCGAGAAGTGGAATGAAGAGCATGGCAGGAAGTTAGAAGCTTTGATAACCTGACCTCTGTCAGAAAATTTTTAATTTCTACTGAATCTATCAGTGTTCCTAGGAAGGAAACTCTTGTGCGAGGGGAGAGAGAACTCTTTTCTTCATTCACCTTCCACCCGTGAGACCTCAGAAAGGCCAGAACAATGTCCGTATGGGACTTGGCGATTTGAAAAGTCGACGCCTGTATCAGAATTTTGTCTAGGTAAGGAGCCACCGCTATGCCCCATGGCCTTAGAACCGCCAGTAGGGACCCTAGAACCTTCGTAAAGATTCTTGGTGCCGTGGCTAACCCGAAGGGAAGAGCCACAAACTGGAAATGCCTGTCTAAGAAGGCGAACCTGAGGAACTGATGATGATCTCTGTGAATCAGAATGTGGAGATAAGCATCCTTTAAGTCCACGGTAGTCATATATTGACCCTCCTGGGTCATAGGGAGGATGGTTTGGATAGTCTCCATCTTGAAGGATGGGACCCTGAGAAATTTGTTTAGGATCTTGAGATCCAAGATTGGTCTGAAAGTTCCCTCTTTTTTGAGAACTATAAACAGATTTGAATAGAAGCCCTGCCCCTGTTCCTCCCTTGGAACTGGGTGGATCACTCCCATAACCAGTAGGTCTTGAATGCAACGTAAGAATGCCTCTCTCTTTATCTGGTTTACAGATAAATGTGAGAGATGAAATCTCCCCTTTGGAGATGAAGCTTTGAAGTCCAGAAGATATCCCAGGGAAACAATCTCTAATGCCCAGGAATCCTGGATGTCTCTTGCACAAGCCTCGGCGAAGAGTGAAAGTCTGCCCCCCACTAGATCCGGTCCCGGATCGGGGGCTACTCCTTCATGCTGCCTTAGAGGCAGCCACAGGTTTCTTGGCCTGCTTCCCCTTGTTCCAAGCCTGGTTAGGTCTCCAGACTGGTTTGGACTGGTCGAAATTTCCCTCTTGTTTTGCATTAGAGGAAACTGAAGCTGCGCCACTCTTGAAGTTTCAAAAGGAACGAAAATTATTCTGTTTGGTCCATAACTTATTGGACCTATCCTGAGGAAGGGCGTGACCTTTTCCTCCAGTAATATCAGAAATGATCTCCTTCAGACCAGGCCCAAATAGGGTCTGTCCCTTGAAGGGGATGTTAAGAAGCTTGGACTTTGAAGTAATGTCTGCTGACCAGGATTTAAGCCATAGCGCCCTACGCGCCAAAATGGCAAAACCTGAATTCTTAGCCGTTAGCTTGGCTAAATGAAAAATGGTGTCAGAAATAAAGGAGTTAGCTAACTTAAGAGCTTTAATCCTGTCTAGAATATCATCTAACGGGGTCTCCACCTGTAGAGCCTCCTTAAGAGACTCAAACCAAAAAGCCGCTGCAGCAGTAACTGGGGCAATGCATGCAAGAGGCTGGAGAATAAAACCTTGATGTATAAAAATTTTCTTAAGGAGACCCTCCAATTTTTTGTCCATAGGATCTAGGAAAGCACAACTGTCCTCGACGGGGATAGTTGTACGCTTAGCTAGGGTAGAGACTGCTCCCTCCACCTTAGGAACCGTCTGCCACGAGTCCCGTATGGTGGCATCTATGGGAAACATCTTTTTGAAAGCAGGAGGGGAGAGAACGGCACACCTGGTCTATCCCATTCCTTAGTAATAATTTCCGAAAACCTCTTAGGGACTGGAAAAACATCAGTGTAAACAGGCACTGCAAAGTATTTGTCCATTTTACACAATTTCTCTGGAACCACAATGGGGTCACAGTCATCCAGAGTCGCTAAAACCTCCCTAAGCAATAAGCGGAGGTGTTCAAGCTTAAATTTAAACGCTGTCATTTCAGAATCAGACTGAAGTAACGCCTTCCCTGAGTCTGAAATGTCACCCACAGATAGAAGCTCACCTGCCTCGGCTTCTGAGCATTGTGAGGGTATATCGGACACAGGCATTAAAGCGTCAGAAAGCTCTGTATTAGTTCTAGCCCCAGAGCTGTCTCGCTTTCCTGGTAGCCCTGGCAGTTTGGAGAATACCTCTGAGAGGGTAGCATTCATAACTGCCGCCATGTCCTGTAAAGTAAAAGAATTAGACGCGCTAGATGTACTTGGCGTCACTTGAGCAGGAGTTATAGGTTCTGACACATGGGGAGAGTTAGATGGCATAATCTCCCTATTTTCAGTCAGGGAATCCCCTGGAGATAAATGTTTAAGCGCCATAATATGGTCTTTATAGATTATAGAAATTTCAGTACATTTGGTACACATTCTAAGAGGGGGTTCCACCATGGCTTCCAAACATATTGAACAAGGAGTTTCCTCTATATCAGACATGTTTAACAGACTAGTAATGAGACAAGCAAGCTTGGAAAACACTTTAATAAAGGTGAAACAGCAATTAAACAAAAACGTTACTGTGCCTTTAAGAGAAAAAAACTAGCACTTAAACTGCAAAACAGTGTAAAAATACAGTAAAGTCTTTGAAATTTTTACAGTGTGTGTAAGGGACTAAAGCAACATTGCACCCACTTGCAAATGGATGATTAACCCCTTAGGCCCCAAACCGAATTGAAAAACGTTAAAAAATGTTAAAAGTCAATTGAGCACCTTGCCACAGCTCTGCTGAGGCTCCTACCTGCTCTCAAATACGATTTTGTGCAGAAATAACCCCTTTGAAATGGTCCTCAGATGCCAGAGGACTCCTCTAGGGAAGCTGGATGTCTCAGTCTGAATTAAAACTGCGCAGTTAGAGTGCTAAAATAGGCCCCTCCCACCATGTACTGGATGTCAGAGGGGCCTTAAGAAAATACTCCTAGGAGTATCTGACTAGCCATGTGGAAACTAGGCCCTAAATAAGACGTATCTCCCTCAGAGAAAAAACGTCCTATTTATGAAATCATGTAAACGTTTTGTCACTAAGTAATATGAATATTAACATGAGTATTACCCTGTTTTGTAAGCATGATACCAGTCGCTGTTAAATCACTGCATCAGGCTTACCTCAAATACACAAGGCTCTGTCAGCATTTTCTAGACCTTATTCATCTCTCTAGAAATAAAAATACTGAACATACCTCAAAGCAGGTAATCTGCAGACCGTTCCCCCAACTGAAGTTTTCCCATATTCTTCAGTTATGTGTGAGAACAGACAAAACGAAATGGATGGCGCTGGTCTTGCAGAATGATAAGTTTCTGATAATAGATAGAAATGGACTTGATGTGCAAGTTAAAATCTGTTGCAATAATGTGCAATATACTCACTCCTTAAGTAACGTGAGTCCTGCTTCTATGGTAATTTTTATTTTATTTTTATCTTACTACATGGCCATTATTTCGCTGTGACGAGCCGGACTTGCTATTTTGGATAAGTAAGTTACTACTTGTTTCTTCAAGTTAAAGTTTCATTTTACTGCTGATGAGGTTCCAATCCTTTTCCAGCCCCTTGTTGAAAACCTCCTCGTTGTTGCCTTTGGAGAGGGACATATTACAGAGGGATATACCATAGAAGCAGGACTCACGTTACTTAAGGAGTGAGTATATTGCACATTATTGCAACAGATTTTAACTTGCACATCAAGTCCATTTCTATCTATTATCAGAAACTTATCATTCTGCAAGACCAGCGCCATCCATTTCGTTTTGTCTATTGCTTATACAGTCCTTGGGGAGAGACTGAGGAAGGGCAGCGGTCACTTTATTTAACAAGGAGAGTATTGTTTTTAGTACATTGTGTTGAGCATATTCTTTGTTAACATCTATTTGTTTGCTACACACATTTTTGCACATGTGTGAGAACAGCAATGGACCTTAGTTACAAACTGCTAAGATCATCAAACCTCCAGGCAGAATTCTTCTTCTAATTTCTGCCTGAGAGTAAAACAGTACAACGCCGGTACCGTTTAAAAATAAGAAACTCTTGATTGAAGGTAAAACTACACTAAGTCACCACATATCTCTTGATACTTCCTTTCTTGTCGAGAGTTGCAAGAGAATGACTGGGGGTGGCAGTTAGGAGAGGAGCTATATAGACAGCTCTGCTGTGGGTGTCCTCTTGCAACTTCCTGTTGGGAAGGAGAATATCCCACAAGTAATGGATGAACCCGTGGACTGGATACACCTTACAAGAGAAATATACATAGCGATGCTCAGTGTGGGACCATTACCACAATTGGCAAACAGACACCTTGCTTGCAAACTTAATGAATGCTCCATTGCTGTCGAAATAAACGCACCTTTTAGGTGGTCTAATGTTGTCAAATGAGATTGTAAAAAAGAGGTGTAGATGCAGCTGAAGTGTTGAAATAATAAATGTAACTGGATAACATCTTGTGGGGAGATTTGTATAAAATATATATTGGGCCGCTATTAAAGGGCCAGTAACCCCACCAAATAAGGTTATATAATAATGCACACAGTGCAGAATTATATAACTTTAGCCTAGCGTCACGTTTCTTAAGCAGCGTATAGCAAAGATATTTAGCTACGATAATCTATTTTTCAGAACGCCGCTCCTGGTTCTACTGAGCGGGTCTGTTTTTTACCTAAGCGCATCGGGCACGCTGTCTAGTCACAGCACGCCCGATCGCGCCATTAAACTGAATGTAGCTCGCTCTCGCTACCATACCCGAGCGGGAGCGAGCACATTCAGTTTAATGGCGCGATCGGGCGTGCTGTGACTAGACAGCGTGCCCGATGCGCTTAGGTAAAAAACAGACCCGCTCCGTAGAACCAGGAGCGGCGTTCTGAAAAATAGATTATCGTAGCTAAATATCTTTGCTATACGCTGCTTAAGAAACGTGACGCTAGGCTAAAGTTATATAATTCTGCACTGTGTGCATTATTATATAACCTTATTTGGTGGGGTTACTGGCCCTTTAAGTGTATCTGAAGGGATACATAAAATCATAGTGTGGTGTGTCTATGAGTGTGATCGATTGGTTAAGCTATGTGGTAGGGTAAGGATGAAAGAAAGCGTGCATGAGCACGTCAAAACAGCGCTTGTATTGTGTGCGGTATGGAGCTCAACGCAGTCATATCGCACGCACAAGCCGGCTGTTTGAAAACTTGTAATGGCAGCATTATAAAGGGTTAAATAACGCAACTTTTGTTGAGTTCATTAATTTCCCTATTATATATATATATATACCGCAGCGCTGTCCATGGCCCTCCATACTTTTTTTATGTCATCAGACGTATACAGTTCAGCATGTACTGTATATAACAAATTTGGTGGTACATGTGAGGTGATGTTTGAAATGGAAATGCTGGTTCATGTGGGGTGTCTGAAACTGCCACCTTGGATCATAGAATGGCAAGTAGTACAGCTTGGACATCTGAATGATCCGAATCTAGAGGGTCTGGTAGTTGCTTCTGTACTGTAACTTTTAATTGGGTCTGTCCTCATGAGCATATCTCTAAGGTTCCTACCCCGTCTGTATCCTACTCTTGGAGGTCCATACTCACTGAACGAGAGAGTGTCATCAGATTTAATAATATTCCAATTGTCCTTCAATACTGTCTCAAGTGTTCCATTCTTTAGTGAGAATGTAGTGGTGAAGTTCACTCTCGGTTGGTTCTCATGTGGCACAACATCCTTTGTCTGGGCATCCTGTTGGCTAGCCCATGCCGCTTCTCTGTATTTGTTTGTATTTGTTTCAGACGTCTCTCTTCAGAAGAATTATTTCTTATAACTCTCAGCATTTGTGCTTTAGGTATTGCTTTGGTCAGTGATCGTGGATGACAACTCTGTGCGTGTAGGTTGGAGTTATGGTCAGTCTGTTTTTTAAAGAGTTTAGTTCCCAAATTGTTTCCATCTTTGAAGATTCGTAGGTCTAAGAATTTCACTTGTTGCTTGCTTGCTGTGACCTTTAATTTCACTGGGCAGGTAGAGGTAATGATGCTGTTTATCCATGTATTCAATTCATCCATAGATCCTCTCCATATGAGGAGAATATTGTCTATGTACCTCTTATAGTGGATAATGGGTCCTTGCGCATAGACTTTCAGTGTCTCCACCTCCATATATTCCATATACAGGTTCACAAAGGCTGGAGCCATGTTTGAACCCATTTCAGTACTTGTCAGTTGTAGGTAAAACGTTTCTCAAATTTAAAATAGTTTCATTTGAGACAGGTCATCAATAGTTCAAGAATAAATTCTGGTCAATAAATGTGGTGAATGGTTGTAACAAGGAGCCCCGAGCTGATAATTGGGCGGCCAGGGAGGTGGTTAGAGTTTTTATGTATTTTGGGCAAAGTGCAGAGAATAGGTTTAATTGGAAATTTCACTGTAAGCCACTGTTTTAGTGTGTCATTGATCCAATTCTGCTGGTGTGCCTTCTCCACCTTCTTATCAATACTTAATTTTTATGTGATAGTGGGGTCGCATGGGAGAGGTTTGTTTGTGAGTGGTTCAGACAACTGTGTTAAAATATCAAGTCTGTAGTCAGAATCGACCTGTACCACTATTGCGCCACACCTTATCAGCAGGGTGTATCACGATGGATGTGTCATTAGTTAAGGACTTGATTGCATTTGATTCCTCCTTTGTCATGTTGTTTCTGTGTTTCCGGTTGTTACTGTCTGAGGTTGTAGCAGACTGTTGTGCCATTCTTGTATACGTTCGTATTCTAGGGTTCGTAGTTGGTGGATCGAATGTGCTTGAGTTCTTAAATGAGTATGGTTTTTCTTCCTGTGGTTTCACTTGGAAGAAATCTCCCAGTTTTAAATGTCTTTGAAATTTCATAGTGTCAATTTAGGTGTCAAACTGGCTTACAGAGGTAGTGGGTACAAATGAGAGTCCCTTACTTAAAACCCTGTGCTCTGGGTCGCTGAGAGTATGGTGACTGATATTGACCACTATATCCCCCTCTGACTTCACTGCCGTCTCGGTGGATAACTGGTGCATTCTTCTGGTCCCAGAGGGTATACAGCTTGAATAGAGTTAATTCCAGTTCAGGATCAGATACTGAATTCAGCGATAACCAGGGACAAGTGGCACAATCCTCCACAACCCAGCAGCCTTTTTTAGGCATAACTACGAGATCAGTTGCAAGTGGGAGAGGAGGAGACCACACACCAGGAGGGGGGCTTTTGGAAGAAGGCCCCCTTTTGCTCCAAAGACATTTGAAACTGAGAGATTTTCTTCCAAGGGACACCACAGGAAGAAATACCATACCCATTTAAGAACTCAAGCACATTAGATCCACCAACTACAAACCCTAGTATACAAACGTATACAAGAATGGTACAACAGTCTGCTACAACCTCAGACAGTAACAACCAGAAAAACAGAAGCAACGTGACAAAGGAGGAATGGAATGCAATCAAGTCCTTAACTAATGACACATCCATCATGATATGCCCTGCTGGCAAGGGTGGCGTGATAGTGGCACATGATTATTCTGACTACAGATTTGAAATTCTAACACATCTGTCTGAACCACTCACATACTAATCTCTTACATGTGACCCTACTATCACAAACAAGTTAAGTATTGATAGGATGGTGGAGAAGGCACACCAACAGAATTGGATCAATGACACACTACAACAGTGGCTTATAGTGAAATTTCCTATTAGACCTATTCTTTACACTTTGCCCAAAATACATAAAAACTCTACCCACACCCCTGACCACCCAGTTGTATCAGCTCATGGCTCCTTGTTACAACCACTCAGCACATATGTTGATCATATGCTTCAACCATTTGTTTTACACATGAAATTGCATCTACGAGACTTGCTGGCACTCTTAGACATTCTCTCAGAAGTAAAGGATTTGGGACCTGATGACATCCTAGCAAGTATGGATGTGACTTGCCTTTATACCAATATACCCCATAATAATAATAATGGGTATTAACAGTATTGCCAGGTGCCTGAACAAATACTCTTATGTAGGACAACCACCAGAATTTATTCTTGAACTATTGACGACCTCTCAAATGCAACTACATTAAATTTGAGAAAAGTTTTAACCTACAATTGACAGGTACTGCAATGGGTTCGAACATGGCTCCAGCTTTTGCAAACCTGTATATGGAATACATGGAGGAGGAGACGCTGAAAGTCTATGTGCAGTGACCCATTATCCACTATAAGAGGTACATAGACAATATTCTCCTCATATGGAGAGGGTTTATGGATGAATTGAATGAATGGATAAACAGCATCAATACCTCTACCTGCCCAGTGAAATTAAAGGTCACAGTCAGCAAGCAACAAGTGGATTTCTTAGACCTACAAATCTTCAAAGATGGAACCAGTTTGGGAACTAAACTCTTTAAAAAAAGAGACAGACCGTAACTCCATCCTACACGCCTGGAGCTGTCATTCACGATCACTGATCAAGGCAATTCCTAAAGCACAAATGCTGAAAGCTATAAGAAATAATTATTCTGAAGAGAGACGCCTGAAACAAATACAGACATTTGCCAGAAGGGGGTATAATAAAGAGACCATCTCTAGGGCCAGAGAGGCGGCATGGGCTAGCCAACAGAATGTCAAGACAAAGGATGATGTGCCACATGAGATCCAACTAAGAGTGAACTTCACCACTACATTCTCACCACAGACTGGCACACTTGAGAAAATATTGAAGGACAATTGGAATATTATTAGATCTGATTATACTCTCCTGTTCAGTGAGTATGGTCCTCCAAGAGTAGGATACAGATGGGGTAGGAACCTTAGAGATATGCTCATGAGGACAGTCCCAATTAACAGCTACAGTACAGAAGCAACTACCAGACCCTCTAGATTAGGATCGGTCAGATGTCTAAGCTGTACTACTTGCCATTGCATGATCCAAGGTGGCAGTTTCAGACAGCCCCACACGAACCAGCATTTCCCTATCAAACATCACCTGACATGTACTACCAAATGTGTTATATACATGCTGAACTGTATTTGTGGCTTATTTTACATAGGCAAAATGACTGACAACATAAAAAAAGTATGGCTAACCATCGGAGGGCCATTCGGACTGCATTGGATAAGAAAAAGAGCAACCAACCAGTGGCTAGGCACTTTTTGGAACAGTGACATTCAGTGAAGGACTTACTCTTTATCTTTATCGACCACATTCCCCCAATGAGGAGAGGGGGTGACAGGGATAAACTATTACTCCAGAAGCCCAATGGTTTTATAAACTAGGGACAATCCACCCCAATGGTTTAAATATGAGGGTTGACTGGCATTGCTTCCTCTAAAGTGTTTTAAACATCCATGCGATATAGGTGGTAATGTACTTGTTTTCACCTATTTACTCTTTTAATATTTGTATAGCATCTCTTAGAACATATACGTTTTATACAGTACTGCTGTTAGGAGGACTTGAATACCCGATTTTGTACGCAAATGTTCAATTTTAGGGGTTGCTTCCTTTTGTCACTTTATGTATGTATTTACATTTTTTTGTACTTTCTTGCAATATCCTACAATTTATGGAGGCTGTCTCACCACTGTCCAGTAAGGGGGTATCACACACATACAGAGTATTTAGGTTTTAGATATCCAGGATGGTTATATATCATGCCCCTTCTCAATTGGACACACATGCTTTTATTAGGCATTAATTAGACTACAGATCTACTCACACATATGGATACTTTGTATTTAACATTGCATCAATGTTATTTTAGAATATTTTTAGATTGTATCAGTACATTTTTTCACTTGCTTTGTAATTATGTGCAAATTAGAAAAAACTGCTTTTGCGTTTTTTCACTAGGGGAGGGGCCTATATGGTATTTAAGTTGGATTTTCACTTGCATTTGTTGGTCTGATGAAGGGGTGCAAGCCCCGAAACGTCACTGGAATAAAGAACACTTTTTGAAGTCAAACCTAGTAAGTGATGTTTCCTTCTACATATATTTAAAATTTTACTCAGCACCCTGGCAAGTGTATATAATATATTATAATTTAAGAAAAAAATAGAACATAGTCTACTATGTAAAGGACAATGGAATGTGAAACATTAATATTTCATATTGGGTAAATGCACTTGAGAAAACGCAATTTGGTTTGCGTGCGAGTAAGCCTGTTTTTTTTCTACTTTTCGTGCTCCATTGAAGTCTATGGGGGAATTACTTCAGTTGCGATATTTGAAGTTCAGCTTCTTGCACGCACCGGGTGAGTGCTTGTGTGAAAACTTTTTACTTTCAACTTGTAATACTGGCATTACCCAACACTCGCAAAAAGCCTCAATCTAGTGGAGTTAACTTGCAAGGGGTGCAAAGTACCGCTATACTTGTAATCTAGCTCTTATGGATAAAAAAAATAAAAAATAATATAAGAATATAGCAAATACCTTGTTTTTGTCCTCACTAACAGAGTCAACTTCAAAAAATAATGATGAAATGCTTCTAATTCCCTTTCTATTTTAGTTCACTATTTTTTCCATTACCAGCATGTACAGTATATATAAATGATACATTGTATGTGAAAATTGTGATTACTGTATATATCTGAATGATCTTTTTTACATATTTCTTGCCTGGTCTTCGGAAATCCAGTGTATTTTATACTACGCAATATTTTACTCTAGTGCCCATCAAAGTGTCTCCTACCTTCTTTCCCACTGTAAACTATGTATTTTACACACATAGAGCAAAGCTGAGGTTTTGACCTCATTAACAATCTAGCTGACATGCTTTTCTCCCCCAAGGATTTTGAAACCAAATAAATATTTCAGCAATGAAATTTGTTCTGCTCAAACTCCCTGGATATTCGTGTATGGAGAGGAGAGGTCAAGGACTTAACTAATGAACGCAGAACACTTTTTCCAGACCTGTCTATACTCTTATATAGAGTATTTCCACAGTATGAAGGATTACAAAGCTTTGAAAGGCCAGATTTATTTCCTTGATATTTATACATATTCCTTGCAGTCTTAAAATAATCATATCATTTTAAAATCCATACATATAAGTTTTATGAAAAATACTTGTTATAAGAGGCAAATAAATAAATACATAGCAAGCATGATGCATGTATACATGTATATTATATTTGTATGTGCCCTCTTTCAGATAAAACAAATAAAAATCTGCAATGTCCATTGTGAATCCACACATTTATAGAATATATACTTCTCAATATTTGTGGCTACCTTTTAGTGACTCAGAAGGTTGAGGGGCCATCTTGTTTTTGTAGGTGGGATCATGTTGGAAGGGGGTGGGTTCACATGTGGATATTGGGTGGGATTGTGGGTGTGTCAGTTGTTTGGCGGGCATGTCTGGGTTGTTCGGTGACATGACTGGGCTGTCTACACGCAAGGCTAATCAGGACATAGGGCTGTCTCAAAGGGATTAGGGACTGTCCTTTTTTAAACAGGTTTGAGAACAGATACTTGTTATATATTCAGATTAACATTAATGGAATATTGGAGAATATGAATTAGAATACATTTTTAATAACAGTGGATCCTGATCCTGTTCTTTGTATTGAGTATTAGTGAAAAGCTTTGAAATAAATTGGCTTTAACTAAGGGACACAGGTGACATTAGGCAATAGATTATTCATTAAATACAGGGGGCAATAAGTGGATTGATATTCTTTCTCAAAGCTGTGAGAACATGAAAGTTTCCTAAATGCTTTGGGTACACATTTTAAGCAATTTACATAGATATACTTATTGGAAGGGTAGAAGTGCCTCATATTGTAAACAGTTTCAGTGATAGACTAAGTTTTCTAAAATTGTGTGTAACTGAAAGAAATATCATCCCTCATAGGGGCAGACCTCACTTTACTATCTAAATAAAAAATCCTATTACTTTCAGCAAGTGATGAGCTGCCTCGCATAGAAGACAGGGCTGGACTGGGAAATCAGACCAGCCCTGGAAATTGGTATAGACCGGCCCAGCCACGCCCCTCCAGCCCAACCATGCCCCCTCAAGTACAACCATGCCCCCTACAGGCCAGCCACGCCCCCTCTAGCCAAGCCCATACAAATTCTGAAAATTGCCACTAAGAAATAATAAATAATGCTGCAGTTCTCTCCTCTCTCTTTTTTATTAAAACATTAGTTCCAAAATACACAGGGGGCATCAGGTAATGCATCAGGCAGGCAGGGGGGAAAGGAGCAGCGCAGGGGCATCAGGTAATGCAGCATGCAGGGGGTAAGAAGCAGGGGGCATCAGGTAATGCTAATGCAGCAGGCAGGGGGTAAGAAGCAGCACAGGGGGCATCATGTTGGTAATGCAGGAAGCACCAGGTGAAGCTCCTCTGCTTGATGTGTTACAACCACAATCACCCCCACCATATTAACCCCTGGTGTACTGGATTTCCCAGCAGCAATTATTTCAGTACCTCCCAGGTCCCACCCTGTACATAATGTCCCCACATTCCTGCTTAACATATTGTTTACTTCTCTCTGCCTCTGCGTGTCCTGTGACTATCTTCGTCGTCTGGTCTAATGGTCTGTCCCTCCCACACGGACGTGGCCTCCAGGCTCCAACTCAAGCTCAACTAAGCTAGTCGTCGCTGATGCTCACGCTCTCAGGCTGGGAGCATCCCAGACTCCCTCCACTATATGTGTGAGACGACTGATGAAAGACAGTCAGTCATTGGTCAACTCAGTGTGACATCACGTAAGCCGGGCCGGCCCATCCCACCCTGCATTCTGATTCCTCCCTGGCGGCCCTCATCCAGTGGCAGTGACAGACTGAGCTGTGTGATTGACAGACAGACACAGATTCAGTCTGATTGTGGTAGGTTGCATTGCGTGCTGGCCCCAGCCAGAGGGGGGTTAATTTATTATTGGTTACTTTGACATAGTGAGAGTCACATTATCGCAAAATTTATATTAGTCCCAGTCATCAAAATATTATTTTCTAATTAATTGCTGCTACTGCAACAGCTGAGCTGCCATTTTCCCGGTATCCCGGCTGCCCAATGTGGCCCTGATAGAAGGTAAAGAATCTCTTTAGAATGGTTAATCTCGTAGAGGAAAGTTATTATATCAAGGAACCTTATTGCCAATAGCAACATGTTTATTAAACAAATACAACGCATTGACTTCTAGTTTCACTTACTTATAATTTGCTATAAGTGCAGTAAGAGATTTGTATATTTAGAATTTTGTACTTTTTATTACAATTTTAACTTGATATCTTTTAATTGCTTTGAACATTAAATACACTTTTAATAGTGTACATTAAGGGTTAGATTACAAGTGGAGCGATAAATTATCACACAATAATTAACCAACTATTACAAGTGGCTGGTTATTGCTACCTCAAGCTCAGAAAATTAACCACAGATCCGATCTCTGGTTAATTTTCTAAAAGTGCCCCAAATGCCTTTAAAATTGAGGGCATGGTAGTTTTTTATTAAAAAACAACTGCACTAGGCAGTTTTTGGGGTCTAAAGTTGGTTGGAGTGGAGAGTTAGAAAAAAAACGGCACTGAAAAGTGCCTTTATATTGTGGACTATGGTAACATTGCGATCTATGGTATACACTAGGGCTGGGCGATATGGGCAAAAAAAATTGCGTTAATTACAATTTTCTTATAAATGACTATAGCACCTTAATTTTTTAATAAAAAATTATTTAAGACTACAGAATCTTAACCCAGCAGCTAGCTAGCAGAGGGGACTGCAGTTTTAGCCTTTTTAGCAGCCATGGGGTTAACTGGATCTGCTATGTATTTGAGCCTTTTGTCAGAGAGCAGGAGATTGTGTGGGAGGTTCCGTAATGATTACATACCCTAAGTTTCAGACTGTAGACATCCCTAGGGAGAAATATAAGTAAGCGGCTTTCCCTCCTCTTCACTCTCCTGCATGGGCTCTGCTTTTAGACTTCTATTGATTGATCGGCTGCTATTGAGATCACAAACAGAAAGTGAAAGTAAAACAGCCATTTTACAAATGTGTGTGTTACGGTTACCCTTAGTCTCGCTGAGAGATGGACCGCTTAGTAGCCTGGATCCCTATTGCTGAAGAGGGGAGAAGCTGCTTTCCATAGTATTCTATATGAGTCTCGCAAATGTAGAATAATCCCCCTTCTGCCCACAAAAACGAGTCAACGCTGCGATTGAGGGTCAACCAAGAACTCTTTATGAAATGATACTTGTTACGGTTTTCTTGGAGCCCTTCTTAGGCGCTGGCTTGGCTGGTTCAGGCATTGCTGCTGGGAAATAAGCTCTTCACAACAAAATAACTAATGCTTCTGTAACAGTGCTCCCTTTCTGTGGAACACTCTGGCAGACACGGTCTGACCCCTTTTCGGGGCTGAGGTCGGTTTGTCTGGACAACCCGTCGGTGTTGCCATTCTGTTTCCCAGGTCTGTAAGTAATGGTGAAATTGAAGGGTTGCAACGATAAACTCCAACGTAATAGCCTGCCGTTATCTCCAGAGACCCGGTTCAGCCACACCAACGGGTTATGGTCGGTGACCAGAGTGAACTCCTGCCCATATAAATAGGGAGTCAATTTCTTTAATGCCCACACCAAAGCCAAACACTCCTTTTCGACCGCTGCATAGCTGACTTCGCGGGGCAGGAGCTTCCGGCTGATGTAGGCAACTGGATGCTCCCCTCCATCTTCGCCTACTTGGCTGAGGACGGCTCCCAGCCCGAACATGGAAGCATCTGTATGGACGATAAAGCGTTTGTTAAGGGCTGGGGCCACCAAGACAGGAGCGTTAATTAGAGCATTTTTGAGAGCCTGGAAAGCCGTTTCACAGTGGGGAGACCACAGGACCTGTCGAGGTAAGTTCTTCTTGGTCAAGTCAGTCAGGGGTTTGGCAAGTGTGCTGTAGTCTGGTACGAACCGTCTATAGTACCCTGCCGTGCCCAGGAAGGCTAGGACCTGAGTCTTAGTGATGGGGGTGGGCCAATTGGCGACAGCTTCTATCTTGGCCGGCTCTGGTTGCTGCTTTCCACACCCCACCCGGTGACCCAGGTACTGTACCTCGGCCATCCCAAAGTGGCATTTTCTGGCTTCAGAGTCAGGCCAGCAGCCCGGATCTGATCCAGAACCATTCCTACGTGAGCTAAGTGGTCCTCCCAGGACTCACTGTGGATCGCTATGTCGTCCAGGTAGGCGCAAGCAAAACTCTGGAAGCCATCCAGGAGCCTATCCACCAAGCGCTGGAATGTAGCTTGGGCATTCTTCATCCCAAACGGCATTACCCTAAACTGATATAAGCCAAATGGGGTGACGAATGCCGACTTGGGGATAGCCTCCGGGGCCAGGGGAATCTGCCAGTAACCTTTGCAGAGGTCAATAGTGGTCAGGTAATTTCCCCTGGCTATACGATCGAGTAGCTCGTCTACCCTGGGCATAGGGTAAGCGTCCGTCACGGTTTTTTCATTGAGCCTCTGATAGTCTACGCAGAACCGGGTGGTCCCATCTTTCTTGGGCACCAAGACAACTGGGGAGGCCCAGGGACTATCGGAGGGCTCAATTACCCTGAGTTGGAGCATCTCATCGATCTCCTTCTTCATTCCTGTCCTAACTGCTTCGGGGATTCGGTACGGAGCCTGGCGCAAGGGAGCTTGTCCCGGAGTATCTACCTGGTGGGTGGTTAAAGTAGTGTACCCTGGCTTCGGGGAGAAGGTGAGGTGTTTGGACTGTAGGAGTTGGTTGAGCTGCTCCCTTTCAGTGGGGCTAAGTCGGTCTCTTATCTGAACCTGAGCCACTATACCTGTGGGGAGACTCTTTTCTAATAGGTCTGGAATGGGTAGACTGTCTGGGTCTTCCTGAGGGGAACAACATACGGCCGTCACGTTCTCTGGTCGCTCAAAATATTCCTTGAGCATGTTTACATGGAATGTCTTTCTAAGATTGTTGTCGTGGCAGCAAGCTATCACATAAGTGGTGTCTCCCCTTTTCTCTACGATCTGGTAGGGACCCTGCCAGGACGCCTGCAATTTGTCTGTCTTCACCGGCTTAAGTACTAACACCTTTTGTCCTATGGTGAAGATTCTCTTTCGGGCCCCCCGATCGTACCATACTTTCTGTCTTCTCTGGGCCGACTGGAGATTAGCCCGCACAGATTTGGCTAATTGCTCCATTCGGTCCCTGAGTTCCAGCACGTATGGCACGTCCTTTCTTCCGTAGAGCAACTCGAAGGGAGAGAACCCTGTCGTTTCCTGGGGCACCTCCCGATAAGCAAATAGGAGGTGCGGCAGGAAGCATTCCCAGTCTCGGTATTCCTGAGTGAACGTCTTGAGCATTTGCTTGAGGGTCCCATTGAACCTCTCACACAGCCCGTTCGTCTGGGGGTGGTATGGGGAGCTCAAGAGGGACTTAATTTTGCAAACCTGCCAGAGTTGTTGGGTCAATTCAGCCGTAAATTGGGTGCCTCGGTCGGATAGGATTTCTTTTGGAAATCCTACCCGGGAGAACACCTGTACTAGTGCATTCGCTACCGTATCCGCTTGTATGTTGGATAGGGCGACAGCCTCTGGGTACCTGGTAGCGTAGTCCACTACGGTAAGAATGTAGCGCTTACCGGAGGGACTAGGGGTAGCCAGTGGTCCCACTAGGTCAATAGCAACCCGGCTGAAGGGTTCCTCTACAATGGGCATATTTACTAGATGGGCTTTAGGGTGATCGCCTCGCCTTCCTACTCGTTGACACACATCGCAGGTGTTACAGTAAGTTCTAACGTCAGCGTGTACCCCTGGCCAAAAGAACGTGTGAGTAATGCGGTGTAGGGTATGGGTTACGGCTAGGTGGCCTGCTAAGGGGATGTCGTGGCCTATCTTGAGGATTTCTTGACGGTATTTGTGGGGCACTACCAGCTGTCGTCTACGCTGTCCCCTTTTCTCTGTCCAGCGGTATAGTTTCCCTTTTTCCCATAAGAATGTTTCATTATCTGCCCCGCCCCCTCCGGTCTCTGCTCGTTCCCGGTACTTTTGTAAGGTCGGGTCAGTCTTAGACTCTGTCTTGAAAGCATCTGGGGTGTCCCAGGGTATGGGGCCTAACATGTCAGGCAAGGTCGGGGTAGGTCTTACCTGTGTCTCCCGCACTGGTGAGAGCTCTCGCTCCGTCCAGGCTTGGGCCCGTGTAGTCACTGGGTCTGCCTCGTTGTTGCATACTGGAGCATAGGCAGAAGTCATGGGGCCCAAATCGTTGCCCAGTAGTACTTTGGCAGGTAAATTATCCATTATGCCCATGTTCACAGCCCCCTTTCCCGCTCCCCAATCAAGATGCACTTTAGCTGTTGGAATTTTGTACACATCCCCCCCGCCACTCTAACGGCCACAGTCTGTCCGGATAACTTGTGCTCCAGCACCAAATGACTCTGTACCAGCGTGATAGTAGCCCCTGTGTCTCTCAATCCCTCGGTAGATCGCCCCTCGAGCCATACCTTCTGCCGATGGTGCTGGCGGTTATCTGAGGCATCATATACAGGGTCCGCCTCATGAAGCGGCCCCAAATATTCCTCCATAGGGGCCTCTTGGTTAACACAGAGGGCCCGGGCCGGACGATATGACCCAGAGGGGTAATTGTAATTCCTGGGTGTCTGGTGCGTATTAAGGGGGCAGCTAGCCATGAAATGCCCTGGTTGCTTGCATCGGTGGCAAGTCGGTCTGGGACGCTCAGAGCTGTTATTGGGTGGTCCTGAGTGTCGGGCGGGCCCTGCGGGCACCGGGGCTCAGAATTCAGCACGAGGGGGTGCACGGTAAACCTCTCTGGGTTCGACCCATGCTGGAGCTCGGTAGTTCGTGGGTTCGTGAAGACGGGAGTCATAATGTTCATTGGCCAATTTGGCTGCTTCTTCTAAGGTAGAAGGCCGCCTGTCTCGCAGCCATTCCTTCCCTTGCTGTTCCATGCCATTATAAAAATGTTCTATGAGAAACAATTGTAAAATTTCCTCACCAGTCACCACTTTACTTCCGCTCATCCAGTGATTTGCCGCTCTCTGCATTCGGTGCGCCCATTCCATATGGGTATCGTTAGGCTTCTTTTTCGTGCCCCGAAACTGTCGGCGATACGTGTCCAGAGTTACCGCGTACCGTCGCAACAGTGTCTCCTTAACTAGCTCATACTGTGTCACTTCCTCAGCACCCAGAGTACGAAAGGCTTCCAGGGCTCGCCCGGATAGTTTCCCAGACAATATCGTGGGCCACTCTCTGTTGGGAATCTGGTGCAGGGCACATTGCCTTTCGAAGTCCGCCAAATATTCATCAATCCCTGTCTCGCTCTCTAGGAAGGGTCGAAATGTTGCATAGGGTATCTTGGGCCTCCCAGCATTTTCGACAGGGATGATTACCTGCAGGGCTTCAGCATTGCGGTGTGCGTTCGCTAGGTTGAGTTCGTGGGCTCGAGTCTAGTATATCCTCATCCGCTTCCGCCATCAACTGCTGTACCAATTCCATGGAGGGGTTCGGCCCATACAGTGAGAGCCTCTCCCGAACAATCCTGGTTTTTTCGTCACTAATCGTGGTCGGTGTTTCCGCCATTGTGAAGCTCTGATCCAGTTCGGTCAATTCTGCGATCAGCTCTCTCCTCGGCCGGTTGCTGGCGTACCCCCCTCTGCTTTCAAGTAAATCCTTTAGGGTTGTACGCTTCAATTTTTCGTAAGCGCTCTCCATCCGTTCTGTACCTCTCCTAGGAAATCCAGGAAAATCCCACCGCTGCCGCCAAATGTTACGGTTACCCTTAGTCTCGCTGAGAGATGGACCGCTTAGTAGCCTGGATCCCTATTGCTGAAGAGGGGAGAAGCTGCTTTCCATAGTATTCTATATGAGTCTCGCAAATGTAGAATAATCCCCCTTAGCTGTAGTACAGCTAGGATACCCTTCTGCCCACAAAAACGAGTCAACGCTGCGATTGAGGGTCAACCAAGAACTCTTTATGAAATGATACTTGTTACGGTTTTCTTGGAGCCCTTCTTAGGCGCTGGCTTGGCTGGTTCAGGCATTGCTGCTGGGAAATAAGCTCTTCACAACAAAATAACTAATGCTTCTGTAACAGTGTGCTAAAAGCAACCACTAGATGGAGCTGGTTTGCATACTAATCAATGCAGTACAGCCACATCTGAGGTTTTTTCATGGCAATTAATCATCACAGTTTTAAATCGCATATGCGATTAATCCTGCAGCCCTAGTATACACATAAACAAATGTATACATATATAGACATATATATATATAAGTGAATTGGAGCCCTTTGCAGTAAAGTAGCTGAAAACATGAAGGGCTAGTTTACAAGATGAGCGCTAAATTATTGTGCAATAATTAATCAGCCATTGCAAGAGGCTGATTATTGCTACCGCAAGCACCAGAGATCAGATCTCTGGTTCATATTATAAATGTGCCCCAAATGGCCCCAAAATACTGTCTAGTGTAGTTTATTAAAAAACAAAAATGGCAGCATCTAGGCAGTATTTTGGGGTTAAGGTTGGTGGGAGTGGAGTATTAGAAAAAGAAACAGCACTGAAAAGTGCCTTTACATTGCAGTCTATAGGAACTATGTGTAGTTAGTAAATATATATGTATATGCTGCACGAGGTTCTGATGTCTTCTCTGACTACATCAGAATGAGGCTCCCATTGGAGTCTATGAAAGTGCGCTCTGGTGAGCTCAATGCTTCCCAGCAATGTGAACACAAGCTTGCGTTCGCATTACTTTTAACTTGTAATACCAGCGCATATTAGCATGTGCTACTATTACAAAGCGGAGCACTAATATCCCTTTCTTTAAAGCGATATTTAGCACTCCACTTGTAATCTGGGCCTAGATTAGATATTCTTTTCCTGCTTACTTTAAATAATAATTTTTAGTGGGGGATTTTAATGTTGTGTATATTTCATTCATATTTTAAAATATTAGGTAAGCAGCATAAGAGACATTCAGCCCAAATGCAAGATTTTTACCTCTGAAATGAGTGGAGTGAGGCAGTGCAGAAATCGTTTATGGAGGACACCCCAAGCTAGTGATCACAGGGACAGGATTTTCCTTTGATCCCAGGCCTAAAAGTGGGGCTCCTCTTTTCATGAGATACACGCTACGATCAGCGTGTATCTCATGCTACTGATGGAAGTCTGCATGTGAGGTTAGCCAGCAGCAGTACAGTAACTTTCAATATTTACAGTTACAGTGTATAAAATAACTCTGAAAGCCAATCACAGGGATTGCATACTTAAAATGGAGCTTTGATACTAGCATGCCGCAATGCATGCAGGTATCAGACTCAGTAGCCAATCACTGGATGCCTCAGGAGTGTGGGAGTCCACTGATGCAGAAAAAAGTAGTCAGTGCTAGTCACAGTGATCAAATGTCAAAAATAACAAGCCATTGTTTGTTAATGTTGTCTTGGTCCCTCCCCTTCTGTCCCACTGAACATACAGTGTGATAAAAATGTAAAATGTATTTTAATAAAGTGTTTTTAAATATTTTAAAATAAATTTTACTTTAATAAAGATTATTTTTTATAATATTATTTTAACAAAGTGTTTTATTGTGTGTTTGTGTGTGTTTTTTTTCCACGTCTAATTTTTATTTCCTGCCCTTGGCGATAAATTTCCTGCCCTTGGCGATAAAAGGGTTAAACATAATAGACCAGATTACTAGTGGAGCACAGAATATCACTTACGTGAGAGCGATATTTGTGCTCCACTCAGTAATACCATCACACACAAATGTGCGCTGGTTTTACAAGCTAGGAGCAATTTGAACGCAACCTGCCTCCAATGGGAGCCTCATTCTCATGACATGAGACATGGCATGAGAACCTAGCGCAGCGAAGAGTAAGTCCCTCAGCGAGATGGGCAGCAGATTTATATATATATATATATATATATATATATATATATATATATATATATATATATATACAGGTAGCCCTCAGTTTATGCCGGGGTTAGGTTCCAGAAGGAATGGTTGTAAATCGAAACCGTTGTAAATTGAAACCCAGTTTATAATGTAAGTCAATAGGAAGTGAGGGAGATAGGTTCCAAGCCCCTCTCAAAATTGTCATAAGTAATACCTAATACATTATTTTTAAAACTTTGAAATGAAGACTTTAATTTATATACAGGAAGATCTTGTTCCTTTGAAATCTGCTCGATAGCTCAGGTCTGGTTAAACTGATTAATTTCAGCTTGCTTGGCTTTGCTGCAACACAAGCGGACAGCTCCACCTACTGGCTATTTTAATAAATGCACTGCTTCTCAATGCTTTTCAATAGCTGTCACATAACATGAAAAAAAGGTTGTTATTCTGAAACGGTGTAAATTGAACCATTGTAAAACGAGGGCCACCTGTATATATATATATATATATATATATATATGTTGCTTGGGTGTTTCTTGATCTGCGCTGTGTATGTTGCAAATGGTTATTTTGCTCTAATTAGTTCCTCCTGATATATTTCAATGGCAGCTAGTTTCTGAATATTCCACTATCATCAAATGGAATGTGAAGGAAAAAGGTATGGAGTTGAGTTTCAAAGTTCAGCGCACATAGAATGGAGAAAAACAAAAACAAAAACAAAACCAAATTATGGTGCAGTATGTCAGTACTAGGCAATCAAAAACTAAACGTGAGATTTAAATGTGCTCACCTTGTTTAACC
Source organism: Bombina bombina (assembly GCF_027579735.1). Classification (NCBI taxonomy): domain Eukaryota; kingdom Metazoa; phylum Chordata; class Amphibia; order Anura; family Bombinatoridae; genus Bombina; species Bombina bombina. The sequence continues at coordinate 121,380,795 of NC_069499.1, forward strand.
TCAAACATGTGAGGTATGTTGGAAGCATGGAGGGGATGTAATCCCTATCTGTGGTAAAGATGTTTCCAGCTGGTATGCAGAAACTTTTAGCAGGTGGAAATCTTGATATCCCTGGAGTAGAAATATGTTGGTATTTCAGACAAACTTCTCCTCTCTGGAGTTAGGTAGAGACACTTTAATTCTTTTTGCTGGATTTCTTTCCTTGTTGCTGTTTATTTCTTTTCCCCTTCTTTATACTTGAAAGGCTTCTCCTCTCTGGAGTATGGTATAAACTTTATGTATGCAAACCAATTAGTGCTCAGTTTACATACTATGAGATCAATTGTGGATATTAATTGCAGCACTCATGAGATCTGTATAAATGATGCTTGCAAGGACACAAAGTGAAATTTAAAATAAAAACACTTTTATTTTCCAATGTCCAATAAAAAATGATAAACAGAAATCCTCTTTGATAATAGTCCAGATCAGGGAAAGAAATAGGTGAGCAGTTGAAATATAGTATATTTCTCTAAATCCGGTAGTAAGTTTTTTTTTATCAGGGCTGGTGCAAAAACAGCTAGCTGATAAAAATTAGTGATATTGTGGTATAGGATGCTGTAAGTACAGTTGGAGGTAAATTCCTTGCGGTGGTTTTGAGCTCTGAAAAGCTCCCAGAGTTCAGGTGGATAAGTTGGTGTTTATGATGGAAAACCGTAATAAATGGTTACATGAACTGCTGTAAATACAGCTAGATGATGATTCCTTGTGGTTTTTTGAGCTTTAGATAGCTCACAATATCCGGATGGATGTGGATTCTTAAGCCTGTCAGTGACAGGGTCCGTTGCTGAAGTGTTTGAAGCTTGGTCTCCCTGGACAGGAAGTGACGTCAGAAGTGGGCATGCCCTTACGCGTTTCGTGAATTACATTCACTTCATCAGAGGGTATCCACCTGAACTCTGGGAGCTTTTCAGAGCTCAAAACCACCGCAAGGAATTTACCTCCAACTGTACTTACAGCATCCTATACCACAATATCACTAATTTTTATCAGCTAGCTGTTTTTGCACCAGCCCTGATAAAAAAAACTCACTACCGGATTTAGAGAAATATACTATATTTCAACTGCTCACCTATTTCTGTCCCTGATCTGGACTATTATCAAAGAGGATTTCTGTTTATCATTTTTTATTGGACATTGGAAAATAAAAGTGTTTTTATTTTAAATTTCACTTTGTGTCCTTGCAAGCATCATTTATACAGATCTCATGAGTGCTGCAATTAATATCCACAATTGATCTCATAGTATGTAAACTGAGCACTAATTGGTTTGCATACATAAAGTTTATACCAAACTCCAGAGAGGAGAAGCCTTTCAAGTATAAAGAAGGGGAAAAGAAATAAACAGCAACAAGGAAAGAAATCCAGCAAAAAGAATTAAAGTGTCTCTACCTAACTCCAGAGAGGAGAAGTTTGTCTGAAATACCAACATATTTCTACTCCAGGGATATCAAGATTTCCACCTGCTAAAAGTTTCTGCATACCAGCTGGAAACATCTTTACCACAGATAGGGATTACATCCCCTCCATGCTTCCAACATACCTCACATGTTTGAGGTTAAACAAGGTGAGCACATTTAAATCTCACGTTTAGTTTTTGATTGCCTAGTACTGACATACTGCACCATAATTTGGTTTTGGTTTTGTTTTTCTCCATTCTATGTGCGCTGAACTCTGAAACTCAACTCCATATATATATATATATATATATATATATATATATATATATATATATATATATATTTAGGTGAAAACGTTATACCAGCTGTTGCAAGGGAATTAGTTAAAGGATGAGTGTCAGAGAGCTCCAGCAATACTATTGAGTCCTCTAGTGCACGGGGGTTCACATTTAATTAAATAAAGAAAAAAGAATAAGAAAAGTCTGAACACTTATCCAGCATGACCCATTATGCAAGTGAAAAAATAACCATTGGGTAGTTGATCAATGAAAGGCACAACACAATAATTCCAAATTTAAATCAGTAGAATCATTTATTAAACCACTAACATCCCTGTGGAAAGATGGTTAGAAATCAAGATATGAAACCATCAAAAAAACAAATTACAATATCAGACAATAACTCCCTAACAACTCTAGAGTTGATAAATTAACGAGTTCATATACCTGAATATTTCTTTGCATGCATACTAGATAGTTGAATAGCACAGTTGTATAACTGGATGTTAAAGTGTTTACACCATGGGGTGTGTTCAGACCAGGCCACTCTTTTTAGAGCTCTCCTCTAAAGAATCTTAACCATTAAGAAACATGAGCTTTCTCAAACCATCCAATGCAGATTTTGGCATTAACATGAAGAGAATGTTTTTCTGTACCGAATTATATCCTTATTATATTTTTAAGAGACCTAAACTGGGCTAGAAGTCGATATCCCAGCACTCCCCCTCGGGCAACTGGGTTTGCAGAGAATAACACAACACCTCTGGATACTTTAGATCACCAAATAATGGAGGATTTCAATAAAGAAGTATGAGCCTTGTTTGCAGCTTTGAAAAGGAATTTAAAGATCTCACCCACCTAATACAGGCTAACGCAGCACATAGGGGTACATTTACAACAACAATGTCAGAGAAGGCGGACGAACGGCGCTCACACATAGAGAATAAGCCATTCCACTCAACCTTTCGAAAAAACAGCGCCCCAACTTATACACCTCAACAGATTTTGAATTCCTCCAACCGCCACTGGGTAACAAAAGGAGGTCATCTACAAGCTCTTGGGGAGAATCTTAATAGAGGTAATGGGAGATGGCAAATACCTGATCTTAACCTGGATGGTGACTTCCAAGATACCTTTGCAACCCATAGTTCCCAGTTTAGCTTGCGGAACAGTCTCAGCGGGGATCAAGCTGGCGAAAAAACATGTGAGTTTGGCCTCCATTACGTTTCAAATCTATTGATGTTACAGCTAGAGACAACTTACCGAATCAGGCAACGAGCAATATTTCAGGAACCAATCCAAGTTTTGAAGCCCAGAATACAGATCCTTCTCGGCAATAACACCACTATTGCAAGGTTCAGGGGACGCTATGCTACACCTCCAGCTACACTCTCAAAAATAGATCCCAGGTTATATCTGTCTACCCTTCCCACTAAAAGGGGAGTCGGGTAGCCACCATGGACGTTACCGGAGTGCTTTTTACTGTTGTGAGTAGCTAACAGTAGCATATTTAGATATATGTGGTCAGTGTACTCTCCACAGCTAGTAGGCAAGGTCCCATTTCATCTAATAAACAGTAAGGGACACAAAACATGGAGAATCAGCATGCAATATGATATGTGTGAACAATGACGGTTTCCTGATAGATTCCCTTGTTGTATTTATTGCTGTCCTGTATTTAGGGAAGTGGCTACAACTTCAGTGACTCTCTTTAGCAAACCCTCATTATATGTTTAACTTCTAGAACTTCTACCATGTTGTTGTTACTCTTATTTTTTTTTTTTTTTGTGTTTGGTTTTATGGGACTCTAATTTTATCAAATATTGTTCTCTTATGTTACATACTTAATTTCTTTCTCACAAGTTTATCTAAGATACTAATATGGAACAATAGTACAAGCAATATCATGGTATCCAGTTAAACTACAAATTAGCTGTGGGCAACAACAATGCCGCATCTTACTATTAATAACCCCTGATCTCACTCACTGTTAATGTTTATTTTGCTGGCTCATGCTCATATTTACTCTATATATAATATCAGATACTAAAGTACTTATTTTTCAGTAGCCGAAAAGTGGTCTCTATATAACTGCCTTCTGACATAATATTACTGTATATTACTCTGCACTGGTCTGTTTTATGGTACATGTATTTTACACTGCACCAATATGTTTGTATATAATATTACCTCCTCTAGTTATATAGCTTTCATGACACACATATATATATATATATATATATATATTACTCTAGGCTAGGATAGCTGTGTTATTCAGTTGTCATGACACATGTATTTTAGCCAGTACGATAAACAAAGTGCCCCTTATTAATTGGTTGGTTTCAAGGAGCCCACACACAACTAATTTTACCGCAGTCGTTTAATGGCCTCTATAGCCTGTCAAAGTAGATTATCCCTAGGAGATGTTTATTGAATGAAATACTGTACTTAGTTCCTCTAGGATTATCACCTCACATTTCACTGGAGAGCCAAAATGACCATACTAGTAGTTTAGAGGAGACTAACAGATAACTATTAGGAATTCTCCCACCTATAAACAGCAAGTACGTGGAAAATTATCCTCTTATACCTTAATATGCATACACTACTACACCTCTCATCACCTAGATGCTTACTCTATCAAAAAATGATTTAAAAAAACCTAAGTTTGCCATACCTACTACAAATGCTCATCGCTCTTTACCGGATATTGAATTGCCATAGAAAGCCTGAACTATCTCCATATATATAGGCTTGGAACTAAAAAGTCACTAATAAATCATCACACTAAGATTACCTTCCAGTAACAATGGACAGTGATATCCTTTATTGTCTAATCCTAGAAGATTACCTTATAGTACCCATGTTAGCCAGCCCATTTACTGAATAATTGTCCCCCAGCTTAGAAATCTTATAAACAAAGGGGTCCTCCTAAATGATTGCATACAACGAGCCTGCATGCAACCAATTTTACATACAAGCTGTCTGTATTGTTATTAGTGGATATATCGACTGAATGTTCATCATTCACAACTTCTTGAGCTTTGTATACTACCTACTATATATTATACTTTATCTTATTAGTTGCTAATCTTCCACCAATCTTTCCTTAGCCCAAAAGCAGCTACTTCAAATGCTAATCCTCTTTTATTCTATTCAGAAATTTGGTTTAGTCCATGAGTGGCCCCTGGTGTTTTAGGAGGACCTAATTACAGAAAATATTGTAAAATAGAAGTTCAAGAAGACATTTGGTTGTTGCACTCTATATTTTCAATTATGCTTAGAATGTTATTTATTGTTACCTTGAGATCTTCTGCCACTTCTGTCATCTGATATTCAGGGTAATTTGGCTATCCTGGTTAGTGTGCATAATATTGATTAAATATAGAGACCCCAAAGGGAAACCGCTCAAATGTTCTATTATCCAATTCGGTAATAACCCTCTAGACGGCACTCCATGACACATATATAATACTCTGAGCTAGTATGATAAACATAGTACCTCCGTTTCTATAGCTCCCAGGCATTAATTCAGATTACTATACGTTGCTGTTATATCCCTAATATATTAGATAATTGATAATGGTTTTGTATATCCTCTACAAGGAACATATGTGAATTTTACCAAATATTAGCTCCCTTCTTAAACATGTCATTGGTCTTATAATGTACCCAAGAGAGACCCATGTGCCAATGAGCCACATAATAAGAATACTCCTATATTATTAAAATCCCCCGGACACGTCTCCCCAGGACTCCCCCTCCTAATATTAAAGCAGCTTTTGTTTGCTGATTTCCTTCAAAATTTTCATATATTATTACATATTATCTGTTAACCCTATCAAAAATGAGATTTTACTATACTAAGCCCATTCACTTACTCAATGATGGAGACTTGAGATAACTAATAGATATATGTTTGGAAATCCTGTGTTTTCTATTATTTCCATTATAAGCTTACAAACTTATCTCATAACTAATTATTTACTATATCCACCTCCATATATAATGTATATTCTCTGTTGTTGTAAATGGACAAAAGTTATATATTGTATTTGCCAAAAATCTCAATAAAAAGAAAATAAAAAAATAAAATAAAAAAGTGTATACACCGTCACAATGTCTCTTGCAAAGGTATAGATGTAGCACTGTCAAACAAAAGAAAAGCCAAGCAGAGCAGACGGGTAAATATATTGCCAACAAATGAAAAAGAAAGGCGAGGCAGGACCATAGGCAAAATTTAAAACGTAACTTTTATTGCCTTCACCAATGGATAAAAAATATGCAGCAACAAAATGTAAAAATGATGGTAATGTCAGAGTGAGCTTGGACAGCAGCAGTCTAACATGTTTCAGCTCTGCCTTACTCATAGACTGTGCTGTCACAATCTCACAGCCTCCTTAAATCAAGCAATCACTCTGACATAGGCAAACAACAGCTATACATATTTAACTATTGCAGTACTATACTGAAGAGAGAGCACATAAACCTACATCCCTATAAGAAAAAGTGTTAAGAATATAAAAGTACAATATTGTTGATATCAAGGAAAAAATGTGTGCTGAACATAAAGTGTAAACATTAGTATAAGTGTTAGTCAGCAGAAACCAATTATAAGGAATCAAAATATTAAACCTAAGGTTTCACATACAGACCAAGCACACATACATAGTAAAAATGAATACACAGCACACAATGTTAATCCTAAATTGAAATACAAAGTATCACAATATAGTACCTATAAAGTGTAAAGAGTAGCCAAATAAACATAAATGTTCATCCAGTGTGTCAAGACATTCTATTAAGCAATAATATGTCTCATTGAGAGCCCCATTAGGGATTTAATACATTGCAGGGAATGTGACATATTCTAAACACCAATAAATGTACCACTAATTCTCTATAGGGCAAAATGGATGTGTACCCTAAACAAGCATGGGAGTAATGTAAAGTAGGCCATAACTAGTGCCAGCAATTAATAAGGTCATTTTGAATATTTAATCCATCCGGTACCCTGGTTTTGAGCTTAAAAATCCAGAATGCTTCACGTGTGCGAAGCATCCTGTCTTTATCACCCCCCTCTTGGGGGTTTTCACACGTTCTATGACTTGCCTTTGAAATGTACCAACATTTCCATTATGGCAAAACTTGTAGTGTCTTGCAACTTGAGAATCAGGATCTTCTGACTTAATATCATTAATATGCTCCTTGATCTGGTCCCTGACCTCCCTCGTTGTGAGGCCTACATACTGTTTCTGACAAAGTTGGCAAGTGACAAGGTACACCACATAGGTGCTCCGACAATTAGTTCAAGCATCCATCATGAACACTCTCTGTGTCACCACTGACTGAAAAGTCTTACTTGGTAAGGTATACAAGCATGCTTTGCATCTTGTCGCACCACACTTGTAGTGCCCTTTACACTCAAGCCAACTTTGACTTTTAGCAGGTGATGTTACCACCTCACTAGGTGCTAGAATGTTCCCTATAGTGATGTTCCTTCTAGAGACACATCTGCATCCTGTCTTGACCACATCATATAATTCCTCATCCCCTTTAAGGATGGGCAAACAATCTTTGATGATCTTAGATATCTGTTCAAACTGGTTGCTGTCATGCCAGTCTTCTTTCGATTCTTATCTTTATCAATATGTAACATGGCATTCCTATCTCATTGTAAGAGCTAGTAAAGCTCAGGCCTACATCATTAATATTAAGCTCATCCACAAACTCCTGTGATTCCTCTAATGACCCTTGCCAAATGATAAGAAGGTCATCTATGTACCTCTTGTACATCACAACCCTTCCCCTATGGTGGCAGCTCTCTCCATATACATGGGATAGCTCCCACCATCCCATGTACAGATTAGCGAAGGCAGGGGCAAAAGTAGCCCCCATAGCTGTTCCTCTTTTCTGAAGATAGAAACTGCCGCCAAAGGAGAAGTAGTTGTGTGTAAGCAATAAGTTCAAGGCTCTAAGATTAAAGCTCTTATGTGTATCTTTATAGCCTGTAAAAGCATCAAGAAAAAAGGCTATTGCTTCCATTCCCTTTTTCAAAGGTATGCTGGAATAGAGGCTAACAACATCAACTGTCATCCATGAGTAATCACTCTTCCAATCTATCTTCTCCAGCATAACCAAAAGATGTTAAGTATCGCTTAGAAAGGATGGCAAAATCCTAACCAAGGGTTGCAAGATACTTTCCATCCACCTTCCCAAAGGCTCCAACAATGATCCTATGCCTGAAACTATTGGGCGACCTTGTATATTTTCAAGGGATTTGTGAGTTTTGGGAAGGTGATGGAAAATGGGAATTTTAGGATACTTCACAGTCAAAAAGGCTTTAGTATTAACATCAATAATACCCAAGTCACAGCCATCATCCAAAATTTGTTCCAAACTCTGTTTGAAGGAGAGAGTAGGATCAAAGCTCAATTTCTGGTACACATCCTGGTCTCCCAGTTGCCTATCAGCCTCCTGTATATAATCCTGTATATAATCCTGTAAATATATTGCTTGTTAGTAATGTAAAGCAGTTCCATCAGTAATGAAATATTGCAGTTATAGAGTCATTAGACAATGGTCCATGGATAATTCCACCTAAATGCCAGTACAAGTAAAGCATCCTCCTAGAGTGGAAATCTTAACCCCAGCTCACCAACCATTCATGGGCTGTTCATTTTCTGAGTCACAGCATGCGGCTTCATTTGCTGCGGGAGTTTTAGAATATATTTCACCGCTTCTCCGGATTGACTAGCAGCACTTCCTCAGCCTCTGGGTATATTCCACTCACCGGACCAATAGTGCAGATTAGTACGGCATACAGGGAAACCATTACGGACCAAAGAAACAAATTCCTTGCTCATGGAGCTCCTGTGTGCATGGTTAGCAGCTTGCTACATGTGTTTCACCCATTCACTCTTGCTATTGGGCTTTGTCAGGCATGGTTTAATAAATTATTCAACTGATTTAAATTTGAAATTATTGTGTTGTGCCTTTCATTGATCAACTACCCAATGGTTATTTTTTCACTTGGCTAATGGGTCGTGCTAGATAAGGGTTCAGCTTTTTCTTCTTTATTCTTTATATATATTTATGTGTTTATATATGACTATACAAATATTAACACATAAGTATATATGTACAGAAGCATATACATATATATTTATAGAGAAAACAGAGTTTCCCATAGACCACAATATAAAGACTATAATCCCTAAAAACTGCTTCATGCAATTATTTTTAATTTATATAAGAAAAAACAGTACTCTTAATTTGGGGGCCAATTTGGGCACTTTTGGAAAATTAAACAGAGATCTGATCTCTGGCTTATTTTTGGAGCGCTAATGGCTGGTTATTTATCGTGTTTACGGGTGCATGATACATTAGCGCTCCACTTGTAATCTAGCCCAATGTGTCAGAATACTTCTAAATACCCTGGGGTGTCTAATTTATTGATCTCTTCAACCCTTTTGCAACATTTGGTCACATTTGCGATATTTGGCCACAGTCTTCACATTCTCTGAAGTTAAATTCACAATTTCTATGATATCCTCCAAATTCATCTCCCTCAGTTATATTGTTGCTCCAGAGCAGAAACCTTTCATTCTTAGACACATAAACTCGAACAGACACCATTTTCTGAAAATATTCTCCCAAACTCTTACACAATGGAGTATATGCAGCTGTTATATTTACAGAGGTGCAGGCAAATATGAGACATGCGATTGGTGAAATATAAGGAAGTTAACATTCTGGGGCCAATTTATTAAACAGCGTATGCTGCTCATTCCGCGCGATCAGGATGATTAACAGCTAGGGCCGCCACTAGAAATTTTCGAGGCCTCTGACTTAACCAATGATCAGCCCCCCCTCCGCCTTGACATGTGAAATTTTTGACCAAGTGACTAAAACCTTTATACACTTTATTCTTAAGTGTAGTCAAACTTGGAAATTATGTAAAGGTAGTAACACAGAAACACACAGACACACTCATACACTGAAACACATACTCACACATAAGGATTCACATATAGACACTCTAGCAGACACGCAAAGAAACACACTCAGACACAGACACCCACACAGACACTCAGCACTTTTTTACATTGACCTGACAAGTAATGAGGTAGATTACAGTTTTGTCAAAAAAAGGAGATTTACAAGACAAAATATGGAGTTCTGATTATCTTTTTATGCACAAAGACATACTCACATGCACACACACACAACCTCACAGAAACACCCACAGAAAATGCACAAAGACATACGCACACCACTCACAGAGACACCCACGGAATATGCACAAAGACATATGCACACACCCTCACAGAGACATTCACAGACAACACAGACATACATACACACACCCTCACAGAGACATCCACAGAAACCAGTCAAAGACATACGCACCCATCCTCCCAGAGTCATCCACAGAAAATGCACAAAGACAGATACACACACCCTCACAGAGAGACCCACAGAAAAAAAATACAAACACACTCATAGAGACACCAACAAAAGCACAAAGACAAACACAGACACCCACATAAACACTCACAGGAGGTAACATTTCTGCACATTGCCATCCCCTAAATCAACAGTGAGTGACATGCATGATAAAAAAATAGCAAAAATTAAGAGATCACTTTTTAAAGAATCATATTTGTGAATGTGGAAACAAAAATACTTCTGTGAATTCAAAATTGTACATTAATGATCTGTCAGAATGGGTAGATGAGGAAAAACACTTTTGAAAGGTTGACATCTGTTTGGGGTTTATTTGGCCCCATTTTCCCCAACCAAGAGTACCACTTCAAAGCTGGTGTACAAATGTTCCCATCTGTCAGCTGTAATTATGGATTTTGAAAATGTTGTACTCTATATGGTCTTGTTGGAACCATGAGCTGTGGTACTCAGTCTCAAACCATTAGATCTGGTTAAATGCATGATTTAGGCTTGTTTGTATGTACTTCAAAATTAAGTCAGCTGTAGTGTAAACTGATCAGTGTTAAGTTAACCACATTTAAGTTAAGTCTCATTTCAAACACTGAGCAATCTTAGCCTGAGAGTATAACATTTTATGCAGATGTAAAAATCTTAGATAAAATGCCTCCTGGTATCTGGAAAGTCCTTGCATAAAGGAGCAGTAAACTGGAATGTAATAATAATTTTATATATATACATATATATATATATATATATATATATATATATATATATATATAATTTAAAAAAAATCATAACTGCCAAAATGGCACCTACCATTTGTGTATTGAGGAGAAAATATTTCTGCATGGTTTTAAATATAGAATTTCTATAGCATTGTCAAATAATCATAAATGCACTGCTGCATATTGCTAAAAATGTGTTTTTATGGAACCCTGGCCCCACCATACAACTACCTCACTGAAGTTACAATCCAAAAATTGCACAAAGAAAAAAAAAAACATTTACTAAGTAAGACCTACCTCCTATGCAAATGAAAGTGATCTGCTGTAGTGATGTCGCGAATAGTTTGCCGGCGAATAGTTCACGGCGAACATAGCTTGTTCACGTTCGCCGTGGCGGGCGAACATATGCGATGTTCGATCTGCCCCTATTTGTCATCATTGAGTAAAACTTTGACCCTGTACCTCACAGTCAGCAGACACATTCCAGCCAATCAGCAGCAGACCCTCCCTCCCAGACCCTACTACCTCCTGGACAGCATCCATTTTAGATTCATTCGGAAGCTGCATTCTTAGTGAGAGGAGGGACAGTGTAGCTGCTGCTGATTTAATAGGGAAATCGATAACTAGGCTAGTGTATTCAGTGTCCACTACGATCCTGAAGGACTCATCTGATCTCTGCTGTAAGGACAGCACCCCAAAAAGCCCTTTTTAGGGATAGAACATCAGTCTGTTTTTTGTTTTTTTCCTTTGTAATCTAATTGCAGTTGCCTGCCTGCCAGCGTGTCTGTCAGGCTCACAGCGTATACTGTGCCCACTTGCCCACTTGCCACCCCTCATATCTGGTGTAATAGTAGTGTAAATTTAAAAAAAACAACATTTTTTTGACTGTGTTAAATAATAGCAGTCAGTTTCTTTCACACGTGTGTGTTTCAGTGCCTGCCAGGGCACAGTGTCACTCCAGTGCAACTCATATCTGGTGTAACAGTAGTGTACATTTTAAAAAAAAACAACACTTTTTTGACTGTGTTAAATAATAGCAGTCAGTTTCCTTCACACGTGTGCGTTTCAGTGCCTGCCAGGGCACAGTGTCACCCCAGTGCAACTCATATCTGGTGTAACAGTAGTGTACATTTAAAAAAAAAAATACAATTTTGACTGTAATAGATTGAATAGCAGTTAGTTGTCTGCAAGCGTGTGTGTCAGGCCTACAGCGTCTACTCTGCCAACTTCTGCCAGTGCACAGTGCCACTCATATCTGTTGTCACAGTAGCTTGCACGCATAGTACCACTAATCGAAAAAAAAAATGACAGGTAGAGGCAGGCCACCCCGCAGGGGCCGTCGTTTTCATGGTGCTGTGATTCCCTTTGGCCCTAGCATAATGCCCAGTGTTCAGAGGCCACGTACCCCGAACTCGAACATTTCTGAGGACATAGTTGACTGGCTAATACAGGACACCCAATCTTCTACAGTTTCTGCTCGAAACCTTGATGCACCATCCTCCTCCAGCTTAGCTTCGGGCACCTCTCAAGTTACCACTCACCCGCCTGCCGCTACCACCAACACTAGCACCACAGCCTCTTCACTTGATCTGTCAGAGGAGTTATTTACACATTAGTTGGAAGAAATGAGTGATAGTGATGCGCAACCATTATTGCCAGAGGATGTAGATAACAGGGATATGTCTCAGTCAGGCAGCATTACACACATGGACATACGGTGTGATAATGATGATGTTGTACCTGCTGCTGCTTCCTTTGCTTAGTTGTCAGATACAAGTGAAGCGGTTGATGATGATGATGCGTCCATGGATGTCACGTGGGTGCCCGCTAGAAGAGAAGAAGAAGAGGGGGAAAGTTCAGATGGGGAGACAGAGGGGAGGAGGAGATGAGTTGGAAGCAGGAGGCAGGTCATTGCAAGGAGCTAGTAGCACAGTCAGACAGCATGCATCGGCACCCGGGGTCAGCCAGACAGCACGCCAATCAACGCATGCTGTTGCCAACACCAGAATGCCGTCATTGCAGAGCCCAGCAGTATGGCATTTTTTTGTGTGTCTGCCTCTGACAACAGCGATGCCATTTGCAACCTGTGCCAAAAGAAACTGAGTCGTGGGAAGTCGAACACCCACCTAGGTTCAACTGTTTTGCGAAGGCACATGATCGCACATCACAAATGCCTATGGGATCAACACATGAGTACAAGCAGCACACAAACTCAAAGCCGCCATTCTCCTCATGGACCAGCATCTTCAGCCACGTCAACCACTGCTGTCCTCCTTGCCCCTCTCAACCATCCGCCACTCTGTGTCTCGCCTTGAGCAGTTCCTGCTCATCTGCCCACAGTCAGGTGTCTGTCAAGGACATGTTTGAGCGTAAGAAGTCAATGTCACAAAGTCACCCCCTTGCCCGGCATCTGACAGCTGGCTTGTCTGAACTCTTAGCCTGCCAGCTTTTACCATACAAGCTGGTGGAGTCTGAGGCGTTCAAAACATTTGTAGCTATTGGGACACCGCAGTGGAAGGTACCCGGCCGAAATGTTTTAGGGCACTTTCTGTCTGGGAAACAAACATCAATTTTTCTGGCCGCTGCTACAGCAGCGGCTGCAACAATACCTAATTTTTCAGGCATGTGTACATGCCTAATTTTTCTGGCCTCTGGTGCTGCACTGTGGCTTCAAAAACCAAACCAAAAAAAAGGCACATAACAGGGATTAAACTGATAGGAATAGTACTACTTAACACACCACTCCTATCTGGTGGCACATTAGATTGCACGCGCAGTGCCCCAAATTTGAAGTAGGAGGTCCGACCAAGCATCTTTTTCCATCTCCCGGTTTTTAAAATTGATGCCATATACACGTCCCCTGATAGGGGACGTAACATGGATTAAACTGATAAGAATAGTACTACTTAACAAACCACTCCTATCTGGTGGCACATTAGATTGCACGCGCAGTGCCCCAAATTTGAAGTAGGAGGACCGACCAAGCATCTTTTTCCATCTCCCGGTTCCTAAAATCAATGCCATATACACGTCCCCTGATAGGGGACGTAACAGGGATTAAACTGATAAGAATAGTACTACTTAACACACCACTCCTATCTGGTGGCACATTAAATTGCACGCGCAGTGCCCCAAATTTGAAGTAGGAGGACTGACCAAGCATCTTTTTCCATCTCCCGGTTCCTAAAATCGATGCCACATACACGTCCCCTGATAGGGGACGTAACAGGGATTAAACTGATAAGAATAGAACTACTTAACACACCACTCCTATCTGGTGGCACATTAGATTGCACGCGCAGTGCCCCAAATTTGAAGTAGGAGGACTGACCAAGCATCTTTATCCATCTCCTGGTTCCTAAAATCGATGCCATATACACGTCCCCTGATTGGGGACGTAGCAGGGATTAAACTGATAAGAATAGAACTACTTAACACACCACTCCAATCTGGTGGCACATTAGATTGCACGCGCAGTGCCCCAAATTTGAAGTAGGAGGACTGACCAAGCATCTTTATCCATCTCCTGGTTCCTAAAATCGATGCCATATACACGTCCCCTGATAGGGGACGTAACAGGGATTAAACTGATAAGAATAGTACTACGTAACACACCACTCCTATCTGGTGGCACATTAGATTGCATGCGCAGTGCCCCAAATTTGAAGTAGGAGGACCGACCAAGCATCTTTTTCCATCTCCCGGTTCCTAAAATCGATGCCATATACACGTCCCCTGATAGGCGACATAACAGGGATAAAACTGATAAGAATAGTACTACTTAATACACCACTCCTATCTGGTGGCACATTAGATTGCATGCACAGTGCCCCAAATTTGAAGTAGGAGGACCGACCAAGCATCTTTATCCATCTCCTGGTTCCTAAAATCGATGCCATATACACGTCCCCTGATAGGGGACGTAACAGGGATTAAACTGATAAGAATAGAACTACTTAACACACCACTCCTATCTGGTGGCACATTAGATTGCACGCGCAGTGCCCCAAATTTGAAGTAGGAGGACTGACCAAGCATCTTTATCCATCTCCTGGTTCCTAAAATCGATGCCATATACACGTCCCCTGATAGGGGACGTAACAGGGATTAAACTGATAAGAATAGAACTACTTAACACACCACTCCTATTTGGTGGCACATTAGATTACACGCGAAGTGCCCCAAATTTGAAGTAGGAGGACCGACTAAGCATCTTTTTCCATCTCCCAGTTCCTAAAATTGATGCCATATACACGTCCCCTGATAGGGGACGTAACAAGGATTAAACTGATAAGAATAGTAGTATTTAACACACCACTCCTATCTGGTGGCACATTGCACATTAGATTGTATGCGAAGTGCCCCAAATTTTAAGTAGGAGGACCGACCAAGCATCTTTTTCCATCTCCCGATTCCTAAAATCGATGCCATATACATGTCCCCTGATAGGGGACGTAACAGGGATTAAACTGATAAGAATAGTAGTACTTAACACACCACTCCTATCTGGTGGCATATTAGATTGCATGGGCAGTGCCCCAAATTTGAAGTAAGAGGACCGACCAAGCATCTTTTTCCATCTCCAGGTTCCTAAAATCGATGCCATATACACGTCCCCTGATAGGGGACATAACAAGGATTAAACTGATAGGAATAGTACTACTTAACACATCTTATAATAACGCAGAGTGAGGCAATGCAGAGAGAGGAGTCTGAAAAAGAGGAGTCAGAGGAGGAAGGTGGCTTTGAGGATGTGGAAGACCAAACACAGCAGGCATCCCAGGGGGCTTTTTGTCACCTTTCGGGGACCCTTGGTGTTGTACGTGGCTGGGTGGAGGAAGAGACCTTCAATGACATCAGTGAGGACAAGGAACGGGACATGGATAGCTTGGTATCCAACCTTGTGCAAATGATGAGTTTGCGGTTGTGCAAATGGACTGTTTGCGGTTGTTTGCGGTGCAGCGAGTTTGGTCTGTTACTGTGAAGCGGGCGTAACTCTTACACTACCTGATCGATACAACATCATACCTGATGTTTTAAAGCACGTTAGGTGATTTATGCCCTTTATGGATTAAAACCAGACTCTGCATCAACTATGTAATTTTCCATAGGAGTTTTGCCATGGATCCCCCTCCGGCATGCCACAGTCCAGGTGTTAGTCCCCTTGAAACAACATTTCCATCACTATTGTGGCCAGAAAGAGTCCCTGTGGGTTTTAAAGTTCGCCTGCCTATTGAAGTCTATGGCGGTTTGCCCGGTTCGCCCGTTCGCGAACAGTTGTGGAAGTTCGCTTTCGCCGTTTGTGAACCCAAATTTTTATGTCCGTGACATCACTAATCTGCTGTCAGGCAGACACTATACAAACTAAAGTGCTAAGTCTGTCTCACACTGTGCATAGTGGTTTAGTGCACTCTCAGAAAGCCTCACAAATTCTAATGCTTTACTCCTTGTAATGATATTTTCTGCGCTCAATAGCACTCTGCTGTAGCGCTCTCTGGTGGCTGTCAAAATGTAATTATTTTTTTTGGATAAAAGTTGAGCTTGCCTCATGGGGCCCCCTGTCCCATTTCATGAAGAAATAATTATTTTTGATTGGTTACTACAACTTGTTGCGCAGGTAGAACGTACTTGTGCATTTATCTTGTTTATATTCTTCATTCGTATTTATGCAAAACGAAATACGTAAGTAACAGTATACTTTATTTGTATATTTGACTTTTTACATTATAGCTGTTTATATGACAGACACAAAACTTTACTGGGTGAAAAAGCAGGAATGTAAGCTAAGGAGTCGGCCCATTTTTGTTCAGCAAACTAGATAGTGCTTGCTGATTGGTGGCTAGATTTAGCCTCCAATCAGCAAGCGCAACCCAGGTGCTGAACCTAAAATGAGCCAGCTCCTAAGCCTACATTATTGCTTTTCAAATAAAGATATCAACAGAACTAAGAAAAATTGATAATAGAAGTAAATTAGAAAGTTGCTTAAAATTGCATGCTCTGGGGGCGTGTCTGGGCAGTGACTATGGCCGCAATATCAGTAGCTCAAGGAGATACCTAAGATATCCGCCGAATATCAACGGTTTACAGTGACTTCCATATCTGTGAAAACTAGATTTAAGCAGTATCTCATCTGCTCCTTTGATAAATAATTGAATCTGCTGTGTAAGTGATCCCTGTGTACCGATCTGGACTGCTGAGATCTGTTGCGACGGCCAACACAAGATCTTGGCAGTTATCCTGGTAGGGCAGTTGTGTAACTGCTTCAAATAATTTTCAAAGGGCGCAACTCTGCAAGGTTATTACTTCTGAGCCTAGACTGCTAGAAGAGATAATAATGGAAGCAGTCAGTGACCGAGTCGATCACCAGATATTTTAGAGAGTTGGAGCATGACTTATCGGCAATCCCATTGCAATACATGGTCCCGGCCACTTTACCCTTTAGAAAGTGTGAACAAGATATCGGAACAGAGATGGACCCGGGGATGACCTGTAAGGAGAAGATTGACTCACGCAAACAACCGAAATCTGTGCAAACTAAATCTCAATGCTTTCTCGCTACTTCTAATGCCCCCACAGATGGACCGAAAAGACATATCAACAAAAACCTCCATACTCTCAACTACACCAACTCAGAAATTGTGGCAAGCGGATACTACCACTTTCATGGAGATTCCACCGCAACTAAGACTAGCAGTGGGAGCACGACTAGCCATGACGCTCCTACAGAACTGTCCGGTCATGTTCCCTTGATTGGCTCTACTGAGACAGTAAGGAATAATTCTACTTCTGTGTGGGGTCTATCTTGCAACAGTTTGACATCTACATACTATAAACATAGCAGAATGTTTGTCGATCCCTCTCTAAATGTGGCCCCTCTCAGATCCGGTTCGGAGAGATCACACCAACTAGATTTGGAATGGAGATGAACCAATATTTTTATGGGTGCAATAACAGTCACAGTGAGAATCAGCGTGGGATAATTGTGAGACTTCTAGAGAGGCCTTTGGTAGCTCTCCTTTGCAATTATCAAAGTATAATGCCGAGGGCTTACATTAGGTGAACGAACACACAAGTCATAATTCTATGTTTCCTATTTTGTACTGCCATATTTAAACATATATTTACTTATATCTTTAGTAGATGATTATTCAACTGAGAGTTTGAGAAAATGTTTTTTTTTATGTGTATGTATATATATATATATATATATATATATATATATATATATATATATATATATATTAGTTGGAGACTACTATGTAATAATATTAGTATGTGTTTATTCTGTATCAAATACCCAGATTCTAAACTACATTGCTGGTCAAATAGCAGTTTCATATCATGAGGTTTATCCCCCAACCCCCTTAATACTCTCCTCAGGATAAGTCAACTGGGGTCTGGTCTTAAGTCATGTTGTCTGCGGCCGGGCAACATGGCTCTGTCTTAATATATTTGGCATATGTACTAGACCTTTCTGTATCACACTACCACATATGAATATCTCAAAATAAGGTGGACATGAAAGTGTTATAACAAATACATATATTTCCATCCTAATATGCTAATCTAAGAGTCATAGGTTTCATATTACTTTTCATGAAGGGAATTTGAAGGGAATAAAAATTAGGGTATGCTTTACCAACTCACATTTTTTACATGGTTGTGTAATGCATCTGTTTGTGAAGTATATCTGTATTCGTCAGCAAATGGGCACAGTCAGAGCTCCTCACACCCCCCCCCCCCCCCCACACACACACACTCTTACCCCTGCATGGTCCAGAATCAGAGGAATTGGGTATGCCGGAGACATCACCACACACATTCCCCAGAAAGCTACACAAAACTTAAGTGAACTGTATGGAAGTTAGGTATACAAACCCTTTAATCTCAGCTCTCTTAAAGGGGAACTGAACCCACTTTTTTTTTTTCTTTTGTGATTCAGATAGAACAAGCAATTTTAAGCAACTTTCTAATTTACTCCTATTATCAATTTTTCTTTGTTCTTTTGCTTTCTTTATTTGAAAAAGAAGGCATCTAAGCTATTATTTTGGATCAGCCTCTGGACAGTACTTGTTAATTGTTGGGTGAATGTATTCAACAATCAGCAAGAACAACTAAGGTTGTTCACCAAAAATGGGCCGGCATCTAAACTTACATTTTTGGTTTTCAAATAAAGGTTCCAAGAGAATGAAGCAAATTTGATAATAGGAGTAAATTAGAAAGTTGCTTAAAATTGCATGCTCTATCTGAATCACAAAAGAAAAAATTTGGGGTTCGGTGTCCTTTTAAGCCCTAGAAGCCCTCAAAAACACACTGTTAGAAAGGCAATCAACTGTTCTTTCAAACAGTGCCTTGGGCTATAAAGTTTAAGCACAAGTTTGAAAAAAGGTTTAAAATACTGAATTTTTCTAGTAAGAACAGTGTCTCTAGGCACTTATACTAGATCATCAACGCCCAAAAACCCCAAGACCCCTTGTTTTAAAGCCCAGAAACCCCTTTTTAAAATAAAGACAGGTGGCCACTGTAGTCATACATATATATTTATTTGAATATCCATTTATTTAAATGTGCATATTAAAATAACATAATTATAACGAAATACCCTCCTTTATATGAGGATTACTTTTCTCAGTGAAAAGTCGCCTTCAGTAGGGCTTATTAAATGTGAGCAGCATCTAACAAATGCTCAGCACAGGGGTAGAAATGCCTCAGCAATTAAAGGGTTAAACTCAAAAGAAAATCCTCTCAGAAAATAATTACTTATAAATAATATACGGCAAGATTACGAGTTTTGCGTTATGAGTGAAAAAACAGCGTTATGGCTTATTTTCACTGCTGCTGCTATTACGAGTTTTGTAGGTACAGCTGTCCCGCACACTCTTTTGGCCGTAATGCAACGTAACTACCGCAGCTTTCAAAAAGTCCTTTTTCAATAGGACTTCTATAGCACCGGTATTAGGAGTTTGCTTGTCCGGCCAAAAAGTGAGCGGTACAGCCTATACCGTCAAGATCCATACCGTAAGCTAAAAGTCAGTAGTGATGGGTTTTGCGCTACAAAGCTGTAGCATAAAACTCATAACTAAAGTGCTAAAAAGTACACTAACACCCATAAACTACCTATTAACCCCTAAACCGAGGCCCTCCCGCATCGCAAACACTATAATAAATTTATTAACCCCTAATCTGCCGCTCCGGACATCGTGGCCACTAAAATAAATTATTAACCCCTATTCCGCCATACTCCCGCATCGCAAACACTAGTTAAATATTATTAACCCCTAATCTGCTGTCCCTAACATCGCCACAACCTACATTACTGTTATTAACCCCTAATCTGCTGACCCCAAAATCTCTGCCACTATACTAAAGTTATTAACCCCTAAACCTAACCCTAACACCCACTAACTTTAATATAATTAAAATAAATCTAAATAATAATTACTATCATTAACTAAATAATTCCTATTTAAAACTAAATACTTAACTGTAAAATAAACCCTAAGCTAGTTGCAATATAACTAATAGTTACATTGTATCTAGCTTAGGTTTTATTTTTATTTTCACAGGCAAGTTTGTATTTATTTTAACTAGGTAGACTAGTTACTAAATAGTTATTAACTATTTACTAATTACCTAGCTAAAATAAATACAAATTTACTTGTAAAATAAAACCTAACCTGAGTTACACTAACACTTAACCTAACACTACAATTAAATAAATTACATTAATAAAATACAATTAACTAAATTACAAAAAATAATAAACACTAAATTACACAAAATAAAAAAGAAATGATCAAATATTTTAACTAATTACACCTAATCTAATACCCCTATTAAAATAAAAAAGCCCCCCAAAATAAAAAAAACCCTAGCCTAAACTAAACTGCCAATAGCCCTTAAAAGGGCCTTTTGTGGGGCATTGCCCCAAAGAAATCAGCTCTTTTACCTGTAAAAAAAAATACAAATGACCCCCCAACAGTAAAACCCACACAACCAAACCCCCAAAATAAAATCCTATCTAAAAAACCTAAGCTCCCCATTGCCCTGAAAAGAACGGCATTTGGATGGGCATTGCCCTTAAAAAGGAATTTAGCTCTTTTTCATCCAAAATCCTAAGCTAAAAATAAAACCCACCCAATAAACCCTTAAAAAAACCTAACACTAACCCCCGAAGATCCACTTACAGTTTTTGAAGACCGGACATCCATCCTCAACGAAGCGGCAGAAGTCCTCATCGAAGCTTGCAGAAGTCTTCATCCAAGCCAGCAGAAGTCTTCATTCAAGCGGGCAGAAGTCTTCATCCAGACGGCATCTTCTATCTTCATCCATCCGACGCGGAGCTGCTCCATCTTCAAGACATCCGGCGCGGTGCATCCTCTTCTTCCGACGGCTAACAAAGAATGAAGGTTCCTTTAAGGGACGTCATCCAAGATGGCGTCCCTTGAATTCCGATATACACTGCTTTTTTTCTTATAATTATTTTATTATTTTCTATAGTGTAGTGATCCCCCCTCCTGCAATCATTAGTTAGGGCCCCCACACATCCCCACCCCACCTATTTTCTGTAATGTAGCACCCCTTCCCACCCTCTCCCTTTATTTAATTTTTTTATAATTGTAGGGCCCTCCATCTTCCGCTGCCTCCATCCGCCCTCCGCTGATGGACCTCCCACCCGCCTCCCGGATTCTCTCCTGCACCTCCCGCCGGCATTAGCAGAAGATGGTGCTCTGATTCCATAGCTCAGGAACTCCAGCTCTCTGTTGAAACTTAACAGCCAAGACTGCTGGAGCTTCCTGAAGCTCAGACGTACATATACATTGTGCGGTATGATAGCCAAAGTACCGCACAATGTATATATGTCACATTCGGTGAAGGGGTTAAATATACATATATATTTAAAGAGTACACACAGTTCCCCAGAATCCCCACACACAATGTAAAAGCACTTTTTAGTATCGTTGTTTTTCTAACACCCCACACCCCTCATAACTGCTTCTTGCAGTTATTTTATTAAAAAATAAAAATGCTACAACTTTTCTTTTATTAATAACTACAACACACTTAAGTTTGGGGGTAATTAGGACACTTTTAAAAAAATTAACCAGAGAACTGATCTTGCTGTGGCAATAACCAGCCACTTGTAATGGCTGGTTATGTAACATGCGCCCATAAACAGGCGAATATGACCGTTTACGGGCACACTATAAATCAGCACTCCATGTAAATTAAATTTTGAGTTTAATGTCCCTTTAAATATTTGACATTTTCTTTTTACCATTCACACACACAAGTCCTTAAATGATTGCCATTCTCTCTAAAGGCAATGGTAAAGTTCAAAGAAATACAAATTAAAACATACTTTAAAAATTAAGGTTAAAAATACATTTGTGAAACTGGCTATTGCCACATTAAACTCAAATAATTCAATGAGTCAAAAGGTTTAGAAAAGCCCATTCTTTTCAAAGGGATGAATTTCTAAAGCACATTCAGTATCACATTTTAATTAACATTAGAGTAAAATTATCTGTCACCAACAGAGCACTGGATGCCTGTCTAAGTCATTTGAGATTCTGTTCAAATAACAATTTTTCTACCAGTACTAATTTAGTATTGCTGCATGTAAATGTTATAGAAATCCTACTGTTCAATGCATTTTAAAGATAATGTTTAATTTGTGTCTCTGTATATATCAAAATAAACTTTCAAATGTCTAAAAAAATCATCAGAGAGTCTGACAACCAGACGATCAAAAGTTTGCAAGCAAAAACATGAAAAAAAAAGTTTAGGGGCCGATTTATCAAGCTCTGCATTGAACTTGATGCTCTGTTTGACCGCTGCTCCATAACTTGTCCGCCTGCACTGAGGCTGCGGACAGAAAACAACCCAATTGAAAACAATTGAGTTGATTGACACCCCCTGCAAAGGGCGGCATTGCACAAGCAGTTCACAAGAACTGCTGTTGCAATGATAAATGCCGATAGCGTATGCTGACGGCATTTATCGATGTGCGACGGACATGATACTCTACATCGTATCATGTCTGCTCGCACATGAATAAATATACCCCATAGCCTCACAGTCGTCATGCAATTATCAAAGAAAATGGGCTGTACAAGCGATTTGGTGAGATGTCTCCCAAAGAAATAATGAGAGCTCTCTTCTATGTAAAAGTTTGCCATGGTGGGCGCTTTGCATATTTAATGCAATTTATTCCTGGGTAATTTGCATAGCAACTTTATGTTTTTTCTAAAATGCGATTTTTGGTGAACAATTTTGTTCTGATTGTTAATGCCCCTTATCAATAAGAAATGTTCCTGCATATTTTTGTGTGAATGGTTCAATTATTTGTTTTGTTAAATAATTAAAAATAAATTTTTCATTGTGCACTTTGGTAATGTATGCATCTTCTTTCCATATATGAAAATAAAGTATAGGGTCCTTAGTGAGACACCCTAAGTGGCTTTAGATAATTTCAACAATGAAATAGAAGTACTGGCGAGCATTTTTAAAGTATCTCGCCAGCCCAGAGACCTTTAGATCATCAAGCCCTTTGTTCTTGCTAATAATTTGAAAACAAGCACATCCAATTTAACAAAACAAAAAAATGTTCAATCTTAAAGGGACACTGAACCCAAAGTTTTTCTTTCGTTATTCAGATAGAGCATGAAATTTTAAGCAACTTTCTAATTTACGCCTATTATCAATTTATCTTCGTTCTCTTGCTATCTTTATTTGAAAAAGAAGGCATCTAAGCTTTTTGGGGGGTTCAGCACTCTGGACAGCACTTTTTTATTGGTAGATTAATTTATCCACCAATCAGCAAGGACAACCCAGGTTGTTCACCAAAAATAGGCCGGCATCTAAACTTACATTCTTGCATTTCAAATAAAGATACCAAGAGAATGAAGACAATTTGATAATAGGAGTAAATTAGAAAGTTGCTTAAAACTTCATGCTCTATCTGAATCACAAAATAAAAAATTTGGGTTCAGTGTCCCTTTAATAAGTGTAGAAAAAGTGGTCAAAATATTTGGCCAGTAGTAATATATTTAAAATGAATTATTCTTATTTATTAAATTAAGTGTATGCAAAATAACAATGTATTTATTAAAAATAAAATAAGATAATAATAGTGTAATCTCCATTGTATTAAAAAAAATTGGGGCCAGATTCTCTGAAGCGTAAGCAGGATTCTGGATTTTAAGGATGGACACCTTTTTTGCAATTTCTCTTCATGCAGGAAGTTTTTGATAATTGAGCCCTTAGTCTTATTTACAGGCGAGGAATACGCTAAAATGCGATTTATAGACTATACTGTTATCTAGGAGTTTGTTGGATCCTTACGCTTGATAGCTATGATCAACCAAGTGGCTTTTAAATTGGTTATTTGATATCTCTCCTCCACAATAAAGATTAGCTGACCTGGCATCCAAGATCACTAAGTAATCAGGCCACCTTCCACAATTAAATCTAGCGCCTAGATTTAGAGTTCTGCGTTAGCCATCCAAACCAGCGTTAGGGGGTCCTAACGCTGGTTTTGGCCGCACGCTGGTATTTAGAGTCAGTCAGGAAAGGTTCTAACGCTCACTTTCCAGCCGCGACTTTTCGATACCGCAGATCCCCTTACTTCAATTGTGTATCCTATCTTTTCAATGGGATCTTTCTGACGCTGGTATTTAGAGTCTTGGCTGAAGTGAGCGTTAGAACTCCAGCTGCAGAAAAAAGTCAGGAGTTAAGAGCTTTATGGGCTAACGCCGGTTCATAAAGCTCTTAACTATTGTGCTCTAAAGTACACTAACACCCATAAACTACCTATGTACACCTAAACCGAGGTCCCCCCACATCGCCGCCACTATAATAAATTTTTTTAACCCCTAATCTGCCGAATGCACACTGCCGCAACCTACATTATCCCTATGTACCCCTAATCTGCTGCCCCTAACATCGCCGACCCCTATATTATATTTATTACCCCCTAATCTGCCCCCTCCAATGTCGCCGCTACCTACCTACACTTATTAACCCCTAATCTGCCGACCGGACCTCGCCGCCACTTTAATAAATGTATTAACCCCTAAACCGCCTCACTCCCGCCTCAAAAACCCTATAATAAATAGTATCAACCCCTAATCTGCCCTCCATAACATTGCTGACACCTAACTTCAAGTATTAACCCCTAATCTGCCGACCGGACCTCACCGCTACTATAATAAATGTATTAACCCCTAAAGCTAAGTCTAACCCTAACCCCCCCAAGTTAAATATAATTTAAATCTAACGAAATAAAATAAATCTTATTAAATAAATTATTCCTATTTAAAGCTAAATACTTACCTGTAAAATAAACCCTAATATAGCTACAATATAAATAATAATTATATTGTAGCTATTTTAGGATTAATATTTATTTTACAGGCAACTTTGTATTTATTTTAACCAGGTACAATAGCTATTAAATAGTTAATAACTATTTAATAGCTACCTAGTTAAAATAGGGAGGGCAGATTAGGGGTTAATACTATTTATTATAGGGTTTTTGAGGCGGGAGTGAGGCGGTTTAGGGGTTAATACATTTATTATAGTGGCGGCGAGGTCCGGTCGGCAGATTAGGGGTTAATAAGTGTAGGTAGGTAGCGGCGACGTTGGGGGGGGGCAGATTAGGGGTTAATAAATATAATATAGGTGTCGGCGATGTTAGGGGCAGCAGATTAGGGGTACATAGCTATAATGTAGGTTGCGGCGGTGTATGGAGCAGCAGATTAGGGGTTAATTGTGTAATGCAGTTGTCAGGGATAGCGGTGGCAGCAGATTAGGGGTTAATAAAGTGTAAGGTTAGGGGTGTTTAGACTCGGGGTACATGTTAGGGTGTTAGGTGCAGACTTAGGAAGTGTTTCCCCATAGGAAACAATGGGGCTGCGTTAGGAGCTGAACGCTGCTTTTTTGCAGGTGTTAGGTTTTTTTCAGCTCAAACTGCCCCATTGTTTCCTATGGGGGAATTGTGCACGAGCATGTTTTTGAAGCTGGCCGCGTCCATAAGCAACGCTGGTATTGAGAGTTGAAGTGGCGGTAAATATGCCTGTACGCTCCCTTTTTGGAGCCTAACGCAGCCCTTCAGAGAACTCTAAATACCAGCATTGTTTAAAAGGTGCGGGGGGAAAAAAACATGCGTAGCTAACGCACCCCTTCTAACGCAAAACTCTAAATCTAGGCGTAAGTTACTTGTTTAACTGAAAAATGCTCCATTTGCAAGTATCCTTAACTATGAACTCCTATCACAGTAATAAATGAACCATTGCAAAGCTTCCTAATGTCCAAGGACCTGCCATAAGATTCCACCCACCAAAGGACCCTTCCAAACACAAGAGCCCCCCACAAATTATAATGCTTAAAATATTATTATTTTCATTTATTATTATCATTTAACTGTAGAGCACCAACATACTGTCATCCCTAGAAAATTGGTGCATTATATAGTGGTACAGTTGAAAAAAGGGTAGCTGCAAAAAATATAGCTGGGTAGAGTTCAGTGTGAGGATCAAAAGTCTAGCAGTAGCATTCATGAAGGACTACTACAGATAGGACAAAAAATATTTTGGGAGATCTGTGAGGATTGAGTTGTGGTAGTCAAGGCTGGATAAGACAAGATATGTAAGAAAGTTA
This sequence comes from Bombina bombina, assembly GCF_027579735.1. NCBI lineage: Eukaryota > Metazoa > Chordata > Amphibia > Anura > Bombinatoridae > Bombina > Bombina bombina. Next base: position 121,407,347 of record NC_069499.1, read on the forward strand.
AAAACCACCATTAAAGTAGACACACGTTTCACTTATACCCTGGCACAGCCAAACAAAACATAAAGGGGTAGATTACAAGTGGAGCTATAATAACACTATGTAATAAAAATTATTAAAAAAAAATATATTGCACAAAAAAAGTTATAATGTCTCAAAAATATGAGGTCTCAAGTGTTAAAAAAAACCCATAGACATACATACATATACATGTCTAAATATATATATATATGTGTGTATGTGTGTGTGTGTGTGTATTTATGTGTTTGTATATGTATTTCCAGACATATACACACATTTAAACACATAAATACATATATACACTTATAAACACTAACAGGCCCATTTATCAAGCTCCGTACGGAGCTTGAAGGGCCGTGTTTCTGGCGAGTCTTCAGACTCGCCAGAAACACAACTTATGAAGCAGCTGTCTAAAGACCGCTGCTCCATAACCCTGTCCGCCTGCTCTGAACAGGCGGATAGGAATCGCCGGACATCAACCCGATCGAATACGATCGGGTTGATTGACAGCTCCCTGCTGGTGGCCGATTGGCCGCGAGTCAGCAGGGGGCGGCGTTGCACCAGCAGCTCTTGTGAGCTGCTGGTGCAATGTTAAATGCGGAGAGCGTATTGCTCTCCGCATTTAGCGAGGTCTTGCGGACCTGATCCGCAGTGTCGGATCAGGTCCGCAAGCCCTTTGATAAATGGGCCTGATAAATACATACTGTATATATAAATATACATACATATATATATATATATATATATATATATATATATATATATATAAGTGCATTGGAGCCCTTTGCCATTAAGTAGATGAAAACATGTAAAAGCATATTTATGCAATATTCATATTTAATAAGGTTTTAACTAGGTATTTACTGTGAACATTTCACATTCCAATGTTCAGCACATAGTGGAATATGTTCTATGTATTTATAAATTGATATTCCTATAAATATTTATATTTATATCTATATATACAGTATATATATATATATATATATATATATATATATATATATATATATATATATATATATATATATATAAAATAGAGCGCACTCCAAAGGGAACTTAATAACAATGTGTCACTTTTATTTTCAGACCAGCAAACAGCTTAACATACCCTCCACCAAGCTTATAACACAACAGCCGGACTCCACGCTCTCCCGGGTAGACCCGCCCCTAATCGTGATGTCATCATCCCGGGCAGTGTGGGCCTGAGCAGTAACAATACTATAATAAAACATGTGTATCATTAAAACTGAATAATATGTCTGACACAGAACAGTATAAGTAAAGCAGGGGGAGATAGTGTGAGCATAATGCAGCCACACATGGCATAACCGGACCAGTCTCATGGTTACCATAGTAACCCAGTAAACAAAAAACGTTTGAGGAAACAGCAGCGATTGGGTAACACACCTCCAATCACATGGCTGGACGATATATGGGAGTGAAGAACACTCACAAAGCAAATCATTAAGCATATTCGGCAAAAAAAAAACAAAAAAAAAACAAACAAAAGAAAACACATCTTACGAATCAAGGCTATGTCAATATCTTATACAGGCTACCAAATCCCAAACAGGGGTAAAATAAGAATAATAGAAAAATGGAAACATAACAAATGTATATAAAATTCTAACTGCACAATACACGCTGTCCATGAACAGCTATAATTACAGACATTAATGACTGTGTGTTGAGTTATTTTGAGGGGACAGCAAATGTACACTGTTATACAGGCTGTACACTCACTGTTATACAGGCTGTACACTCACTGTTATACAGGCTGTACACTCACTGTTATACAGGCTGCACACTCACTACTTTACATTGTAGCAAAGTGTCATTTCTTCAGTGTTGTCACATATACAGATATAATAAAATATTTACAAAAATGTGAGGGGTGTACTAACTTTTGTGAGATACTGTAGGTATATATATTTCTATATATATCTGATGGTATTTTGGTTCTATGTATATATATATATATATATATATATATATATATATATATATATATATATATATATATATATATATATATATATATATATATAACCAAAATACCATCCGATATATGTAGAAATATGTATTTATGAATAAATAGAACATATTCTGCTATGTGCAGAATATTGGAATGGGAAATATTCATGAGACTATGCAATCAGGTTTGTATGAGAGTGGGGTGTTTTTTTTCCACTTTTTTGCTACCTTGACTTCTATGGGGGAGTACTTGAACGAGCACATGATATTCTAATATATATTTGCACCTGTTGGTTTAGTGCAAGAGCAAAAACAGTTTACTTTAAACTCGTAATACAAGTGCAACCTGACTATCGCAAAAAGCTTACTTCTAGCGCAATTAACGCTCAAGTGGAAGGGTTTAATTTGTGCTCCACTCATAATCTGGCCCAAAGGGGGGAGTGAGAGTAAGGGAGGATAAAAAAGGAACCCTAAAATAACACCAGAACCCCTTTTGCCCCTGAATAATCAACCACTGCCATTTCATCTCTAATTGTTTATATAGGAAAAACCTATCTTCTTTTTTCTTAAATAATTTTTGAAGTCAATAAATTTGTTAAAACCCCATTTTGGGTTTGCAGTCTGAGTCTAGCAGGATATATAGGAAATGCATGTTAAAAAAATGGGAAGAAAAAGGAGACATTTCTTTTCTCTTCTGAGAAAGTTCAAAGGAAAGTAGGAACCCTGTATGAGAGAATGGAAGGAAGGGTTATGTGACCCCACTAGGAAGAAGACAGGGGGTTAAAGAAAGGACAGGGGGCTGGGCTGAAGAAGGGGTTTATAAACACAGGACAGGAAGTAGCAACACACAAATTTGATCAGGAGCAGCACGGTGGGGATTAATTTTTGCTCACCTGAATGGAGGCCTTGTTAGCTGAGCTGATGGAGGTGGCGAAGCAGAAAGGAGCTGGCTGGATCAGGGAGAGGCTGGAGACTGCAGGGAGAGCAGGCACAAGGGATGCAGGAGAGGTCACTGTCACCAGAGGGACAACTACTGTGAGGAGCGTGCGGCCTGTGCGGAGATCCAGGCCTCCTGAACGTCTGAGCCCAGATGGGGGCATGGGAGGAAGAAGGAGGGGGAGCAGCAGGCCCTCTGGCAGTCCAGAAGAGGTTCAGCAGCCGGGATCAGGAGGAGCGTCAACGGGTGGGCCCAGGTCGGGCTTGAGGCCTAGAGAGGAAGCAGCTGCTGACGTCACGGCCCGGCGGTCGCAGCCGGGGCCGCAAGGTAGCCGAAGGAGAGGCAGGTCTGCAGGGGCCATTCAGGAGGCGGAGCGGCAGCAAGCTGGACCGGAGGAGACGGCTATGGAGGGCCCGCAGAGGAGACCGGCGGCTCCGGATGACGTCACGGCCCGGCGGTCACAGCCGGGGCCTAGGCAGGAAAGAGGCGGACGGCGGAGCAGCCAGGTGGTGACGAGGAGGACAGGTAAGCGTAGCGGGCAGAGGGGGAGCTGCGGACAAGCTGGGAGACTGAGCGGAAGGTGGCTGACACCGGGTGGAGAGCATGACAGTCTGCAGTTATGCTGAGGTGCGGGGGGGGGGGGGGCGGCAGGGTTGTGATAGCTCAAACGGCAATGTCAGTCGCAGGGGAGGTTTGTTTGCAGCAAGGGGAAAAAAAGGGGAGAGTACAAGTGGGCCCACCACTATAGAGCAGTGGCTACTGGGCAGATGGAGGGCTGCAGCAAGGGAGGGTATGGAGAATACGGGCCCCATGTCAGTCTCAGGGAAGGTTTGATTGCAGCACGGGGAAGAAAGGGGGGAGAGTCCAAGTGGGCCCACCACTATAGTGCAGTGGCTGCTGGGCAGATGGAGGGCTGCAGCAAAGGATGGTATGGAGAATAAGGGCCCCAGGTGTAGATAAACCTGGGGCACTTTGCAGGATCAGGCATGGAGTAAAGGGGAGAAAAAGGGGGGGGGGACAGCGTGCTGGGATCGTTTAAGGGGTTTGTTTAAATTTGCTTGTAACGGTCTAAAGGGGGGGTATCAGTCACAGGGAGAGGTAGTTAGGGGGGTTGTGGCCCTGAGAGAAGGGGTGGGTAAAGATTGGGTTTAGGGGAAGGGAATAGCAGGGGATGACATAAAAAAAAAAAAAAAAAAAAAGTAAAGGGAAGAGATAGGTGAGTAGGAGGTAAATGGGGGAGGTAAGTTAGAGGTTGGGAGGGCAGCTAGGTAGAGACGGGCGAGGGTAAGTGGGTGGGCAGGGGGAGGGTGGGTGGGGGTGCGGGGTTTGTGGAATGGCTTTGCTGATGGTTGTTTGTTTTACAGGGGACTGTGCCTCTACGGCAAGGGAGGGTGAGGCGGAAGAAGCCAGCAGGGAAACAGAGGCTTTGGAGGAACTGGAGCTGTGGACGGAGCCACCACTGGAGTTGGAGGCCAGTGGTGACTTTGATGAGGAAGAGGACCCTCTGGAAGGAACATCGGCAGGAGCAGGAACAGCTGGCCAGGTAGGGGGGATGTCTGCCCTGGCGCAGCTTTTGAGGATATTGTCCCCGCAACGGGGAGGGGAAGGGGGGGGGGGCAGGGAGGGGAATGTGAGGGGGGAAAGGGGGGATGATGTGATTGGTGCCTCTTCCTCACAGGCGACGTGATACGGGGAGGGAACATACCCCCTTGAGGAGGCGGGAATCACCCAGGGAGCGCAGGAGATCGCGGTCACCTCGGAGCAGGGGACCTGGAGGGACAGAAAGGAGATCACCAACATGGGCCAGGGTGGACCGGTCCAGAGAAAGGAGCAGGCACGGCAGGGGGAGGTCCCCTGCCAGGAGAGGGACGGTGAGACGCCTTCTCGAAGTGGGCAGTGAGGAGGTGGCCGGGAGACCGAGAGAATCCAGCCGGAGTGGGGCTAGCAGGCCTGGCACAGGAGGGGGAGCGAACAGGCGGGGAGAAGGACCGGCTACAGCGGCGCGGTCGGCAGGTGAGTCGACTGTGCTGCTTCCAGGAGTGTATGATAGCTTGACTGGCGAGAGAGAGGTGTTGTTGGCGGGCTTGAAGGGCCTCATAGCGACCCTGGAGAAACCATCAGGGGCGGGGGCGCCAGCGGCTGCATGGGTGCAGCCAGGTGGGGGGGCCCAAACAGGGGGGTCGCAGGCAGGAGGAAGCACGCTGCCGGCGGTGAGCGGGGCCACAGGCGGGGGAGAAACTTTGAAGGTGCCGGAGGATGCATTGCGGAGGCCGTGTCTGTGTTCAGTGGGACCGTTGGGGATCCATCTGACCAGTGAGTTGCGGGAGAAGATTTGGAAGAGGGAATACATAGAGATTCTGTCGCTTCTTCCGTTGGACCAGGTATTGGAGGTGAAAGAAGACGACAAGGAGAAAGGGAAAAAGGAGGAGGAGGAGAGGAAGAAGCGGTGGAGGAAGCTGCCCAAGACCTTCGGGAATTGGTCCAGGGCATTCCGTATTCTAGCAAGTGTGATGGGGGAAAAGTTCCCAGAACAAGGTTCGTCTCTATTCTGTTATTATGATGAGATCGCGAATGCGTGCAGTACATATGGCGGATTGGCATGGTGGCGGTACGACGAGCGTTTCCGGCAGCGGATGGCGGTGAGGCCCGAGATGCGGTGGGATGATAGGGATATGGGGATCTGGTTGGAGATGATGACGCCCCTGAGGGGGGGGCAGTCCTTTCGGTCCGCAGGGCAAGGAGTGGGAGCCGGAGGGGGTACGGGGAGCACATCGTCGGTTATCCGGAAGGGACTGTGCTTTCAGTTCAACGAGGGTCAATGCCACTTCGGAGCGTCATGCAAATACAAGCATGAGTGTTCAGGCTGTGGGGGAATTCACTCTTTTGCCAAGTGCTTTAAGAAAGCGAGGCAGGGAGGAAAGCCTGGAGAGGTGGGTAATGCGGGCGCAGACCCCGGTGAAGGTAGGAAGGATGGTGCCATGGCTAAAGGGGTACGCCAATAGACGGGGATGTGCGGCGGATGCCGACTTGCTGCTAACAGGGTTCAGTTCGGGGTTCTTTATTCCACATAAAGAGCAGGCACCGGGGGTTTTTGGGGGTAACTTGAAATCGGCACGGGAATTCCCGGGGGTGGTGAGGGAGAAGTTGCGCAAAGAGGTAGCGTTGGGGCGGATGGCGGGACCTTTCAAGGAACTGCCCTTGAAGGGTCTCCGAATCTCTCCGCTGGGGGTGGTACCGAAGAAAGGGGCAGGCCAGTTCCGGATGATACATCATCTGTCGCACCCAAAGGGGCTGTCAGTCAACGATGGGATTGACCCAGAGCTGGTGTCAGTGAATTATGCTTCCCTTGACAGGGCAGTGGCGTTGGTGAGAAAGGCTGGAAAGGGGGCATTGCTGGCCAAAGCGGATGTGGAATCAGCGTTCAGGCTGCTGCCAGTGCACCCTAAGTGCCATCACTTGCTGGGGTGTTCGTTTGAGGGCGCTTTTTTCGTGGACATGTGCCTGCCAATGGGCTGCTCAATCTCCTGTGCGTACTTTGAAAAATTTAGTTCCTTTGTCGAATGGGTGGTCAGGCAGAAGGCAAAAAAATCCTCGGTGGTCCATTACCTGGACGATTTCTTGTTCGTGGGTGCAGCGGGTTCAGGGGATTGCGAACTCCTGGTGAAGGTGTTCGGGGAGGTAACCAGGGATTTTGGTATCCCGGTCGCGGCTGAAAAATCGGAGGGGCCGGTGTCATCTTTGAGCTTTCTGGGGATACAATTGGACACGATTCGGATGGAATGCAGGCTCCCAGAGGATAAATTGACAGACTTGAAGGGCGTGCTGGGGGAAGCACTGGCCGCCAGGAAAATGACGTTGAGGCAGCTCCAGTCGCTGCTGGGGAAGTTAAACTTCGCATGCCGGATCATCCCCATTGGCAGGGCATTCTGCCGCCGGTTGTCGTTGGCGACGGCGGGAGTGTCAGATCCAAGGCACCACGTCAGAGTGACGAGGGAAATGAAGGAGGACTTGAGAGTGTGGGTCACATTTCTGGACGAATTCAATGGCAGACTGATTATCCAGGAGGTAGGTTGGTCGGATAACGACTTGGGTCTATTCACGGATGCGTCGGGGGCCCAGGGGTTCGGGACTTACCTTCAAGGAAAATGGTGCACTGACAGGTGGCCGGACAGCTGGAGGGAGAGTGGTTTGACCAAGAACCTCACGTTCCTGGAGTTTTTCCCGGTAGTAGTCGCGTTGCGGGTGTGGCCCCATATCTTGAGGGATAAAAGGGTCACCTTCCATTCGGATAACCTGGGGGTGGGGTTGGCGATTAACAGGTTGACGGCGAGTTCCCCCCGGTGGTCAAGTTGCTGAGAGGGTTTGTGTTGGAGTGTTTGAGGAATAACATAGCTTTCAGAGCTGTGCATGTGCCGGGTAAGCTGAATGTGATTGCTGACGCTTTGTCCCGTTTGCAGTGGGAGCGGTTCCGGGCAGCAGCACCGGAGGCAGAAGAGGAAGGCGTGCCTTGCCCGAGGGATCTGTGGAGCTTGGGCATGGGGTAATTGACTTGATACGAGGGTCATTGGCAGGCGCCACATGGAAGGCATACGCCCGGGTGTGGAAGCAATGGGGTGAGTTGCAAGGGGGGAGGCATTTACTGGAGGATGAGGACAACCAATTGAGGGTGCTTTTGGCCTGGATAAAAAGGTGGGGGGAGGAGAGGCTGTCGCCTTCAGAAATAAAGAAAAGGGTGGCGGCCTTAGCTTTTTGGTTCCAACTGGTGGGGGGTGGAGACCTCACAAAGGTGTTTATGGTACGGATGGCGGTGAGAGGTTTGTGCAGGGGGAGAAGGAGGTGTGACGGCAGGAGGCCGGTGACGTTCGCTGTGTTGGAAAAGGTAGTGGGTTGTTTAAGGGGTTTGTGTAATTCTGAATTTGAGGTAGCGTTGTTCAAAGCGGCTTTTATCCTAGCGTTTTTCGGGCCTTCCGGGTGTCAGAATTGGTGGGGCGGAACAGGAGAGACAAAGGGGGTCTCCAAGGTGGGGAGGTGATCGTGAGTGAAGGGGTGGTAGAAGTGTGGTTGAGACGGTAAAAAACGGACCAGTTGGGGAAAGGATGCGTGGTGAGATTAAGGGAGATAGGGGGCGAATGTTGCCCTGTTACTGCAACCCGTGTTTTCCTCAGTCTCCGCCCCAAGGGGGAGGGGCCATTATTTGTCCATGCGGACGGGTCTGTATTGTCAAAATACCAGTTTATTGCGGTTTTCCGGAAGGCTTTGGGGAGGATGGGAATGGGGGCCATGGAATTTGGATCCCATTCATTTAGGATTGGGGCGGCGACTGAGGCGGCAGGGTTGGGTTTGGATGTGGCTGCGATTAAGAGGATTGGGAGGTGGAGATCGGATAGGTATCGGGGATATGTGAGGCCAGGGCTAAGGGCCTGAGGGCAGGGTGGGAGCTGATATGGCTTTCTTTGTTTTGACAGGTCCGGTGAAGTGCTGGGTGATCGGGCACTCCTACATTTATTGGGCCAGGAAGGCTGCCGTGGTGAAGGACGATGGATTACAGTTGGGACTTGCTAGGGAGCAGGTGGAGATAAAATAGTTCGGGATCCGGGGTATGAAGTGGGATCAGCTGGTGAGGAAGGTGGTGGAGTTTTCTAGATTGTTTTCTAACCCGCAGGTTTTGGTCATACATGTTGGGGGAAATGATTTGGGATTCATGTCCCAGAAAGAGCTGGTGGAGGACATGAAGAGGGGTATTGACCGGTTGCGACAGCTCATTCCCTGGGTCATCATTGTATGGTCTGAGATTGAGAGTCGATTGGTGTGGAGGGCAGCATGGGATCTGGGGAGATTGGAGGCTTCCAGACGGAAGATCAATAGGATGATGAGCGGGTATGTGAGGCGGGTTGGGGGGATAGGCTTGAGGCATGTGGAGTTTGAGGGGGAATCGGGGAAGTGCTTTTATTTGAAAGACGGGGTCCACCTTAATGAGGTGGGGCTTCACCTATTTAACTTTACTTTGAAAGAGGGGATCGAAAAGGCCTTGGCTCTGGGTGGCGGTTCTCACCTGGAGGGTGAGAGGTGGCGGGGTGCTTGCCCTGGTAGGTAGAGGCTTACGCCTGTTAAGAGATGGTTGGGACTTCCTGTTTCAGCAACAGGGGGTTGGTTAATGGTGGTAGCCCCTCCCCTGATTTGGGCGGGGCTTGTAAGATGAATAAGTGGGGGCAAGCACTGGGTTTGTTTATAAAAGTTGATGTTATTTATGTTTATTTATTGTTAATAAATGAGCTGCGGCCTTTCAATCCCAACGATAAGTGTGTGGTGTGTTTTATTGGGTAAGGTACAGAGTCAACTTGACTATGGGGGGTCAAGTAGGAACCCTGTATGAGAGAATGGAAGGAAGGGTTATGTGACCCCACTAGGAAGAAGACAGGGGTTAAAGAAAGGACAGGGGGCTGGGCTGAAGAAGGGGTTTATAAACACAGGACAGGAAGTAGCAACACACAAATTTGATCAGGAGCAGCAAGGTGGGGATTAATTTCCCGCCCTCCCTCCCTAGAATCTGGTGGAGTAGGTTGTCGCAGCATTGGTGGGGTGCTTGCCCTGGTAGGTAGAGGCTTACGCCTGTTAAGAGATGGTTGGGACTTCCTGTTTCAGCAACAGGGGGTTGGTTAATGGTGGTAGCCCCTCCCCTGATTTGGGCGGGGCTTGTAAGATGAATAAGTGGGGGCAAGCACTGGGTTTGTTTATAAAAGTTGATGTTATTTATGTTTATTTATTGTTAATAAATGAGCTGCGGCCTTTCAATCCCAACGATAAGTGTGTGGTGTGTTTTATTGGGTAAGGTACAGAGTCAACTTGACTATGGGGGGTCATAGTCTTCAAAGACCAAGGGCTCCATGTACTAAGCTGTCTGCGAGGTGTTCGTGATTTTTCCATCTAAATTTCTGCATGTGGATCGAACATCGTATGTACTATGCCCCAAATGCATTGGAAAACTGACATTTACAAGTGTCAATCGAACTTATCTGCAACTCTGATATTCTAGTCTTTTTTGTAGCTACAAAATCCTTGCTCGACAGAAATCTCACAATAAATTGTAATTAATAAAAAAATCTATTTCTACGCACGCTTTTTTCCCCGCACCTAGCACATGAAAAATCCCTCGCCAGCTTAAAGGTGGCGAGCACAATAATAAATAATAGGGTCTATAAGATATATGCCTACAAGTCATATAAAAGAAAGTCAAGAGACTGTAATCTTTACTCACTGTTGATCCTGCTAGCCATGGAGAAACTTCTTCAGTTATATATTCTTCATCTGATGCAAATCAGGGGGAGAAGGCAAATTCGGAAACCTGATGCCATTGAAAATGTTGTCAGAAGAAGGAGCCTAAATGCTGCACTAGTCTCTGCTCAGTCAGATCTGCGAAATAAGCTAGTCCACCTCAGGTAGCACGTGAAGAATTTTTTTCTTTTGCCAATTTCGCTTTGGAAAATCTTTTAATGTCATTGTACCTTTTCTTTATCTGGTCAACGTCCTTTTTCCCAGGGAACTGAGTACTGACAGCATCACTGATATGAGTCCAGATATTCTTTTGCAGTGACTGGAAGTTTGCTTCACACGAAAACCAAATAAATAGTTATAAGAGTCCAGTACCATATCAACAAGAACCAGGTTCTGCTGGTGTGAGAAGTGTGGATTATTGTTTGTCTGTGAATTGGATCCTGAAGTTGCCATACTTAATTTATTATAGCTAAATATATAAGCTTGAAACGATTCAGGGTCAGTAAATTTTCTGTCTGAAAAAATAGATAAAATGGACTTTATATAGAGCTGAAATAACTTCCTGTGACAAATGTAATGTTTCTGACACCTTACAGTCACGTGGGACAAACATAACTGACAATTTGTAAAAAAATAATAGTACATTCGCTATTAGCGAGGTGTCAGATGTATGAATCATTTGCCTGAGCTGAATGCGAATTAGACGCAACAATTTATAAGTTGATTTTTAGTACATATAGTGAGCGGGCAGCATCTCGCTACCTCCGAGTTCTAGCAAGTCGAACAGACATGCTGTTGACGAGAAAATTGACGCTTTAGTATATGGAGCTCCAAGACACAAAATTCTCAATAATATAATTAACTTTTTTACTGTACAATATGTTTATATTTCCTTTATCCTGATAGTTTCAAAGCTGTATTATTATAGCCATAGGGGTCTTTATTTCATCAGGTTGCACCTTTAAACCTTCCATTCAAGAGCATGTTCTATAGCTAAAGGTAAAGGTGATTCTGGGAAGCCCAAAGATAAAGGGAGTTTCTCAGCAGAAAATTGCATCAGGTTTTCAAATTAGCAGTTTAAGGAAGACTAGTTATTCTCAAATTGTTTCTTCATAAACGATCTTCAAGGTCTTCTAATTTTACCTGCAGAAATCCAACCAGTTTTTTAAGTTCAGCATTATCTTTCGCTTGTAAATTTAATCGGTCTTCTATATCAGATGTTGTTTGTTTGACTTCTAAAAGTCTATTTGAAAATGATCTAACTTCATTAGACAAAGTTTAAATTGTGTCTTGTATCTGTTCAAGCTTAGGCATCAACATATCTGACAGCTTCTTAACTATAATGTGCATGTCAGTATTCTTAATACCTTCATTTTCTTCAGCTGCACTGTTCACTATTAACTCTTGTGTTTGGTCTTTCTTGCTTTCAAGATTTTGGGCCAGATTACAAGTGGAGCACTAAAAATCACTTTCATGAAAGTGATATTTGCACTCCAATGAGTAATACCAACTCACGCTAATTTGTGCTGGTATTACAAGTTGACAGCAATGCAAACACAAGCTCACATTTGCATTGCTGGAGCCAACTGGAGCCTCGTTCTGATGTCATCAGAGATGGCACAGAACCTAAGCACAGGGAAGCGGGTAAGTAGCAGCAATATTTAATATATATGTATATCATTATATACATATATATTTATGTTTTTTGTATACATATATACACATATTAAATCTAAATCTAGTATTAATTTAATTTTAAAACAATCTAAAGATCCAGAAAAGGTTGACTCATACCATGTAATAGCCTTATTAAATATACACTATGAGATTTGAACTTCTATATTTGCTCAAAGACTTAGAGAGAGTTATGAAGCAACTTATACACAATAATCATACAGGCTTTATAAAATGTCATATGTTATATAAAAATCTTAGGAAGGTCTTTTAACATTGTCTCATTTTTTTATTAAAAATCATAGCCGATTAACAGATATTAAAAAGTACAGTGCTATGTTGACGGTAGTCACGGAGAAGGTTTATGATTCCCTAACCTCGGATCATCTCTTTACGGTCTTTGAAAAATTTGGATTCAGGAGTAACATAATTAACCTACAAAAAAATGTATACAACAATCCATTAATTCATTTAAATATTAACAACACACTTACAGATAACTTCTCAATTAGGTGAGGTACCAGGCAGGGGTGTCTTCTCTCACCACTCTTATTTAATATGGCTATAGAGCCTTTGGAAGTCGCATTAAATAAATAACGGCCCAATGTACTCTGTACGTCACTGGTTGTTAAGGTTTTCTTGGTAATAATAGCATGGGTCCTACCGCAAGCAGTGTGACCGTGCTATTATAACTAAGCCTTAAGAAATGAATTATGCTTAGGGAATATGGTGGTTTGCTGCTGCCTGATGTAAAAAAAAATCTATTATATGTATCAGTAAACAATTATTGATTGGTGCACAGACATTGGATATTACTCTTTTCTTGAGGTTGAGAAGAGTATAATCAGCCTATTTCAGTTAAAAGCCTTATTAACAATTGAAAAGCTACCTGATTTTATTTGACAATGTTTATTGGTTAAATATTCTATATCAGCTTAGCAAAACATTGGTAGGCATTTGTGGATAAACTGGTGTGTCTCTGATTAGATTCCAAATGTTGGGAACCCAAAATTCTCGGAATATGTGTACAATCGGGATTAGAAGTCAGTTGAGCACATTTTTAAAATATATAAAGAAGTAAATCCTTATATGTCCTTATTCTATAATAGGTTAGTTGCTGTAGATGGTCTTACATTTTTTAGAACAAATAGAAAATAAATGGATTAAATTAAGTGTTACTGAACCACAGGAACAAAGTATATATAGGACAGAGAAAGCCACATTATCGACAAGTTGGAGGAAATCATAGATACAAATACTAAATATATCATATATAACACCAACACGTTTGCCTAAATGGAACAGAAGCAACAGTGAATACTGTAATAAGTGTAATTTTCAACAAGCAGGTTACAAGCTACTGTTTTTTTGTTTGTTTTTATTGCCCAGAAATATGTCAGTATTGCTCAAGGGTCAGATTTTGGCTTAGTAAGATCACTGGAGTTTCTTTGAACATCAAATTTCATGATATTATATCCTTGAAAGATGCTCAGGAATTACGAGACAAAACACGTTTCATAAAAAATCTGGTCATTCTTATGAACAGGAACATGACTTTAAAGGGTTGAAATAATAAAAAAGCTCTGAATTTTAAAAAAATTTGGCAAAGCTGATCCTTGACCATTTAATAAAAGAACACTATGGTGTTCAAATATGCTCTGACTCCAGTATATCCAGATTCTTACAGAAATTTTTGTTTTTTTTAATAGCACAGATATTAAGACCTTTTGATAATTTACCAGTCATTATGGAATGTTAACCACTTGGGGTTTGGTGAGCCATGTATTTAATATGTTTGTTTTATTGGGGCTTATCTATCAAGCTCCGAATGGAGCTTGATGCCCCGTATTTCTGGCGAGCCTGCAGGCTCTGAGCAGGCGGACAGACATCGCCGGAATTCAACCCAATCGAGTATGATCGGGTTGATTGACACCTCCCTGCTGGTGGCCCATTGGCCATGAGTCTGCAGGGGGCGGCGTTGCACCAGCAGCTCTTGTGAGCTGCTGGTGCAATGCTGAATATGGAGAGCGTATTGCTCTCCGTATTCAGCGAGGTCTGACGGACCTGATCCGCACTGGGACACTGAACCCAAATTTTTTCTTTTGTGATACAGATAGAGCATGCAATTTCAAGCAACTTTCAAATTTACTCCTATTAGCAATTTTTCTTCGTTCTCTAGCTATCTTTATTTGAAAAAGGAGGCATCTAAGCTTTTTTTTCGTTCAGAACTCTGGACATCACTTTTTTATTGGTGGATGAATTTATCCACCAATCAGCAAGGACAACCCAGGTTGTTCACCAAAAATGGGCCGACATCTAAACTTACATTCTTGCATTTCAAATAAAGATACCAAGAGAATGAAGAAAATTTGATGATAGGAGTAAATTAGAAAGTTGCTTAAAATTTCATGCTCTATCTGAATCACGAAAGAAAAAAATTTGGGTTCAGTGTCCCTTTAAAGAAACTTTCTCAAGTTATATAAATCATGACTAAAGTACATCCACTGATACATTTAAATAGTTGGCCATAAATTATGCAATACAGGGTAAAAGAATATGTGTATACAACATCCAATTAAATTCTAGACATGTGCACCGCTAAAAAATTCGGTTCGTTTTCGGTTCGGATCGATTCGGACTTTTCGAATTTCGTTTCGGATCGAATCTGATTCGGCAAAATTTGAATAAATTCGTTTCGGATTTATTCGGATCCGAATAAATTCTTTTCGGATTTATTCGGATTCGGCTGAATTCGGTTCTATTCCGTTCCGAAATTCGGTATGTTTTTAGTACACTAACACCCATTTAGTACACTAAGTCACTAAGTCACTAACACCCATAAACTACCTATGAACCACTAAACCGAGGCCCCCCCACATCGCAAACCCTATAATAACATTATTTAACCCCTAATCTGCCGATCGGATATCGCCGCCGCCTACATTATAGCTATTAACCCCTAATCTGCTGTCCCTAACACCGCCGACCCCTACATTATAGTTATTAACCCCTAATCTGCCTCCCCCAACGTCGCCGCAATCTAACTACAAGTATTAACCCCTAATCTGCCGACCCGATATCGCCGCCGCCTACATTATAGCTATTAACCCCTAATCTGCTGTCCCTAACACCGCCGACCCCTACATTATAGTTATTAACCCCTAATCTGCCTCCCCCAACGTCGCCGCAATCTAACTACAAGTATTAACCCCTAATCTGCCGACCCGATATCGCCGCCGCCTACATTATAACTATTAACCCCTAATCTGCTGTCCCTAACACCGCCGATCCCTACATTATAGTTATTAACCCCTAATCTGCCTCCCCCAACGTCGCCGCAATCTAACTACAAGTATTAACCCCTAATCTGCCGACCCGATATCGCCGCCGCCTACATTATAACTATTAACCCCTAATCTGCTGTCCCTAACACCGCCGACCCCTACATTATAGTTATTAACCCCTAATCTGCCTCCCCCCAACGTCGCCACAATCTAACTACAAGTATTAACCCCTAATCTGCCGACCGCAAATCGCCGCCACTATAATAAATGTATTAACCCCTAAACCGCCGCACTCCCGCCTCGCAAACACTATAATACATTTTATTAACCCCTAATCTGCCCTCCCTAACATCGCCGCCACCTACCTACAATTATTAACCCCTAATCTCCCGCCCCCATCGTCGCCGCTACCATAATAAAGTTATTAACCCCTAAACCTAAATCTAACCCTAACACTAACACCCCCTAACTTAAATATAATTTAAATAAAACGAAATAAGTTTACTATAGTTAAATAAATGAATCCTATTTAAAACTAAAGACTTACCTGTAAAATAAACCCTAAGATAGCTGCAATATAACTAATAGTTACATTGTAGCTATTTTAGCATTTATTTTTATTTTACAGGCAACTTTGTATTTCTTTTAACTAGGTACAATAGTTATTAAATAGTTAATAACTATTTAATAACTACCTAGCTAAAATAAATACAAATTTACCTGTAAAATAAATCCTAACCTAAGTTACAATTACACCTAACACTACACTATCATTAAATTAACTAAATAAATGAATCATATTTAAAACAAAATACTTACCTGTAAAATAAACCCTAATATAGCTGCAATATAACTAATAGTTACATTGTAGCTATTTTAGCATTTATATTTATTTTACAGGCAACTTTGTATTTATTTTAACTAGGTACAATAGCTATTAAATAGATATTGACTATTTAATAGCTACCTAGTTAAAATAATTACAAAATTACCTGTAAAATAAATCCTAACCTAAGTTACAATTAAACCTAACACTACACTGTCATTAAATAAATTAACTACAAGTACCTACAATTATCTACAATTAAATAAACTAAAGTACAAAACCCCCCCACTAAATTACAAAAAAAAAAAACACTAAATTACAAAAAATAAAAAAATATTACAAGAATTTTAAACTAATTACACCTAATCTAAGCCCCCTACTAGCTATTAATATAGCTTCAATATAACTTATAGTTACATTGTAGCTATTTTAGGATTTATATTTATTTTACAGGCAACTTTGTATTTATTTTAACTAGGTACAATAGCTATTAAATAGTTAATAACTATTTAATAACTACCTAGCTAAAATAAATACAAATTTACCTGTAAAATAAATCATAACCTAAGTTACAATTACACCTAACACTACACTATCATTAAATTTACTAAATAAATGAATCCTATATAAAACTAAAGACTTACCTGTAAAATAAACCCTAATATAGCTGCAATATAACTAATAGTTACATTGTAGCTATTTTAGCATATATATTTATTGTACAGGCAACTTTGTATTTATTTTAACTAGGTACAATAGCTATTAAATAGATATTTACTGTTTAATAGCTACCTAGTTAAAATAATTACAAAATTACCTGTAAAATAAATCCTAACCTAAGTTACAATTAAACCTAACACTACACTATCATTAAATAAATTAACTACAAGTACCTACAATTAAATACAATTAAAAAACTAAACTAAAGTACAAAAACCCCCCCACTAAATTACAAAAAATAAAAAAATATTACAAGAATTTTAAACTAATTACACCTAATCTAAGCCCCCTAATAAAATAACAAAGCCCCCCAAAATAAAAAAAAATGCCCTACCCTATACTAAATTACAAAAGTTAACAGCTCTATTACCTTACCAGCCCTGAACAGGGCCTTTTGCGGGGCATGCCCCAAAGAAAACAGCTCTTTTGCCTGTAAAAAAAAACACAATACCCCCTCCCCCACATTACAACCCACCACCCACATACCCCTACTCTAACCCAAACCCCCCTTAAATAAACCTAACACTACCCCCCTGAAGATCTCCCTACCTTGAGTCGTGTTCACCCAGCCGGGCCGAAGTCTTCATCCGATGGGGCAGAAGAGGACATCCAGACCGGCAGAAGTCTTCATCCAAGCGGGGCAAGAAGAGGTCTTCCATGCATCAGAAAAGTACAAAAAAACAAACAAACACTAAATTAGCAAAAATAATAAAATATTACAATAATTTTAAACTAATTACACCTAATCTAAGCCCCCTACTAGCTATTAATATAGCTACAATATAACTAATAGTTACATTGTAGCTATTTTAGGATTTATATTTATTTTACAGGCAACTTTGTATTTATTTTAACTAGGTACAATAGCTATTAAATAGTTAATAACTACCTAGCTAAAATAAATACAAATTTACCTGTAAAATAAACCCTAACCTAAGTTACAATTACACCTAACACTACACTGTCATTAAATTAAATAAATAAATTAATCCTATATAAAACTAAATACTTACCTGTAAAATAAACCCTAATATAGCTACAATATAACTAATAGTTACATTGTAGCTATTTTAGCATTTATATTTATTTTACAGGCAACTTTGTATTTATTTTAACTAGGTACAATAGCTATTACATAGTTATTGACTAATTAATAGCTACCTAGTTAAAATAATTACAAAATTACCTGTAAAATAAATCCTAACCTAAGTTACTATTAAACCTAACACTACACTATCATTAAATAAATGAACTACAAGTACCTACAATTAAATACAATGAAATAAACTAAACTAAAGTACAAAAAAAACAAACACTAAATTACAAAAAATAAAAAAAATTACAAGAATTTTAAACTAATTACACCTAATCTAAGCCCCCTAATAAAATAACAAAGCCCCCCAAAATAAAAAAAATGCCCTAACCTATACTAAATTACAAAAGTTAACAGCTCTATTACCTTACCAGCCCTGAACAGGGCCTTTTGCGGGGGCATGCCCCAAAGAAAACAGCTCTTTTGCCTGTAAAAAAAAACACAATACCCCCCCCCCACATTACAACCCACCACCCACATACCCCTACTCTAACCCAAACCCCCCTTAAATAAACCTAACACTACCCCCCTGAAGATCTCTCTACCGTGTCTTCACCCAGCGGGCCAAAGTCTTCATCCGATCGGGCAGAAGAGGACATCCAGACCGGCAGAAGTCTTCATCCAAGCGGGGCAAGAAGAGGTCTTCCATCCATCAGAAGTCTTGATCCAGGCGGCATCTTCTCTGTTCATCCATCCGGAGCGGAGCGGCAGCATCCTGAAGACATCCCACGCAGAGCATCCTCTTCTTTCTTGATCCGACGACTAGGTGACTGTACCTTTAAGTGACGTCATCCAAGATGGCGTCCCTTGAATTCCGATTGGCTGATAGGATTCTATCAGCCAATTGGAATTAAGGTAGGAAAAATCTGATTGGCTGATTCAATCAGCCAATCAGATTCAAGTTCAATCCGATTGGCTGATCCAATCAGCCAATCAGATTGAGCTTGCATTCTATTGGCTGATCGGATGTAACTATTAGTTATATTGTAGCTATATTAGGGTTTATTTTACAGGTAAGTATTTAGATATATATAATAGCTAGTAGGGGGCTTAGATTAGGTGTAATTAGTTTAAAATTATTGTAATATTTTATTATTTTTGCTAATTTAGTGTTTGTTTGTTTTTTTGTACTTTTCTGATGGATGGAAGACCTCTTCTTGCCCCGCTTGGATGAAGACTTCTGCCGGTCTGGATGTCCTCTTCTGCCCCATCGGATGAAGACTTCGGCCCGGCTGGGTGAACACGACTCAAGGTAGGGAGATCTTCAGGGGGGTAGTGTTAGGTTTATTTAAGGGGGGTTTGGGTTAGAGTAGGGGTATGTGGGTGGTGGGTTGTAATGTGGGGGGGGGATTGTGTTTTTTTTTTACAGGCAAAAGAGCTGTTTTCTTTGGGGCATGCCCCCCAAAGGGCCCTGTTCAGGGCTGGTAAGGTAATAGAGCTGTTAACTTTTGTAATTTAGTATAGGTTAGGGCATTTTTTTTATTTTGGGGGGCTTTGTTATTTTATTAGGGGGCTTAGATTAGGTGTAATTAGTTTAAAATTCTTGTAATATTTTTTTTATTTTTTGTAATTTAGTGGGCGGGGGTTTGTACTTTAGTTTAGTTTTTTTAATTGTATTTAATTGTAGGTACTTGTAGTTAATTTATTTAATGATAGTGTAGTGTTAGGTTTAATTGTAACTTAGGTTAGGATTTATTTTACAGGTAATTTTGTAATTATTTTAACTAGGTAGCTATTAAATAGTCAGTATCTATTTAATAACTATTGAACCTAGTTAAAATGAATACAAAGTTGCCTGTACAATAAATATAAATGCTAAAATAGCTACAATGTAACTATTAGTTATATTGCAGCTATATTAGGGTTTATTTTACAGGTAAGTCTTTAGTTTTATATAGGATTCATTTATTTAGTTAATTTAATGATAGTGTAGTGTTAGGTGTAATTGTAACTTAGGTTATGATTTATTTTACAGGTAAATTTGTATTTATTTTAGCTAGGTAGTTATTAAATAGTTATTAACTATTTAATAACTATTGTACCTAGTTAAAATAAATACAAAGTTGCCTGTAAAATACATATAAATCCTAAAATAGCTACAATGTAACTATTAGTTATATTGAAGCTATATTAATAGCTAGTAGGGGGCTTAGATTAGGTGTAATTAGTTTAAAATTATTGTAATATTTTATTATTTTTGGTAATTTAGTGTTTGTTTGTATTTTGGTACTTGTATGATGGATGGAAGACCTCTTCTTGCCCCGCTTGGATGAAGACTTCTGCCGGTCTGGATGTCCTCTTCTGCCCCATCGGATGAAGACTTCGTCCCGGCTGGGTGAACACGACTCAAGGTAGGGAGATCTTCAGGGGGGTAGTGTTAGGTTTATTTAAGGGGGGTTTGGGTTAGAGTAGGGGTATGTGGGTGGTGGGTTGTAATGTGGGGGGGGATTGTGTTTTTTTTTTACAGGCAAAAGAGCTGTTTTCTTTGGGGCATGCCCCGCAAAGGGCCCTGTTCAGGGCTGGTAAGGTAATAGAGCTGTTAACTTTTGTAATTTAGTATAGGGTAGGGCATTTTTTTTTATTTTGGGGGGCTTTGTTATTTTATTAGGGGGCTTAGATTAGGTGTAATTAGTTTAAAATTCTTGTAATATTTTTTTATTTTTTGTAATTTAGTGTTTGTTTTTTTTTGTAATTTAGTGGGGGGGTTTTGTACTTTAGTTTATTTAATTGTAGATAATTGTAGGTACTTGTAGTTAATTTATTTAATGACAGTGTAGTGTTAGGTTTAATTGTAACTTAGGTTAGGATTTATTTTACAGGTAATTTTGTAATTATTTTAACTAGGTAGCTATTAATTAGTCAATAACTATTTAATAGCTTTTGTACCTAGTTAAAATAAATACAAAGTTGCCTGTAAAATAAATATAAATGCTAAAATAGCTACAATGTAACTATTAGTTATATTGCAGCTATCTTAGGGTTTATTTTACAGGTAAGTATTTAGTTTTAAATAGGAATCATTTATTTAGTTAATTTAATGATAGTGTAGTGTTAGGTGTAATTGTAACTTAGGTTAGGATTTATTTTACAGGTAAATTTGTATTTATTTTAGCTAGGTAGTTATTAAATAGTTATTAACTATTTAATAACTATTGTACCTAGTTAAAATAAATACAAAGTTGCCTGTAAAATAAAAATAAATGCTAAAATAGCTACAATTTAACTATTAGTTATATTGCAGCTATCTTAGGGTTTATTTTACAGGTAAGTCTTTAGTTTTAAATAGGATTCATTTATTTAACTATAGTAAACTTATTTCGTTTTATTTAAATTATATTTAAGTTAGGGGGTGTTAGTGTTAGGGTTAGATTTAGGTTTAGGGGTTAATAACCTTATTATAGTAGCGGCGATGATGGGGGCGGGAGATTAGGGGTTAATAATTGTAGGTAGGTGGCGGCGATGTTAGGGAGGGCAGATTAGGGGTTAATAAAATGTATTATAGTGTTTGCGAGGCGGGAGTGCGGCGGTTTAGGGGTTAATACATTTATTATAGTGGCAGCGATTTGCGGTCGGCAGATTAGGGGTTAATACTTGTAGTTAGATTGCGGCGACGTTGGGGGGGGGGCAGATTAGGGGTTAATAACTATAATGTAGGGGTCGGCGGTGTTAGGGACAGCAGATTAGGGGTTAATAGCTATAATGTAGGCGGCGGCGATTTGCGGTCGGCAGATTAGGGGTTAATACTTGTAGTTAGATTGCGGCGACGCTGGGGGGGCAGATTAGGGGTTAATAACTATAAAGTAGGGGTCGGCGGTGTTAGGGACAGCAGATTAGGGGTTAATAGCTATAATGTAGGCGGCGGCGATATCGGGTCGGCAGATTAGGGGTTAATAGTTGTAGTTAGATTGCGGCGACGTTGGGGGGGGGCAGATTAGGGGTTAATAACTATAATGTAGGGGTCGGCGGTGTTAGGGACAGCAGATTAGGGGTTAATAGTTATAATGTAGGTGGCGGCGATATTCGGTCGGCAGATTAGGGGTTAATAAAATAATGCAGGTGTCAGCGATAGCGGAGGCAGCAGATTAGGGGTTAATAAGTGTCAGATTAGGGGTGTTTAGAGACTCGGGGTACATGTTAGGGTGTTAGGTGCAGACTTAGTGTTTCCCCATAGGAAACAATGGGGCTGCGGTGTTAGTTTTTTTTCAGCCGAAACTCCCATTGTTTCCTATGGGGAAATGCCGAATCTTAACGAGCTAATTCGGATTTATTCGGAGATACGGCAGCTATTTCGGATTCATTCGGTAGATTCGGAAGTATTTTAATTCGGAAATCCGAATCGATCCGAATCTCCGAATTTACCGAATTTACCGAATTTCCGAATTAATCCAAAACGAACCGCACATGTCTATTAAATTCTAAACAGTTTTGGTAACGTGTTAGACGTTGTTTGACCGTTCGGTCTCTCTGCCTTGTTGTATATGCTTTTAACTATGTGCTAATTAAAAAAAAAAAAATTACCTAAATATTTTTTTTGCTCATTTGAGTGGCATTCTTACACTGTGTTTTTTAAAGTTAAATGATGACCTAACAATATGCAACTGAACTCCATACAGAATTAGAAAACCAACCTCACAATTTTGTTTATAACTTCCCCAAGATATATCTGAAACAGTAAAGTAAAAACGATAACTGTAACTGAAAAACCATGGCATCTCTTGGACACCCAAATATTCACTAGATTAAAAGTGGCATGCTAACTTTGCCTTTTTCAGCAATATTAGAATATAACTAAATGTATTTTATACAAATCCTGAGAGGGCCCATAGTTAAGAGACTGTTCTACATTTTGCACCCTTTGGATTGCACCCAGGTCATTTGTCTTTAATGGTGGAGTGCTTAGTAACATACTAACATAGTTGATGAGGTAGAAAAATCCTATATAAATCTTAATATATTTACAATAAAAGCTCCTATTAAGCTTAAATTAATTCCATTCAAAAGGTGGCCCATTTAAAACAAGCAATCATATCCCTGAATTCTGTTTCTAGCCAGAAGTGTATCTAAACCGTTTTAAATGTATCTAAGATATTGACATTTACTACCTCCTTAGGTAATGCGTTCCACATTTTGATTGCTCTTATTGTGACATCTTCTGACAGACAATTTTCTTGAAGTAAACTGAGCTTCTGCATTCTCTGTATATGGGCCCTGAATATATTTATATAAAGTAATCATGTCACCTCTCAAGCACCTTTTTTTAGAGAAAACAATAATTTAGTGCTCTGCTTGTAATCTAGCCCATAGTGTGAAAGAAATACCAGTGAAAGGAAGAGATTGAGAGAAAACTGGTATATGCAGGGCAAGATGAACAATGACCAATATACTTAGCAGTTCATATACTTTTAGTGGAACATAAGTCATTCTACGCCTGATTTATTTACAGCTTGACTTGCTTATTTGTACTCATTGGGCAACAAAAGCTTCCAGAATTCAAAAGCCAAAATGCCTCTAGAAGATGAGAAGAACTTGTAATGCTCCCCATAAACTACAGTAAATCAGGAATCCCTAA
This sequence comes from Bombina bombina, assembly GCF_027579735.1. Taxonomy (NCBI): domain Eukaryota; kingdom Metazoa; phylum Chordata; class Amphibia; order Anura; family Bombinatoridae; genus Bombina; species Bombina bombina. The sequence continues at coordinate 121,430,717 of NC_069499.1, forward strand.
ACTATGAGACATCTTAAAAGGTTGGTGTTTTCAGAAACATTACTCCAGTTCATGGAAAGGAATCCCCGGTGAAGCCCTCCATGGTTGTGGTTGTTATTGTATCACCACTGTATCCGAGCTTACCAAGGTACACAATGTCTACCTCTTCACAAACACATAATTCCAGGCTTCCATTCTGCGCACAGAGAGGGCCATCTTGTTGGCATTCACTTGGTTCTCCAGGAGCCAGCTTTTGAGTCATTGAGTCTGAATTGTGATGTTGTGAAGGAATAGATGTAGCTGGGGCCCCAAACCACCATCATTGCACTGTTGTGTACAGATTAGCCCAACATAATATTCTTTGAAGATGCAGCGGTGGGAGTAGAATTAAATACCTCTTTCAGTGTGTCCATGATAGCATCATGATAATAGCAGCATGATAAGCCTCTAGTAAATTATCAAAATCAGCCAAAATAGCAATAGGTGCCTCCATGTTCCAAGTAAATGTATGCAAATAGTAAGTAACAAGAGAGGGCCATCTTGTTGGCATTCACTTGGTTCTCCAGGAGCCAGCTTTTGAGTCATTGAGTCTGAATTGTGATGTTGTGAAGGAATAGATGTAGCTGGGGCCCCAAACCACCATCATTGCACTGTTGTGTACAGATTAGCCCAACATAATATTCTTTGAAGATGCAGCGGTGGGAGTAGAATTAAATACCTCTTTCAGTGTGTCCATGATAGCATCATGATAATAGCATCATGATAAGCCTCTAGTAAATTATCAAAATCAGCCAAAATAGCAATAGGTGCCTCCATGTTCCAAGTAAATATATGCAAATAGTAAGTAACAAGAAATAAACAACTTGTAAGTTGTACACAGCACTCACATGGCACTGAGCTGTGACAGAGACCTGAAAATATACTGCTTGGGGGAAGAAGTGAAGCTGCAGCCTCAAATGAAGTTCTGGTATACTGAGGCTGACGGCAATCACATAATAAAAATAGCATCTTCATTTCATAGAAAAATCTTATTTGCATCTGATATAGCAGAATTCAAGGCCAGATAGCATTGATAGAAGATGATGTTCTGCAGTTAGATCTAGAAAGCTGGAGTTGCACACAATAATGCGGCCGGTCATGGTCAGCGGTGGAAGTCCCCACTATAGACAATCTTTTATAGCAGAATAAATCTTAATAGAATTTACCTTAACCATGCATTTCCTGTCCTCAGCCTCTACATGACATAATTAACTAGGTCCTTTTGGTCTACATCCTCACTGGGCTATATATGATAATAAAATGGTGAATTTAATCTGGATAATCAATAAATCTATCATGAATAAGGTAGATGAAAGCTTTTCTAATTGAGTAATGTGAATGGGAGTTTTTTTTTAGGTGGGGGGGTCACCATCTGAAGGAATAATATGACACATTTAAACTAGATATGTGCAATTCATTTCAGATCAATTCGGAAATTCGGAAAATTCGGCGATTCGGATCGAACCGAATTTCCGAATTAAAATACTGCCGAATTTACAGAATAAATCCGAATTACTTCGGATTTATTCGGTAAATTCGGATGGCCATGGATTACACTAGTATTGTACAGTATAATTCTAATCCCACCTAACACTTACCGAAATTCCGAACCGAACCGAATTGAACCAAATTCAGCCGAATTTAGTACATAATATGATAATACTAGTCTAATATCCCACCTAACACTTACCGAAATTCCGAATTTCCAAACCGAACCGAATCCAACCGAATCCGAAACAAATCCGAACCGAATTTATTCGAATCCGAATTAATCCAAAACAAATCCAAAACAAATCCGAACCGAATTGATTCAAATTTTTCCAAATTCGAATCGAAATTCGAAAAAATCAGAATCGATCCGAACCGAACCAAATTTTTTCGCCATGCACATGTCTAATTTAAACCTTGTTGAATACAAAGGATGACATAATGCCATCTCCCAATGTAGAGGAGTTATGGTTGGAGAAGTTCCTCTCTCATTCCCAGTGGTCTCTTGGTCAATGATAACATGTGATCACATTGAGCTGCGCATAATGACTTTACATGCAATGTAGTACCCAGGGGAAGAGGCACATCCTTATTTCTAGAGTTGTGGGGAGGGAGAGGCTCATAAAAAACCCATAATTCAACATTTAGAGAAACAAAACCTTTCATTGTATACACCGGAGTCTCTCTTTTTAAAAGCAAACCAAAGAGCAGACAGAAGAGTCTGTAGCTAGGCTACAGCAATCAAGGTCATCATTCATTAAAGGGACAGCCTACTTTTTTTGTTTTATTTTTTTGTTTTATTAATATTCTTTCTAACCTCAAAGAATGCCTTTTTCTAAGCCCCAACAGGTGGCCTCTCATCTCCGTGCTTTTATTAAGCTTTTTACAATCTTGCACACAGTCAGACGGTGCTATTTCATGTGTGCCATATAGATAACATTGTGCTCACTCCTGTGGAGAATTATAATGGATATGCAAGACACAGCAATAATTGATTGAAATGCAAGTTTGTAAAAATAACTGAGATAAGGGGCAGTATAAGGAACCGTTTGCAGAGGCTTGGATACAGGTCATAGAGTCATAGAGGTAAATAGTAAAAAGTATATCATATGTAAATTTGCTTATACAAAACTGGGGAAAAGGTTAATAAAGGTTTAATCTATATTTATTTAAAAAAAATTTTTTTTCAAGTAGTCTGTCCCTTTAAATAATTAATTTTGTATGCAGATCTTTTTACAATGCAGTGCTTTACATACATGTTTTGTAGCGGATCCATTTATATAGCCCATTTCGGAATGTTTTTGTAAAAAAAATGTATACTTTTGCTTATTTTTAAATAACAAGCCAAGCCAAACCAAGCCCCACAGTTTTAGATGTATACTGATGTCTTCAGACTCCTGGGTGTGTAATGGGTCTTTTCATATGCAGGGGTGGGGAGGTCGGCTCTTCTTGCTTTCCCAGCCCCTTTCAGTGGGTGTCCTAGCCTAACCTCATAAACAGTGCTAAACTGAGAGTTTCTAAGTCAGTTTTTAAAAGGTTTTATAGAAGATTTTTAGATCAGCATCTGTGCATATTATTCTTTATAGTAGTGTCTATAGCATGCAGTTATATGAAAATTGGTGTATAAAGTCACTTTAATTGCCAATATGGACCATCGCCCCCAAGCTCTGCAGCACCATCAACTGCTCCATTGAAACCAGCACCTTCCAGGATGATTGAAAGCATGCAGAATTAAAACCCCTACTGAAAATTCCCACGGCTGACACCAATGATTTGAAGAACTACCGCCCCATCTCTCTGCTCCCCTTTGCGGCCAAAGTCATCCAGAAGTCCATCAACGCGCAACTCGTTGACCACATTGAGGCCAACCACACCCTGGACCCCTCCCAATCCAGTTTCAGGAGCAACCACAGCACCAAGACTGCCCTCCTCGCCGCCACAGATGACATCCTCACCCTACTCAACCAAGGAGAGACCACCGCCCTCATCCTCCTATACCTCTCAGCGGCATTCGACACTGTCTCCCACCTTACCCTCCTCACCCACCTACACAACGCCGGCATACGCGACAAAGCCCTGGAAAGGATCACCTCCTTCCTCACAGTAGAACCCAAAAAGTTAGTCTCCCACCCTTCACCTCTAAGCCCACAGAGATCAGCTGCAGTGTACCCCAAGGTTCTTCGCTGAGCCCCACCCTATTCAACATCTACATGGCCCCTCTCACCCACATCGCCCGATGACACAACCTCAACATCGTCTCCTATGCCGACGACACCCAGCTAATCATCTCACTCACCAGTGACCCCACCACAGCCAAGAGAATCGTCCATGAAGGGCTGACAGCAGTTGCCACCTGGATGAGCTACAACTGCCTAATGCTAAATGCAGACAAGACTGAAGTCCTCCTCTTCGGTCCCACCACATCTGCCTGGAATAACTCCTGGTGTCCCACAGCCCTCAGACACCCTCCAACCCCCACTGACCATGCACAAAATCTAGGCATCATCCTGGACTCATCGATCTCCATGGACCAACAAATCAACGCCATCTCTTCTGCATGCTTCCACACACTCCACCTGCTGCGAAAGATCTTCAAATGGATCCCAACCGAGACCAGGAAGACTGTCACCCACGCCCTCGTCAGGCAATGCACTCTACGCCGGCTCCACCATCAAGCTCCACAAAATACTGCAGAGCATCCAGAACGCCTCGGCCAGACTCATCCTCAACATCCCTCGCCAATGCCACATCACCAAACACCTGCGGGACCTGCACTGGCTCCCCATCAACAAAAGAATAACCTTCAAGTTTCTCACCCACGCATTGAAGGCCCTCCACAACATCGATCCTGAATACATGAACCACCGCGTTACCTTCTACACCCCCACCAGACAGCTTTGATTGGCTGACCAAGACCTCACAGTCATCCCCCGCATCAGGAAAACCACAGCGGAAGGCAGATCCTTCTCTCACCTGGCAGACAAGACTTGGAACACCCTCCCGCTTCACCTCAGACAAGCTACCGCCCTAACTAAGTTCAGAAAGGACCTCAAGACCTGGCTCTTCGACTGAACTACAACCCTCAGCGCCCTGAGACCCTTACGGGTGAATTGGCGCGCTTTACAAGAACCATATAGATAGATAGATAGATAAATAGATAGATAGATATGTATACATAAAAATAGTTTTAATGTATTTTTAAAGTGTTCGTCTCTATTTTACAGCAACTTCAAATCTGTACAGCCTGCAATGTCCCTCTTTTTGCATTGTTGTACAAAAAGTTAAGATCTTGCTTCTGCTCCAGGAAGCAATTATGATTGCCTGAGTGTTATGGTTCTTAATAAGCAGATTCATCTTTTTTGCCATTAACTTAGATTGGGATTTCAGTGTTTGCTTCTTAATTAAAATCAAGCCTTGCTTTTCAGCATTTGGAAACTACAAACTGTGCATGTTAAATATGCCAAGCTTTATGAAAAAATACAAGAAAAAATCCTTATAAGTAGCTCAGTGACCTAGTAACTTTGTTTTGTCATGAACATGTATATACTTAAAAAAGGGAACTGGAATTTGCAATGTTTTTATTGCTAATTTAAGAAGCATTACACACAGGTACACACACAAACACACACAAAAACATATACACACACACACGTACACAAACACACACAAACACACATACACACATACACAAACACACACGCACACATACATACACACATACATATACACACACACACACACACACACAAACACACACCTACACACACACAAACACACACACACACACACACACACACACACATCTTTGAAAATGTTTTTAGGACACACACACAACAATTAAATAAATACATGCTTTACATACATGCACAAATAAAAAGTCTGCTACAAAATAACCAGTAGCAGTGCTCAGGTTTACTATTAATCACAAACTTGTTAATATCTAATTATTACGATATTGTGTGCTTTACGTTAAACATTGTAGTATTATTTGAAGTCCAGTGCTTTTTCATTAACATATTTCATTAATAAGTTAGGAACTGAAAGGGATACTGGGATGTAGAGCCACAATGGTTGTTACTGGTCTGTCATTAAAACAAACATGACAAAACCCCTCAATTTAAGACAGAGAGAGGAAGTACAGATTGGCAGCACTATGGCTGTATCAGTAAAGGGTTAACTTTAACATTCTCTATGGTTTTGAGCGTCTTTATACTAGAGCCTGTTTTACACCAGAGTGTTGAGGACAAATGCTTTTGATGGTCACTTGGTTAACATATAGTGATATTTTCTTTTGTGTATCCTATTGATAAAATCACTAAAGCTAATTATCTACAAATTGTCTAATAATTGTTGATTTGGTCAAATGTCTATTGCTATTATTATTATTGTTATTGCTTTTTTGCACTCCTACTGCAAAACCGTGAAGTTAATTAATACAATTTAGTTAAATTATCTTTTAGTCAAATAATCTATTTAATCTAATAATATTTTGATAAACCTATTAAATCTGAGTAAGTATGGGATTTTTTAATCAGCTGACATATTTTACAGTCCAAAGAGAATATATAGTTGTGTTCCATTGCACCAAAATCTCAACAAGAAAACCTTTATCTCTAAATTTGTGATAAAGTTATAGATACACTATATGGATAAAAGTATGTAGAAATCTGACTATAACACCTATATGAGCTGGTTGGACATCCCATTCAAAAACCATGGGCATGAATATAGATCTACCCCCAGCCTTTGGGGCTACAATGCTTCTAAGGAGTTACACAGGATTTTGGAGTGTGTCTGTGGGGATTTGTGCCCATTCATCCCAAATATGTCAAATCGGGTTGAGGTCAGACCTTTATGCAGGCTATGTTAGTTCCTCCATACCAAACTTATCAAACCATGTATTCATGGACTCCAATTTATGCACAGGGGCACAGTCATGCTGAAACAGGAAAGGGCCTTCCTCAAACTGTTGCCACGAAGTTGAAAGCAGCCAATTGTCGGAAATGTCTTTGTATTCTCTAACAGCCTCAGACAATTATTCCTTCTCTACCATATTTTACAGTAGGCTTAATGCATTCTGTGAGACTTGTGTATAGCTGATTGGCCATGGAAATCCAATTCATGAAGATTCCACTGCAGTTTTTGTACTGATATTGAAACCAGAGGCATGAATAATGCAATATTTGGTAGGTGATTTGTTTGTGCTGCGTGCTTAAGCACTATGCAGCCCCCTTTATGTTTGTGTGGTCTACCACATTGTTGCTGGGCTCATGAGCATCCTCAGAAATTTGTTTAGGGAGGGCAAAAAAATTAATTTAAAGAGAATAATAATATCAGTGGCAATGTGTGCAGCAGGAAAGAGCTATGTATTGTACAACTTAGCTGCATAACACACCGTGGCTCATTGGTTTATTAAGGCTGGATTAGGTGACTGAATGGGAAGCATTAGGGTTTGAACCCAAAGTAATTTTACTTATATACTGTAGTGAAATAGAACACCTTTATAAATAAAACTTCTAGGGGGCATTGAGGTGAGTCCATTTATGTGTCCAAAAGGAGTAGGCAAAAGCTAGGTCAGAAAAAGTTCTGAGATCAGGTCGTGCAGAAAAGGTTCATAAACTGATAAATATAGCCAGGGCCAAGTAGCCGGAGATCCAATGATGCTGGGAGCAAGGAAGGACTAATGAGCTGGAATGCAGGCCTGGAACAGGCACAGGAGCAAGAGCAGGTCTGAGTGAGTAACAGGAGCAGAATGCCAGGTAACCTTAGCCAAAGATTCAGAATAACCAAGCAATGGACTGAGCACACTCAGGACTTTTATAAGGAGTTCCTGTTGACAATGATGGCCTCTTCCAGGAGGTAGAATGTCACATAACTCCATAATTGAAGCCAGGTGTGGTGATGCACTCTAAGCACATACTTGCGGTGATTCTGATGCAATAGAGACCGTGGCTGGAATACCAACTCAATAAGTATGAACAGCCACCACATGGCGTGGAGGGCACTGAGAGCAAAGCTGGTGTCGAGGAGCAGGCTCCTGTGTCAGTCAAAAAGAAGGTGTATTTGTGTGCTTCTAAATGGGCTCAAATAAGTAATTGAGGATTGAATTTTAGGCACTGAGCTCTTTTAGCATGCAAGTAGATATTTAATCAGTTTTATCAGAGAAGGTTTAGCACAACTGACATTGCTCTAGTGCACCCAAAGGATATTGCACATATAAATATATATATATATATATATATATATATATATATATATATATATATATATATACATTTTTGAGTCATTTCCAATCAAATACCTTAAAGTATACAATGTAATTTTTTAAAATTTTTTATTAATTTTCACAGAGATTACTGTACAAGTCGCACGCTGACTGCAGCACCCGTGCAATATGTGTTTTCCTTAGGCTACCTTGAGCATCTTCAGCTTCACTAGCATCACCAGTCCTTATGTTATTAAATACTATTTAATAACATAAGGACTGGTGAGGCTAGCAAGGCTGAAGGCGCTCGAGGGAGACTAAAGAAAAAACATATCGTATTTGTGTTGCAGTCAGCACACAACTTGTAATCTAGCCATTTATGTTTTAATGTTTTTTATAGAAATACTTGCAATTCTTATGTTTTTCACAAATAAAAATATTTATTTTTTATTTTTAAATAGAAATAGTTATTTCTATATATAAAGGTAGAAAGCCAATTATCCAAACTTCTTGGGACCTGAAAAGGTTTGGATTTTGAAATATTTGCATAGAAGAATGTAATTTACAGACAATAAAAAATATTCGGCTAGATTACGAGTTTGGTGTTAGAGGCTGTGCGGTGCTAATGAGCAGTTTATGCTCACCGCTCACTTACAGACAGCGCTGGTATTACGGGTTTTTAAAAACCCAGACAAGAAGTGAGCGTTGAGCAAAATTTTGCTCCTTACCGCACTCCAATACCAGCGCTGCTTGGTGTAACGTGCTCGTGCACGATTTCCCCATAGGAATCAATGGGGAGAGCCGGCTGAAAAAAGTCTAACACCTTCAAAAAAGCAGCTTAAAACTCCTTAACGCAGCCCCATTTATTCCTATGGGGAAATACATTTTATGTCTACACCTAACACCCTAACATGAACCCTGAGTCTAAACACCACTAATCTTACACTTATTAACCCCTAATCTGCCGCCCCTGACATCGCCGCAACCTACATTATATTATTAACCCCCAATCTGCCGCTCCGGACACCGCCGCCACCTACATTATACTTATGAACCCCTAATCTGCTACCCCCAACATCGCCGACACCTACATTATATTTATTAACCCCTAATCTTCCGCCCCCTATGTCGCCGCCACCTACCTACATTTATTAACCCCGAATCTGCCACCCCCAACCTCGCCGCCACTATATTAAAGTTATTAACCCCTAAACCTAAGTCTAACCCTAAACTTAACAACCCCAAACTTAAATATAATTAAAAGAAATCTAAATAAAATTATTACATTGTAGCTAGCTTAGGGTTTATTTCTATTTTACAGGGAAGTTTGTATTTATTTTAACTAGGTAGAAGAGTAATTAAATAGTTATTAACTATTTAATAACTACCTAGCTAAAATAAATACAACTTGACCTGTAAAATAAAACCTAACCTAAGTTACAATTACACCTAACACTACACTATAATTAAATAAATTAAATACAATTAAATACAATTATATACAATTATATAAAATTAACTAAAGTACAATAAAAAAACACTAAATTACAGAAATTAATAAACAAATTACAAGATTTTTAAACTAATTACACCTAATCTAATTCCCCTAACAAAATAAAAAAGCCCCCCCCCAAAAAAATAAAAAAAGCCCTACCTGCACTAAATTACAAATAGCCCATAAAAGGGCTTTTTGTGGGGCATTGCCCCAAAGTAATCAGCTCTCTTACCTGAAAAAAAATTACAAATTCCCCCCCACATTAAAACCCACCACCCACACAACCAACCCTACTCTAAAACCCACCTAATACCCCCTTAAAACTAACACTAACCCCTTGAAGATCACCTTACCAGGAGAAGTTTTCCCCCAACCGGGCAAAAGTCCTTAACGAAGCCGGGAGAAGTCTTCATCCAAGCCGGGCGAAGTGGTCCTCCAAACGGTCAGAAGTCTTCATCCAGATGGCATCTTCTATCTTCATCCATCCAGCATGGAGCAGGTCCATCTTCAAGACAACCAATGCGGAGCATCCTCTTCAATCGACGGTTAACACAGAATGAAGGTACCTTTAAGTGACGTCATCCAAGATGGCGTCCCTTCAATTCCGATTGGCTGATAGAATTCTATCAGCCAATCGGAATTAAGGTAGAAAAAATCCTATTGGCTGATCCAATCAGCCAAAAGGATTGAGCTTGCATTCTATTGTCTGATTGGATCAGCCAAGAGGATTGAACTTCAATCCTATCAGGTGATTGCATCAGCCAATAGGATTTTTTCTAACTTAATTCTGATTTGCTGATAGAATTCTATCAGCCAATCGGAAATTGAAGGGACGCCATCTTGGATAACGTCACTTAAAGGTACCTTCATTCTGTGTTAGCCGCCGATTGAAGAGGATGCTCCGCGTCGGATGCCTTGAAGATGGACCCGCTCTGCGCCGGATGGATGAAGATAGAAGATGCCGTCTGGATGAAGACTTCTGCCCGTCTGGACGACCACATCGCCCGGCTTGGATGAAGACTTCTCCCGGCTTCGTTGAGGACTTTGGCCCGGTTGGGTGAAGACTTCTACCGGTAAGGTGATCTTCAAGGGGTTAGTGTTAGGTTTTTTTAAGGGGGTATTGGGTGGGTTTTAGAGTAGGGTTGGTTGTGTGGGTGGTGGGTTTTAATGTTGGGGGGGATTTGTAATTTTTATTACAGGTAAGAGAGCTGATTACTTTGGGACAATGCCCCAAAAAAGTCCCTTTTAAGGGCTATTTGTAATTTAGTGTAGGGTAGGATATATAAAGGAGTGTTACCAGCGCTCAGTTGTTCCACCAAAATATATGTTATGTTTTATTGAGGATATGTATATAAATTTCTGCACCCGTCTATGAGGTATATCAATGTGGGATATGTATGTTCCCTGTGAACTTTTTTAGACTTAATAGGTGTAGGTATTGAGCTGCATGAACATATACGATTCAGCGTACCCCTGACACTGATAGAAAAAATAACATACAAGAGAAATATCGAAAGAAATTCAGCGCTGCAAATACATAGGATGTGGATATAAATGATACTATGTCAAATATATATGATGGATGTCTCTCAGGTGTGGTAGACGAGTGTCCTGTATTTCACACAGGTTATATGTAAACTGATTTAGGACAAAGTCAGGTGGATATATAAGTTCAAGTATTATTGTGCAAATGAGCAGTAGTAGTCAATAGAAGTCAATAACAAAACTGCAACGATGGTACTGGGGGACAAGTAGTATACCCTTACCAGAGGGTACCTCAATCATATGAGGTAATGTCAGCGCGTCTGGTTTAATTCTCTCCGGTCTGTGTAAGAAGAGGTCCTGGTCTTTTATTTTGTGCCAACTTGTGTATGGTGCTTTCAGCCGTGGAACTTCCTGGTCTTTGGTATCGCTGGCTTGGTGTCTCCCCGCAGTATGGTAGTTCAATCTGGATCTTGGCTCTCACCATATTGGATGGGATATAGCAAAGAGTAAGAGTACATAGTGTGATACTGTATAAATAAAAATGTATGGGGGCGGAGCCAACCGCTAGGGTGATAGGACGTGTGCAACAAGAGCTCCTGCATACATATTACAATTTTGGATCTTTTATATATGATATGATTGTAATTTTTTCTTCTCAGAAATATTTATCACCCCGGCAGAACTATACCTATGTGTACCACTGTAGGGTTTGAAGAAGTGGACAAAACTATGGATCTAATCTCACTTTTCTATACCACCACGAGGTAGCCAGTGTCTCGGGCCTGCATACATGTTGCGGAGGCTTCCTAGCTATTGTATCACTGAAAACAAGGTGTTGGATCCTAACGATAACACCTTATCTATAGAAAGACATCCAACTACCCTGATACGATTGTTGTTGCCTGATTACCAAAGCCGACTGGCCTACCCCACGCTGCAAACATGGAGAGCGTGGACAGATGGGAACGAAAACTGCAGCACCTTATGCACGATTACCATCACAACATAATGACGGACCTGCACAATGCACTCCACGCACCATGGCTTGTCCTGGGAGCACATCCTGCTGCCTCCGCTCAGCCATTCGAGTTTGCTGTTTGTAGCACCACCTCAGATGTAACGGAGCTAACCGGCATATATGTTTTACCCTGCTGTGCTCAGAAGACCCAAGAATACTACGCCGCAATACACTCCTCGCCGGCCTGCGGGCCGACCACTGCCCCAGTGAGAGTTCCGGAATCGGAGGAAAACGTTGAGGACCTGGATCCTTTTCTTGACATCCATGCGGCAGAGGAACCTGTTCATCAACAAGAGAGCAGGGTGAACGCTACACCAGCTGAGATGTCAGCTGCTGATCTGATCACTGCCGCCAGAGTAGGTAGCACGCTCCTAGCCTCTGATGGGGCAGGTGCTACGATAACATATAAATTCAAGACTAACTGTCTATTGGGGCTTTTGACAACGGATGGCCTTACTGAAACCTTCAGAGAGAACAGGCAGTCACCTTATTGGATCTATCCGCTACTGAAGGACGCCATCATCTGCACTGTGGCCCCCGATTTCTGCAGCTTCCAGCTACTTAAAGCTGGTATTCACCATTATATACTCGTATGGGGCCTGCAGCGCACCGGAGTGGGGTAGAAAACTTTTCCTTATGGTATGCAGCGCCAAGGCGCTTTCTCTCACCCCGACTAAATTGCCCAGAGAGACTAAGTGTTAATGCGGACAATTGGCCTTGAATATACAGAATTGACTTTTTGGTCTCCCAGTATAACATGATAACTCTATATAGACCGTATATTTTATTAACATTTCCCAGCATAGTATATTATACTACCCTAAAGCTTAGGTTACATGATTGGTGCTGTTGTATATATACCCTTATTATCAGTTAGCTGACTCCCAGTAAATACTGTGAGGACATTTTCTCTCTAGTTGGATCCCTATAGTAGTAGGGCCCTGGACATGGCTATTTTACTTTTCTTAGAAACACAAAGTCATGCCTTGCACATTAGGTCTATACAACAGTTATGTGTGCTGCACATGTTATGTTAAAATCATTGCCTGTTTAACACTCCTGTTACAGATTAATGTGCTGTACATGTTTTGACTACCATACCTAGCTCTACCACCACATATAGCTTAGCTAGATACATGGACTTATACCTAAAATGTCTCAGCAGTATTGGATGTATTTACCGTAGACATACCTGTATCTTACTAACACTAATCTTACCATAATATGTACTGGACACAGCTAAGCGCGTACAAATGTTTTGTTTGTTTTTTGCACTGTTGGTTTCTTGTTGTTTGACTCCATAGCCTCTCTCTACTCATAGCTGTATTCCAAGATATTTCTCTTTTTATTTATATGACACACTTTTTGCCTCCATACCCTAATTAATACCTACTTGAGCCCAATTAGAGACTTAATGACTTGAACACTGAGTTTTTATTTTTCTATTCCTAGCTATTAGTTTCGTTTAACTCCTTATAGATTAATGGTCCCAGGCATATACAAAAACTGTCTATCTGTTATTTTGAGGCTGGCAGAAAAGTTTATATTGTATACACTGTTGATGCTCCCTATCATATTTAGATACACCTTTAGAGGCCCTAGTTTAATTGGGCTGGGTACCATATATTTGCCTGATTGGTGTGCTACCTTGTTTCCATCACCAGTTTATGCTGCCTATCACATTTAGATAACTGCCCCCCCCAGGTGGTGTAGGCCCCCTCCAAACTGTACTAATATCTATTGATATCTGGAATTACCCTTGTTATCTGGACACTATCTTACATCTCTATGGGAACTGTGCCATAAATGGACATTTAAAATGAGAATACTGTGGTCTAGCCTCTGATACAGAAGGAGCAGTTTGAATTGTCCTGCAGCAATGACATTTTGAAAGCTGACTATTTTTTGTCTTTCTTTTTTGTACTCATAAATGATGAAGGGGGAAAGATATGGTGTATGATGATTTGCATGTAATATAGCAGGAGCAGTCCTGATACACCATATATACCATATTTTAGCGTACGAGTATTAAGACCATGGTTGTCCTAGTGTTCAAGGTTTCACTCATCGTCCCAATGTTTAGTTTAATAGTGCAATCTTTATAGACCATGCCAGTCCTAAGTACTAAAGACATGTCGAGACTTTAGTGGCTACCTACATGTTATATATGCAGGAAAGAGGCAACTGACTTGTGTACACTGTTTTATGTTGGGGTAGACTTCTACTTTCTGTCATACTAGCCTGCGGTTGGATATAGGGCCCGTATCCAACTAGCAAGGTTGTTAAAATATGTAATTGTCACAAAAGCTGATCTTTGCCCCTACTCCACACTCTCATAGACGCAGTGGCACAGTAGATACACTTTAGTTTATACTATATGTATGCAGCTATATTTCCCTAATACCTAGCATTATCTTAAAGCCTAGAATGATTTACACAACCTTTAGCTTCCTCGCTAAGCTTAACCCCCCATTATAAGCTCCGTTAGACCGGCTCTCAGACCTAAAAATGCCCAACGTTATTTGCTTCTGCTCCACAACAGCAGCAACTTTGATCCCCCCCACAGTCTATTAATGTCTACAATTAGTGTCATAGATCAACCATCTATTAATAGCACAGTTTCCCTAGTAAACCCTTTTTACTCTAGATATCAAGGAATTCTTATAACCTACTGCCCTCACAAGCTGTCACCTTTCCCCCCTGCAACAGAATGACTCTTCCGGATCAGAAGGGCGACATGTGTGGTTCTTCTTGGTCATACCGCAACCAATCTACTCTCTCAGTATTTACCCTCAATACCATAGTATGGACTTTACCTACATTTTTTAGGTCAGCAGGACTGATCAACAACAATACTAATCAGCTAAGTCTATAACCCTTAGCCACACCTTGCCTTCTCAGCAGCTCCACTTGCTCTCCTCCTCAACATAACAACATTATCTAATGGATGCCCTATATTTTATACGCTTCCTTTGACTACTAGTCTCTTAGCAGATATTATAATAATGTGAAGCATATTCTATCATACCCACCTTATTCAAACGCCCAGTTACTCCTTAGTTAATCCTTACTATTAACAATTATCCTCTAGCCATAGTTTTTAGTCTAAATTTCCATTCACATTCCAATGACCACCTCCTCCCCCCCATCTTATCTTATAATGTACCTCCTAGGTAAGGAGGCCTATCTATGCGGTCTTTCTAACCAGTACCGCAACCTACCCCATCTATTTTCTATGTTTCTATGTGTAGCTTTTCACTCTACCATAAAATTGACTCTATTTCTACTACCTTGTCAAGCGAAACTGTTAAGCTTCACTTACAAATTGAGTTACAAGTTTTAAGTTTAGTATGTTCAATTTCACCACACTACTTATATAGTACAAAAACTTGTTTTGCTGTGTTATTAAAAAAAAAAAAAAAAATAAGGAAGACACATGAAGACCATTTGCTATTTACATATCGTGAAATATATGCCATAACTATTGTTTATACTTGACTTACTTTGAGAATTTTGAATACATTTCATTGGCAAGTTTGAGTATTATAAACATTCCTACAGATCTAGCTTATGTATAATTTTACATCCCTGTATATTCTCATGTTTATATGGCTTCGTGATAATGTGCATGTAACCTTATTGCTTTTTCTTTGTCTTCAATAAAAAGAATATTTAAAAAAAAATAAAAAAAAAAAAAAATTATTACATTCAAGGCAGGAATAGGAAATGCACTCACATTAAACAACCTCAATCAATATGAGGTAAGTAAGGGTGTATAGATATATTTTCATACACCTTACGCAGGTGTTGCTGTAGGCAGGTATCTCTTTGTGATTGTGAGGTTGCTGCATAAACACCGATGGAAAACAGTTTCAAATGGTGCCCTTATGTGTCCCAAACAAGTACCTATAAAGTTCACTTGGTAGTAGTTTCACTTCACTATGTGAAGACCATGAGCAGTGAAAGAATAATAGTATAGGATACTTGGTGGATATGGGGCTTGCTGCTGGTGAGATTAAAGCAGCTGCAGTCTCAGCTATACCATAAAAAGTTTGTATGGAGACAAGGAGTCTATCCCTCTGCTATGCGATACAAACAGATAATGTGTTTGGAAAGGTAACTAGAAATGTTAACCAGAAATGATAAGAGGTGTCAGTGCCTGCTATGGTCTGATAGTTAAGGCAACTGTGCTATCAGGACGTTTCTGAAAGCGTGATATATAGGCAAATAATAATATAGGTAGGTGGGTGTATGCCGCTTTGGTAGCCTGATATGTGGCTTGATGCGTAAAGCAAATGCTGTATAAAGCTGAGTGTTTGCGTGTATAGGTAAAATAAGGAGCGAGGTATTATGTTTCCAAATGGTGGTGTATATGTTGCAAAATTGAAGCACTCAAACGTGCCTCTGGTGACGGTCAGGTGGACGAGCCTGATAGGTATCGTCAGAGACCGCTATGGGTGACTGTTCAAATGTCAGCCGCTTCGGAAAAAGAGCAAAGCCAGACTCAAAGAATGAAATCCTTACGCGTTTCGAAGCGTGGAAGGGTAGGGTTTTTTTTTATTTTAACCAAAAAAATAAATGAAGAAATCAAGGGAAACAAAAAAGCATATGTTCCCTGAGATCCTCTAGGCGGCGCTAAGGATAATGGACAGTTAGATATAACAAAAAAACAATCTAAACAGATTAAGTATATGTAAATAAAGGCAGTACACAATGCAATAATGCAATGAAATATGTGAGAGTGAAATCTCATAAAAACAATTACTGAGATATAATCTTCAATATACAATAACTGAGATATTACCACTAACACATATGTGCAGGCAAAAGTCCAGAAATTGTCAGCTTAATTCAAATTCCTTGAGGCAGGAGAAATTTGTTTGATTGAAGGAGCAATCCAGGAGGCAGCTCTCTAACAGCATACAATGATAGGCAATCTGTTAAAAAGACACAATAGATAGAGGCGCCAATGGTGCAGATCAATGAGGAATCTTGAGAACTTCAGACAAGAGATATACACAGGGTACTCACTTGTGACAAAGGCAATCAATCATGCCCATAGAGTCAGACTGGATTTCTACAGCAGTCCAGCTAGCTGATCAGTACTAGTAATAGTACTGTAGTAATAGTAGTAATAGTCCACAAAACAAATGCACTCTCAGGTCTTGAAAGTTCAAATTTAATGGAACGTTTTCTGGGACAACCTCCCCTTCATCAGCATCATATATACTGTATATATGATGTATTTTTTGTAAAATATATATATTTTCCTATATATCTATATGAATATATATAGGTATAGGTAAATACAGATATATTAAGAGGAATATCTATTTAAAAAGATATAGAAAATTTTCCCCTATGTGAAGAAAATTGGAATGTAAAATATTTACAGTAAAAACACATTAAAATATGATTAAATATTAACGGACCAGACCAGAGCGGCAGCGAGCTAGATTGAGTTTAATGGCGCAGTCGGGCCGGCTGTGAATAGACAGCGTGCCATGATGAGCTTCTGAATAAAAACAGATCCGCTCAGTAGAGCAAGAAGCGGCGTTCTGTAAAAGTCATCTTCTTAGGTAAATATCTATGCAGCCCTTTGTATTATAAAGCTAGCGCTAAGCTAACGTTATATAATTCTGCACTATGTGCAGAATTATATAACATTATTTGGTACGTTTACTTGCCCTTTAATATGTATTAAAAATGATGTATCATGTTTTCAGGTATTTGGGTGGAAAGGGCTGCAAATTATACTGTATATAAATATGTATATATGTGTATACATGTGTATATATGTGTTTATTTGTATATGTATATATATGTATATACATATATAAATACACATGTATACACATATATACATAGGTATATATACATACATGTAAATGTTTATGTTAATGAACTTATCTTGTGTTTAGTGTAACCTAACCCTTTAGTCTTTTACTCTTTAGTCACACTAGCCTGCGCGTGTGCAGTCGCGTTAGCTTTCAACTTAATACGTAATACATGTACAAGTTAATGCAGCACAATATGTGATTCAAAGACAACATTTGGAGACATATCACTAAGATATTTGGCAAATACAGTATATTCTAAAAAGTACAGTAGAAGATTCTTAGAAGCTTAAAATCTGCACATCTTGACTGGATCATTTCATTTCTATTGTGGCATACAAATCCAAAAATATGAAATCGATGTTCAATACACTGTCATAAAAAAAGGGTACGGTTGGGGTTCGTTTGTGAACACTTAGGGTACAAGTGCTGTGGTTGTACCCTCAATGGATCATAATTACACCTTAAGGAACTAATATGTACAATTTAGTGGTAAATAAGGTACAGATATGTTCCCAACTGTCACGGGTCCATGTCTGTACCATTTAATCGCCCCAGAAAATTATAATCACTTGTGTGACTAAATGGTTGAGGGGGATGGGTGGTTCAAGGCTGCTAAACCCTGCAAGTCCATATCATTTGTACACTTCAATTATTCATATTCACATAACTGGCAGTCACCCAAAATGAATGCAACATACATGTTGTACAGCAAAATAATTATGTTCAATCGTTGTTGGTAATATTCAAGAAGTGGGCAAAGCAAAAAAAAAATACTTAATAACCCATATATTCAATGATACTGTGTTGCTGGTTCTAAATAGCAAACAAGCACTTAACATTTTAATGTTTATATTTATAGCATCAAGATGTTAACTCTTAACATAATGCAAATGTATTAACTAAAATTACAAAGAAAAAAAAATAATTTAAAACTCTATAAAATAAACAAGAGCTGTTTAAGAACCGTTTAAAAAAAAAAAAAAAAAAATTGTAGCCATTCCCCAGTCACATACATGGGCATTGTGTAACACACCATAGCGCCATCTGTTGGTTGAAAGTTCCTTGACATGTGTAACACAGCTCCATCTATTGGTAGCAGGTTCATCACCAAAATGTTTACTGGGTAAATAGACGTATTTGCATATATTTTGCATAGAGTGACAATTCAATGTATGGTTGTAAGTTTTATCGTTTATACCTCCCCCGAATCCCCCTTCTTTTTGTTAGAGTTATATTTTATTATTATGTTGTTTTCTATATGTTTTATATATATTTATGTTTTATGTGGCATGTCACCCAAAATTATATGGGGTGTTTTTAGAGTCTAGTACAAAGTGATATAAAACACATTGAGTAGCTCTTTTTGGAACTGGTTGTTTGGCCTGTTTTTTTCAGGTGGTTCTTTAGCATTCTTTGAATTTGCTATATTGCTACAGTATCCAAACTTTTTTAAAACTGCAGTGTGGCTATTGTAATACTGTCTGAAAAAGTACACATTAAATGAATGCATCTTTGAATGTTATATAATAAATTTAATGTTACAGCATTTGTAATATGCTGTGTTGAGTACAAATTTGCCATTATGAGGTACAAAGGGCTTGTCACTGGGGCAGTGCCCTTAAAAGGCCAGATTCACATAATTTTTTAAGGACACATTATGGTACCATAGCACTGAGGTCCAATCTAGTCACCAAAGGTACATATTTGCCTTTAAAAGGTACAATCTGCAAGGTTACCAATTTGTTCCCATGTTAAAGGGTACAGCGGGTGTACCTTTGAGGGTACCACCCCAGTGACAAGCTGTTGTACCCCTAAAGGTACAATTTTTGCACATGTTTTCTGACAGTGCGCTATAAATAAATAAACACAGTGTAAACATGATAGAAACAATTGTTCAATCATTTATGTATGTATGTATGTATGTATTTATTATTATATGTTGTAATACTGGTCTGTAGGATAGAAAGTCATTGGCTGATTAGCACAACTAATGCAGTTCTATTTGTAGTTTCTATTTGTAGACAGTGACAAGTCGCACAAGCAAAAAAATAAATAAAAAAAAATAGGAGATACAAACCACAAAATAAAATCAAACATGATCATAAAGTATAATAAAAACTATATCTACCTTTGGAAAGTAAAAACATAATCCACACTGATGTAAACAAACACAATCAGATGTGGTGAATATAAATGTCAGATGGGTAGCCCCACAAATGTTCTATAAAGAACGTATTCATCCAAAGACCATGTCAATCTTTAAAGAAATAGGGACAGAAAAAGCCAATACGGTGTAGCATATTTCAGTATTCATGTTATGATGACAATGACAATTGGTGGTACTCACATATAGAGTATCAGGTCTGTTTATATAGCATTCTGTAAGATTTACAGCTCATACGCATCCATAGGACTTCCTGTCCCGTTGTGGATTATCTTTTCATTTTGTAGTGCTATATAGTGTTTTTTATCACACTTTTTCATAATAAAACAAAAACTGTTATTTTCTCAGAACCAGCACATCCATTTAAAAAAAAAATAATAACACATTTTAAAATCTGTTCTTTTTATATCCAATAAATTAAACAAACAACTTTCCTGCCATTTAAAATTTATAAGAGCAATCTGGAGAAAAATGTTTAGTCATTTTGGAAAATATCTCATTATTTTAGTTTAATAATATTGCTTTGCTGTGTTCATTTAAGTAAAAACATAGACGGTTCCTACTATGTCTTATATAAAAGAAAAATGGCATAAACATATAGTCAAGGTCTCCTTCTCAAAGCAGAGCTTACCCTACAAGTGGGTTTGATCAATAACCCTGCGTTCAGTTACAACTTGAAAGCATTTTTCTTCCCCAATAAAACATAATTTTAATTTTGAGCAAAATTTTCATGAGCTGTTTTATGGGTGGTCGCTTTGGAAATTAGATTAACCTTTCATTTATAAAACAAGGAGGTTAACATGGACGAAATAAATCTTTCCACCATAGACTTTCTTTTTTATGATACAACTGGAAAAAAAAAAAGGTTCTGGAAAACATTTAATCATTATGTATAGTAAATAAAATTATCCACTTTAGTGCTGAAGAAAGTCCAAAACATTAGAAATGTTGTATAACAGTTTCCAGGTGGTTTTCTAGTATTTTTTTTTTTTTTTGTTGTAACTCATTGCGTATAAATCAAATTTAACAACCGTACCATTAACTAGATGGCAGGAAATATATTCAATGTTTTTTAATTTATCAGTGTAGGTTCACATTTGGAGATGAATAGAATTACTTTCAGTGTCATTATTTATGCTGATTTGCCTGTTTAATATACTTCTCAAATTATGAGATACTCAGTATTTGTTATATCACTCATTTTATGGAAGTCATCTTGAATCAAATTTAAAAGTTCTCTCTACATCCAATTTCAAATTCTTATTTTGAGCAGCTGAACTATAACACTTTCTATCAGTAACACCATGTACTAACCGGTGTGAGGACAAGCTTCTCAACTTGAGTAGTTGTCCACACTCCGTTGCTGCATATGGGCAGCATATCTGTTCATCTGCTGGCCCGTATGCATCATTACAGACTCACATAATTAATACCTGACCCTTCTCTCAGGAGAAGGGCCTGTCAATCACCCCGAGCGAGCGAATGTAATGACCGCTGCTTCTTACATTGAGGCCCATTTATCAATCTCCGAATGGAGCTTGAGGGCCCGTGTTTCTGGCGAGTCTGAAGACTCGCCAGAAACAGCAGTTATGAAGCAGCGGTCTAAAGACAGTTCCTGTGCAGCACAGAGTAAGCATCAAATTACAACTTTTCCGGTATTGGAGCAAAGTTACCCTGAAAACCTCCTTCCTTGAGGTCTTTCCCAGGACCCTATCCAGACTGTGTAATTACCAATGGTACTGTGCCTTTACTTTTGACAAGTGTGATCCATCACAGCAGCGATTTAGCTCATCTCCTGCGTCCGCTTGCGAGCACTTGTTTCCACTCGCCTAACATACATACATTGCATGGAGGGCTTGGTTCACCTCAAACCATCAGCTCACAGGTGAGTATTGATTGCAGAATTGATGACTCTTTTCTCCCCTTTCCTCAATGGGCCATCTTTGGGGTTTCGTCATATACCAATCTGGTTCCATCTCCTGGCTTAAATAGCCCTTAGTTGCAACTTGCTTAGGAGGGTGGAGTTGCTTGCTTATAAACTTCTAAATATACTTTAAGATAATATATATATAAACATACACATAATAGGATATTAGGAAATCTCATAAAACATTATTTTGCAACATTGTAATGTATTGTTGCATAATTTTGCCAGAGTTTATGTATTGCTACACTGTTGCCAATGGGAGAAATACATATTTATATATAACTAATGATAGGCACCACACCAAAATGCCCCACATTCTGGGGAGAAGGTTACAAAGATATGTTACAAAAAACTTGCAAATTCCAGCTTCTCATTTAAACCCTTTGGTGACAACGTGTCTAAAACATACATCCATTTGGACTCTTTCTGAAGCAGGATTTTGTCAATGTTACCTCACCTCCTCCTGGGCTTAACCTGTTCAATGCCAAAAACTGTTAACTCATCAGAATTTGATCCATGTTTCTCTGCAAAATGTCTCCCTAGGGGTTATCTATATTTACATGTTTGATATCATACCTATGTTCTCTCACTCTATCTTTTAATTCTCTAGTCATTTTTCCGACATAAAATAGCGGACATGAACAGGATAGAAGGTAAATCACCCCTGTGGAGTTGCAGTTGAACCATTGTTTTATTTTAAAAACATAGTTTATATCTGCATGGAACATTTTGGTTCTCACCATATGACTGCAATACACACATCTCCCACAGGGCTGACTACCTACCCTGGGCCGACTGCTTGTCAACCAATTTTTGGTGGGGGTGCCTCTTACATACTCACTGTGGACAAGGGAGTCCTTTAGGCTCAATGCTCTTCTGTCTGTTACCTGGGGTAATCAGAGATAATGCAATATCCCTATCAGTTTATAGGTTTTAGAGGAAATATAGTATTTGTAGGTATTCCTATTTAACAGCTCTCAAACAGATAAATGAAGTTGTTTTTTCTAGGATTACCAGTTTAGTAATTATTATTTCAATAGGTAACCCACTGACAAAACTATCGCCTAGATTTAGAGTTCTGCGTTAGCCGTCCAAACCAGCGTTAGGGCGTCCTAACGCTGGTTTTGGCCACCCGCTAGTATTTAGAGTCAGTCAGGAAAGGGTCTAACGCTCACTTTCCAGCCGCGACTTTTCCATACCGCAGATCCCCTTACGTCAATTGCGTATCCTATCTTTTCAATGGGATCTTTCTAACGCTGGTATTTAGATTCTTGGCTGAAGTGAGCGTTAGAACTCTAATGACAAGACTCCAGCCGCAGAAAAAAGTCAGGAGTTAAGAGCTTTATGGGCTAACGCCGGTTCATAAAGCTCTTAACTACTGTGCTCTAAAGTACACTAACACCCATAAACTACCTATGTACCCCTAAACCGAGGTCCCCCCACATCGCCGCCACTATAATAAAAAAATGTAACCCCTAATCTGCCGACCGCTCACCGCCGCAACCTACATTATCCCTATGTACCCCTAATCTGCTGCCCCTAACATCACCGACCCCTATATTATATTTATTACCCCCTAATCTCCCCCCCCCCAATGTCGCCGCTACCTACCTACATTTCTTAACCCCTAATCTGCTGACCGGACTTCACTGCCACTATAATAAATGTATTAACCCCTAAACCGCCTCATTCCCGCCTCAAAAACCCTATAATAAATAGTATTAACCCCTAATCTGCCCTCCCTAACATTGCCGACACCTAACTTCAAGTATTCACCCCTAATCTGCCGACCGGACCTCGCCGCTACTATAATAAATGTATTAACCCCTAAAGCTAAGTCTAACAATAAACACTAACACCCCCCTAAGTTAAATATAATTTTTATCTAACAAAATAAATTAACTCTTATTAAATAAATTAATCCAATTTAAAGCTAAATGCTTACCTGTAAAATAAACCCTAATATAGCTACAATATAACGCATAATTATATTGTAGCTATTTTAGGATTTATATTTATTTTACAGGCAACTTTGTATTTATTTTAACCAGGTACAATAGCTATTAAATAGTTAATAACTATTTAATAGCTACCTAGTTAAAATAATTACAAAATTACCTGTAAAATAAATCCTAACCTAAGTTACAATTAAACCTAACACTACACTATCAATAAATTAATTAAATAAACTACCAACAATTATCTACAATTAAATCAACTAAACTAATTTACAAAAAAAAAAACCCACCAAATTACAAAAAATAAAAAAGATTAGGGGTTAATAAGTGTAAGGTTAGGGGTGTTTAAACTCTAAATTACAAAAAATAAAAAAGATTAGGGGTTAATAAGTGTAAGGTTAGGGGTGTTTAAACTCGGGGTACATGTTAGGGTGTTAGGTGCAGACTTAGGAAGTGTTTCCCCATAGGAAACAATGGGGCTACGTTAGGAGCTGAATGCTGCTTTTTTGCAGGTGTTAGGTTTTTTTTCAGCTCAAACTGCCCCATTGTTTCCTATGGGGGAATGATGCAAGAGCACGTTTTTGAAGCTGGCCGCGTCCGTAAGCAACGCTGGTATTTAGAGTTGAAGTGGCGGAAAATTATGCTCTACGCTCTATTTTTGGAGCCTAACGCAGCCCTTCAGAGAACTCTAAATACCAGCGTTGTTTAAAAGGTGCGGGGGAAAAAAAACACGCGTAGCTAACGCACCCCTTCTAACGCAAAACTCTAAATCTAGGTGTATGTGTTTAACAGAGAGCTTATTCAACTCTGAATATGATTTTATAAATCCTCTGGATAACCTGCTAAAGGCTTTCAATATTTACTAATAAAGAACTTTGGTTTTGCAAAGCAATTCTGATTTTTATCAAAGTCTTATTTGTGAGTCTCAGATGAGCTAAACAGCAGGTATGAAAAAGCAGGCAGGTTTCATGCAATGAGGAAGTAGTTTGCAACACCTGATATGTAGAAATTAGTAGAGAAATATACCGAAAAAATAAAGCTATTTGCAGTTAGTCAGAGACAGTCAAATTTACAGACAGCTGAGATAAAAGTACTTGCAATTAGTATATAGCTTTCTTACTTGTATACTTCTGATATCCGGTCTGCTGTTGATCCTTTGAAATAACTTACTTAGGAGTTGAAGATCCTGAATTAAATAAACGTTATGCAGTCTGTGACTCCCTCAGAACACAGCGTGTGGATGATGATGTCAGTGCACAGCTGATTCAGGGATGTTAGATTGTTTTCAGCGATGTTCTGCTTGTTAGTATCCTCATAGAGGGTAGACATTGCAGAAAAAAATTGGGTAGGGAATCCAGGATTGGATCATTTAATTCAAAAAATCTGTCCGCCCAGGACCTGGGCTCTCCGTTAAGGTAGGAGATCGTAGTAAAAACTTTGATTTGTTCTGTACAATAACTTTTCGGTTTCATGCTATACAACAATAAGCAGGAATTTTTAAACTCACAAAATTTTGATCCAACCCCTGAAAAGGGTTGTGGTGGGTTTACATGTGGTTCTGGGTGCTCAGCTGCTTTTTGGGTAAAAAAGTCATTAAACAGGCGTTTTAGGGTATTATTCTCTGTTTGCAATTCATTTAGTCCCTGTGCAAGGATATCAACTTTTTGATTAAGTGAGGTTATTTGGTTTGCCATTTCTGTGGGATCCATCTTTAACTAATTACCTTTTTTATGGGCTTAATCACTCTGCAATATCCCTATCAGTTTTATAGTCTTTTAGAGGAAATATGGTATTTGTAGGTATTCCTATTTAACAACTCTCAAACAGATAAATGAAGTTGTTTTTTCTAGGATTACCAGTTTAGTAGTTATTATTTCAATAGGTAGCCCACTGACAAAACTATCCGCTAGATTTAGAGTTTTGTCGGTAAAAAGCTGCATAGCTAACGCTAATTCAGTGTGAAGTGGCTGCAGAGGCAGAGGATGATACTCACAGCTGTTAGAGGATTAATGCAGGTAACAGAGTTCAGAGATGATTCAAGCTGCAATGTAGTGAATCCTTCTGAAAAGAGAAGTATAGAAACTTCAAATATCAAATAGTTTGGCTTGAGAGAAAAGCTCAGGAAGAGCGCAGCAACAATGGGAGAGAAAATAAATTTCCCAAACACTTGCAGTGATCAAGCAGTTTGTGTAGGAATAGGCCCCTCTTTAAATAGGGATATGAGTAGGAACAAGGATATGCCTCTTAAAGGGGTAGCAGATATGACAGATAATCCCATCTAAGGAATTATCTGCTTGCAAGATGTATTTTTTTGTAAAATTGCCCTAATCTTGTCCCAGTGACTATTATATCTGGTGATGACCCTAACTGTGTCATCATCCTTTTTTAAATTTTGTTGTAAACAGCATTTCTTGTCTGGAACTTTTCCTGGCTCTTGTCCAAGCTTTTTTCACCTGTCTATTAAAATAACCTCTGGCTTTAAACCTGAGTGCCATATCTTCAGCATGCTTTTCAAAAGATGCTACCATGGAGCAGTTCCTCTTAGACCTAGTTCCTTAGTCTTCGGAACTGCCCCATCGGTATAGCATCCTTGAGTGTCGTAGGGTGATCTCCACATGTAAGAGACTATTAGTCGCTGTCTCCTTTCTATAGACCTCAGTGACTAAGTTCTTTCTATATTTCCTTATTTTTAGGTCAAGAAAGGAAGTTTTCACATCATTAATCTCACAAGTAAGATAGATATTAAGAGAATTATCGTTAAGTTTTACAAAGGTATTTACCTGGTCCACAGTTCCCTCCCATAGGAGGAACACATCATCCACATATCTCAGCCGGAGTACCACGTGTGCCTCCACCCATTCTCTCAACCTTGTGAAGACCTCATTCATTTCCCAGAAGCCTAAATGAAGGCATGCGTAGGTAGGGGCACAAGTGGCATCCATGGCTGTTCCTCTCTCTTGACGATACAATCTACCATCAAAGACAAAAATATTATTTGTCAAAATAAACTCAAGCAGTTTCACTACATAATTAGTATGATTCTTATAGTCTATCCCTCTTGTTTCCAGATAGTATCTAGCAGCATTGAGACCAACTTGATGGGGTATAGAAGAGTAGAGAGACTCTACATCCAGGGTTACCAATAGTGTATTGTCTCTCACATTCACATTGTGCAGTCTTTGCAAGACCTCATTAGTATCTCTGACATAGGAGGGCATGGATGTCAGAAATGGTCTAAGAAAGTGGTCCACATATTTACTGACATTCTCCATTGGACCTCCTATGCCAGAGATTATGGGTCTATCTGGAGGTTTCTCCAGATTTTTGTGCAATTTTGGAATACAATAGAATGTGGGAAGAACAGGATACTTTTGGTACATAAATTGACGCTCGCTTACGGGTAATGAGTCCATCTCTCAGGCCCTCATTTAGAATAAACAGTAGTTCATTACAGGACTTATCGTATTAAGATTTATTTACACAACTATATTGTTGAGAATCAAGTAGCTGTCTCATAGCCTCCTTGGCATAATCCACTTTATTCATCAGGACTACATTGCCACCCTTGTCTAACAATTTGATGACAATGTCGTCTCTGTTTTTTAACTCATTTAGGGCTATTCGCTCTATCCTAGTTATATTGTCTACTATTATTCCAGTGTTCCCAATTTTGCATATATCTTTTTCAACGCATTTGACAAAACTTTGAATGCTGGGAACCAAGGATATTACTTGATTTGTTAGAAAAAATGGACATTCCAAGGTGCCTATTTAAGCTGTAAAATAAAGTATGTTGTTTTTGGTGCAGCCTGTGTCACACTTTGGGTTTTGTTTAATGTTTTCATTAGCCCTATCTTTTTATAGTGTATATTTATAATATTTCTGTGACTGCTTGCACATTTACTTCTGGTGTGGTTCACCAAATCCTACTTTTGAGTGCCACCACCCCTGTCAATTTGTTTATAACTATTTTTAGGCAGTTTGTATTTTTACACTGCTTCTGGTAAGCAACTGTTTTTCAGGCAATTAATTAAACAGCAGGTGTATGCTCAGTGGAATATCCCTTCTCTGAGAACATGGCATTTAAAGTGAGAAGAGAAAACTGATATTTCAGATGCTTTTAAACCTGTTATAAAGGATTGATGAAGGCAATATTGACAATGTTACGGATGATGTGTTCATGGCTTTTAAAGCCTATAAAAAGAAAGCGATACAAGAAATTAAGATTAAGTGGGAGCTAGCTAGCATTGAGAATTATGCAAAGGAACAGCTAGTGCCCAGGGCACTGAGGATCAGGCTTGACCCTGGTGTAAATTTGAGAGGTACAGAGGCAGAAAACGAGTTAATAAAAAATGGAATGCTATATTTACGAAATGTATGATTGAACTAATGGAACTTATGATTCAGGAAGATAAGGTTAGGCTAGAAGCCAGTAAGATAGAAACAGTCAAAGCAAATGAACAAGTAAACCTTTTTGCCAATGACCCCCTCTTTGATAAACTGAATAAACAAATCCAAAAAAGCATTAATAAACTCCATAGTGAAAGTAAGTTTAGAAATCGTAGAAAGATTATGAGGGCTCAAGACGATCAAAAGAAAGGGAGACTTTATGTCTATCGTAATTCACCTAAAGGGGCCCCTTAGTCCATAATAGCTCTAATATTATTGGTGTTTCGATCAAAATCATTTTCAGAATTATCAGTACTGGAGTCATAAGACCCCCTTTATGACTCCAGTACTGATAATTCTGAAAATGATTTTGATCGAAACACCAATAATATTAGAGCTATTATGGACTAAGGGGCCCCTTTAGGTGAAGGACAAAGAGAGGTGGGAGTAGGTATCATAAGATAAGATCCTCGCTATGGTAGGGGGAGAAGAGGCAGAAACAGGTGATTCAGAGGGAATCAAGGCTACACCAGCATGACAACAAGGAATCAGGAGAGGCAATATATATTTTAGGTGTACATTCTACAGGGAACAAACTCACTGTAGTCAATCTCTCATCCCTGCCTCTTAACAATGCCCACATTGAAGTTTTATAAAAAGGGCTTAACATTTTTTCCTGCTTCAGGTCTAGATAAATTTGAAGTATCTAAGGACATAAATTTGTTTGCTATAAAGCTGGTCCTTAAAAAATTCTGGAGTGATAAAAGAAAAATTAAAGAATCCCCGGTAGAAAGTGAGGCAGATAAAAAAACAATAGCAGTTCTGGTCTCTTTATTGTTTGACCAGGGGGAAGTTGTGGAAGGAGAGGATGAGAGATTTTCAGTGAAATCAAATATTTCTAACAAATCGAGTAATTTGCCTGCTCTATCCTTGGTTCCCAGCATTCAAAGTTTTGTCAAATGCATTGAAAAAGATATATGCAAAATTGGGAACACTGGAATAGTAGTAGACAATATAACTAGGATAGAGCAAATAGCCCTAAATGAGTTAAAAAAACAGAGACAACATTGTCATCAAAATGTCAGAAAAGGGTGGCAATGTAGTCCTGATGAATAAAGTGGATTATGCTAAGGAGTCTATGAGATAGCTACTTGATCCTCAACAATATACGATAAGTCCTGTAATGAACTACTGTTTATTCTAAATGAGGGCCTGAGAGATGGACTCATTACCCGTAGCGAGCATCAATTTATGTACCAAAAGTATCCTGTTCTTGACAAATAACATTTTTGTCTTTGATGGTAGATTGTATCGTCAAGAGAGAGGAACAGCCATGTGTGCCATGTGTGCCGCCACCTACACATGCCTTCATTTAGGCTTTTGGGAAATGAATGAGATCTTCACTAGGTTGAGCGAATGGGTGGAGGCACACGTGGTACTCTGGCTGATATATGTGGATGATATGTTCATCCTATGGGACGGAACTGTGGACCAGGTAAATACCTTTGTAAAACTTCTTAATGATAATTCTCTTAATATCTATCTTACTTGTGAGATTAATGACGTGAAAACTTCCTTTCTTGACCTAAAAATAAGGAAATATAGAAAGAATTTAGTCACTGAGGTCTATAGAAAGGAGACAGTGACTAATAGTCTCTTACGTGTGGAGAGTCATCACCCTAGGGCACTCAAGGATGCTATACCGATGGGGAAGTTCCTAAGACTAAAGAGGAACTGTTCCACGGAAGGATCTTTTGAAAGCAATGCTGAAGTTATGGCACTCAGGTTTAAAGCCAGAGGTTATTCTAATAGGCAGGTGAAAAATGCTTGGACAAGAGCCAGGAAAAGTTCCAGACAAGAAATGATGTTTACAACAAAATAAAAAAAGGATAATGATAATGACACAGTTATGGTCATCACCAGATATAATAGTCCTTGGAACAAGATTAAGGCAATTTTACAAAAAAATTAGTACATCTTACAAGCAGATAATTCCTTAGATGGGATTTTCTCTGATTACGGCCAGATAACAGCCAGAAGGGAATTCAGCCTAAAGGACTCCCTTGTCCACAGTGAGTATGTAAGAGGCACCTCCAGCTGATATAGGTGAGATCTTGGTTTCAGACCACCCGATTATCTCTTTGACCTTTTTTTTCTCCAGTAAAAATCCTACCAAAACCTCAATATTAATTTATCCACGCTATTTATATAATAATCCAAAATTTGTTAAAACAAAATGGATAGACTATAATATGCATAATATTTCCTATATTAACAAAATAGAAGTTTTTGGGAGGCTTCTAAAGCAGTTGTAAGAAGTGAAATTAAGGCTTACCTTATTACTTGGTATAAAAAGAAAAGTGCTCATAAACTACAACTCTCTAACCAAGTTAGGAATGCATATAAAAAATATCTCTCAATTCGTTCAGAGTCAAATTGGAATAAATATTCAGAGATGAAAAAGAGAGAGATTTATTTTTGTCACAAAAAGTCCCAAGAAGAGGAATAAAAACTTAATCTTCTCTTTAGGAGCTTTCACGGCTGTTCAGCCAAGAATCTCGCTAGATTAGTTAAAAATAGGAAGAAGAAAAATTATATAGCGGTTATTAAAAATGGGGAAAAACAGGTCACTGACATTAAAGAGATCAGTAATATTTTTTTTAAATACTACCAACAACTATATGCAGAGGTGGACACAAATAGTCTTAATCAGGATCCTTTCTGGTCACAGATTATTTTACCCAAAATAGAGAGGGAGGATTTAGAGGCTCTCAATGCTCCAATTACTAAGGAGGAGATCAGCAAATCAATAAATCATGCTAAATTTAATAAAGCTGCTGGTCCAGACTGTCTCCTAACTAAATACTATACAAGTCTAGCCAAATAATTGCCCCCCATTCTAGATAAGCTTTATAATAGCTATTTTATTTCAAACAGGCCTATTTCGGAGTTGTTTTCATCTGCAAATATTTCACTGATCCCTAAGAAAGGTAAAGATTTAGAAGATCCAGTTGCTTATCGATCTATCTCAGAGACTTGTCCATTCTAACATTAGATGCAGTCAAAGCATTTGTTTGTACTTCATGGGAACATCTCTTTAGAACATTAGCTAATTTTGGCTTTAGGCACAACTTTGTTAATTTTATGAAGAAACTTTAGCTGAAGCCCAGATCATTTCTTTTAGTTAATGGTACTGTTTCTCCAGGAATCACGCTACAGAGAGGTACAAGACAAGGGTGTCCCCTGTCACCTCTTCTTTTCAATTTAGCGCTAGAATCATTAGCAATACGATTGAGAGGGGTGTTAACAGGGATTGATGTGGGTACATCCACCCTGAAAACTTTATTATATGCAGATTTACTGATCTTTTTAGAAAATACTTCCCAATCCATACCTGCCATAATGCAGTGCTTGGGGGAATTTAGTTCATTCTCGGGCTACAGAGTTAATCTGGAGAAAAGTGAATTGATGAGGATCGGGAAACAGAGTAAGAAAGCCCTGAATACACCATTTAGAGAAGTGGACTCTATTAAATATCTAGGTCATATAATCCATAGAAATCCTAGGTTTTGGTATAAAGCTAATTTTACAGCTCTTTTTTCTAAGACTCAAGAAGATCTTAAATTGTGGACATCTTTCCCGCTCTCTATTACGGCCAGGATTCATATGATTAAAACGATTATTTTTCCCTGTATTCTGTATCCCCTTCAAAATTTACCCCTTTTTATTCTAAACAAGGATTTTGGTAAGCTCTCGTCATGGTTTTCCCAATTCATATGGAATGGTAAGAAAGTTCGTATATCTCTTGATAGACTCTCACAAAATTATACTTCGGCTGGTCTAGCCCTTCCAAATTTGAGACTTTATAATTGGACTGCAATGCTTAAAATTGACATAGATTGGGTGGCAGAGACTAACAAAGTATCTTCTACGGAAGTCAAATCATATTTCGTAGCCCCATGGTCTTTGAAAGCCATTCTACATTGCCCAATACAGAGCTTACTCTCAAATGTTGTGGTTCTTCTCTCATTTAAGAATATTATTCTGGCCTGGCATAAGTTCTGCTCTTTATGACAGATAGACTTTACCTATTCAGAATTTCTACCATAATAGGTAATCCGCAGTTTACTCCAGGTACAAATCAAAAGGTCTTTAAAGTTTGGTCAGAAAGGGGACTTCGAAATATTCAACAATTTTTGGATGGAAATAGTCAAATACTATCCTTTACGCTTATTTTTCGACAGTATCCAAAAATTCCAGCAAGAGAGTTGGACAGGATACTAACCGGAAAATCACTCATAAGTATGGGCCTAGTGTATGTAGGTTTTAAAATATATCACCTTTATTAGTTTAATTTAAAAAGGGTTACACACAATAAAAACAGTTGCAGTAAAAAAAAAAAAGTAAAAGTGGTT
This sequence comes from Bombina bombina, assembly GCF_027579735.1. Lineage (NCBI taxonomy): Eukaryota > Metazoa > Chordata > Amphibia > Anura > Bombinatoridae > Bombina > Bombina bombina. Next base: position 121,463,119 of record NC_069499.1, read on the forward strand.
TTCAAATTAATATAGTGAAAAGGGTGGATAGTTACAAATTCTTATCCTGAATTGATAGCATGGATAGTAACTCCCACCTAAAGAGGATTTGTGGTAAATCTTAATGGTAATGGTATGTTTGTAATCTGCTGTGGGCTAACATCCCTACAAAATGGGGCCAAACCTATTAAGGGCCACTATTCAGTTGAAGTGTGTACTAATATATTGTATACCTCACTGAGAATTATATGGATACTAAAATAAATTGTACCCATATGTACTCTGTGATAGAGTATTGCAACAGTAGTAGTATGGCTAGGTATATTAATACCTTGCAAGTTACGTGTAGTTTGCACTTATATATACAAATTACTTGTTAGTGTGCCCGTGGGTCACAATTAGAATATTGGTTGCTACACAGATTAAAGGTACATCTCCGTCGTCATATGTACAGCCCAATATTCAAAATAGATCATGTGTATATAAATAAAACCACAGTGTATTCAAACATTAAGTTACAGTGTAACCAACGACTCGCCACTAACTTTGTATCAGTTGCAATTGATTAATTAAAAAGTTAAATATCATATACTTTTGTTATAAGATTTTCAGCAACCTCCAAAGGACTGTAATACTTAGCGAGGAAGCTTATACAGATTACTTGTTAGTCAGGGTCACAGTTAAAATATTAATTGCTCCACAGATTAGATTAGAGGTATATCTCCACAGTCATATGTACAATCCAATATCTAAAATGTAGAGAATGTAAATAAATAAATGAAACCAGTGTAATACTTAGCGAGGAGGCTTATACCGATTACTTGTTGGTGTGCCCATAGGTCACAGTTAAAATATCCATTGCTCCACAGATTAGATGTATATCTCCACTGTCATATGTACAGCCCAATATCCAAAATGGAGCTTATGTATATAAATGAAACCACAGGAGTTACCGTGTATTCAAACGTTAAGTTACAGTGTAACCAACTACTCGCAACTGACTATGTATCGGTTGCTATTGATTAATTAAAAAGTTACATATAGAGAGGCCTCTTACCCCACTATGATTTGTATATGCTTAGTATTGAACGTGCAAATAAATAAGGAATATCTATATGCCCTAAGGCCACACTTAGATTGTGCAGTGTTCCACAAGTTAAGAAATACAGAGGCCACTATATATTAAGCTCAACGTTTAACCTGTGTATACATAAATAAAATTGTTTATATGGATTGTACTCAGGGCACTGGCGTGTGTCTAAACACTATACAGTACAGTTTACCCCAGGTTTGTCAAGTGTTTCCACTAAAAATACTTATTGTTAGTTGTTAAATATCATATCATATGCTTGTAATTTGTACTGTGGGCAACCACCACAAGAGGTTAGTAAAAGAAATATGAGTAGCACAAAGCTTACCCTAGGGCAGTAATAATTTGTGCTGAAATTACAGGTATGTGCTACATAAGAACCTTAAGTTAACTAGTATCGGATAAGTCCGAACAACAGATCTCCTAAGGAGATACCACTTTCCCCATAGTTGATTGATACATAAGAAATACCACTTAGACTAGTGCAAAATTAAAACTTCAGGACACCCAACAATCCTGTCATTCCTCCCTTAACATGTTTCGCCTACTGGCTTTGTCAAAAGTGGAGGCGCCGCCCAGAATGCAGCCTTTTATTTGCTTCCTATTAGACATCACGCCCATTTCTTATGATATCATGAATGGCTAATCAAATATACATGAAAAAAAAAAGGTCCTTTATCCTAAAATGAATAATGTATTTTACTAACTGATTTACTCCCTTATGTATTGAAAAAGGCAGGACCAAATAGTGTATTTGACCATACCGTTGTCCACAGAGTTGATCATCATTACTAATATATACACAGTATTTTACTTCTCACGTGGGCATCACATTGTATTAATACTCTATCATACCAGTCCTGTAATGGTTTGTCTGTATAGGAAGAATTTATGAAAGAGAAGTTTATATACATAACCTCAGACCCATGTCAAATGAAGTTACCAAATCTAGCAAGGAAAAGTAAAACTAATATTAAAAAGGTTTATATCTGGTGACATTATTTCAGTGCTAAGTGTTGACCTTTAAGTGTTGAACCTTTGTGTTTTAATGTGAACAATTCACTGTTGTGCAAAATAAAAACTTTTTTTTACAATAAACATACATTGGGGGCATAGTGTAGGATTGAACAGGGCCATCCAGTTTATGGATAGGGAAAACCAAGTGGTAAAAACTTATGAAGTGCTTAGGCAAGAGTTTGATCTTCCAAACAAAGATTTTTTTGCGTATCTGCAAGCCAGACATTTTGTGGTGGAGCTACAGAGGGAGGTGAATAGCTCATGGTCCTGGGGGGAACTAGAGGGGTGGTTAGCTATGGTGGAAAATGGACGGATGTCTATATCTCCATGCTACCACCTTCTGGCCTCTCTCAAGGGTAATCTAAATTTGGAGAAACTCGCGGCAGAATGGAATATTCTGATACCAGAAAGTAATATAGATATACACTTGGTTCAGGGCTCCATCACAAGAATAGCTCAGACTACACTTTCCTCTACATGGAGGGAATCACAGGTTAAACTTTTATATAGGACATACTTTACCCCCGAGAAAGGCCTCAGATGCGGGAACCTAGATTTCAATAAATGTCCAAAATGTTCAAAACCGGCGGCCGATCTGGTCCATATGATTTGGAGCTGCCCGAGAATAGGTCAATTCTGGATAAAAGTGGAATACTGGCTAAAAAATACTGTTAAGATTTTCCCTCTGGATCTATCTTTGAGTTACATTGTTTTTTTAATGGCAGAGAGAGGAAAACCATACCCTCAACATCAGCTAATCAATATGACAGTTGCTGCAGCCAGATACCTAATTTTCAAAAAGTGGAAATTGAAAGCAATCCCTACGGTTGCGGAGGTCAAAGACTACCTAAAAAAACAGTGTATACTAGAACAGATAGATACAAATATGAAGGATGAAGAGGACATAAGAAAGTTTTTTATAAAGTGGTCTTTATTTATTAAGATTTTTTCGGTAGCCGAAATAGATCATATGATTTTTCCATTCAGAAATTCCGAACTAGTATTATTGGGGGCGTGGTAGCTTCAATTTTTTTTTTTTTCCCTTTCTTTCTTCTTCTTCTCTTTCTCTGCAGGGGGGGGGGGAGGCCAATTAAAATAATGGATAAAATCACATGTCCTATAATGGATTCTATGATATAGAAGTGATCACCATAGGCGGTAGGATCAGGAATAAATGGTTTAAAAGTATAAAAGCAGATAAGGAAGGCCATAATTGTCAAACATTGAACAGGGCGGTAGACTTTGGTCAATATATTTAAATTTTAGTTAAATAAGTAAGAAAAAAGGGTGGTAGGCTCTGGTTGAGTCATTAAATAGGAGGGACGGGGATTAGTGTCTCTCTATTGTATCAAGCCAGCTTTTTTTGCTACCCAGGGACATCTTTCTGATCGGTATAATTATGTTAATTTAATGATCGTTTCTTAAATTTAGAAACACTCTTCTGACTCTAAAGGGTATTTGATTTGTTTTGTATTTAAAAATGTACAGCTCATACACAGCCAAAAAGTCATTCAATTCCTGTATTTGTTTAGTAAGCTTAACAGGCTTTGCTAAGAATATACTTGGGAACTTTTTTTGTTATTACTATACTGTTTTCTTTTTGGTATCACTTAATTGCAATTGTATCGTTCTCTGATAGTATGCTGATCTCAGTTATATGGTACAAATATCAGAATATGAGAGATATTTGTGTAACCCGATGCTGTATGTACTTATATTTATTTGTTTGAACCTGTGTTTCCCTAATAAAAATTATAATAAAAAAAAAAAACATACATTGGGGGGTAGTTATCAACGTGTCAACTTTCCTGCCTTCGCCGGCCCAATACGCCCGCCTAAGCTCGCCTCACTTCGCCGCCGCGGACCTGAAAAATTTTGCATAAGTTATCAAATAAAGCTGTCAAAAAGCCGCGGGACGATGAGCAGTGGACTGTGAGAGTTATCACTCATCCGATCTCGCTGCTCTTCAGCTTTTTCCCAGCTTTATTGCTAGCCTGTCACTAAGCACTCACACTAACTACACTGTTCTACCACCTATACCGGCACCCCCGGAGCCTCCCGCAACTAAATAAAGTTACTAACCCCTAAACCACCATTCCTAGACCCTGCCGCAACTCTGATAAATGTATTAACCCCTAAACCACCGCTCCTAGACCCTGCCGCAACTCTGATAAATGTATTAACCCCTAAACCGCCGCTCCCGGACACCGCTGCCACCTACATTATACCTATTAACCCCTATCCTGCCCCCCACTACACCGCCGCCACTGTAATAAATTTATTAACCCCTAAACCTAAGTCTAACACTAACCCTAACACCCCCCTAACTTAAATATTAATTAAATAAATCTAAATAATATTTCTATTATGAACTAAATTAATCCTATTTAAAACTAAATACTTACCTTTAAAATAAACCCTAATATAGCTACAATATAAATAATAATTATATTGTAGCTATCTTAGGATTTATATTTATTTTACAGGCATCTTTCAATTTATTTTAACTAGGTACAATAGCTATTAAATAGTTATTAACTATTTAATAGCTTACCTAGCTAAAATAAAGAGAAATGTACCTGTAAAATAAAACCTAACCTAAGTTACAATTACACCTAACACTACACTATCATTAAATAAATTATTCCTATTTAAAACTAAATACTTACCTGCAAAATAAACCCTTGGGCCTAGATTTGGAGTTTGGCGGTAGATGGGCTGTTAACGCTCCGCAGGCTTTTTTCTGGCCGCACCATAAATTTAACTCTGGTATCGACAGTTCAAACAAATGCTGCGTTAGGCTCCAAAAAAGGAGCGTAGAGCATTTTTACTGCAAATGCAACTCTCGATACAAGAGTTGCTTACGGACGCGGCCAGCCTCAAAAACGTGCTCGTGCACGATATCCCCATAGGAAACAATGGGGCTGTTTGAGCTGAAAAAAAACCTAACACCTGCAAAAAAGCAGCGTTCAGCTCCTAACGCAGCCCCATTGTTTCCTATGGGGAAACACTTCCTACGTCTGCACCTAACACTCTAACATGTACCCCGAGTCTAAACACCCCTAACCTTACACTTATTAACCCCTAATCTGCCGCTCCCGCTATCGCTGACCCCTGCATATTTTTTTTAACCCCTAATCTGCCGCTCCGTAAACCGCCGCAACCTACGTTATCCCTATGTACCCCTAATCTGCTGCCCTAACATCGCCGACCCCTATATTATATTTATTAACCCCTAATCTGCCCCCCACAACGTCGCCGACACCTGCCTACACTTATTAACCCGTAATCTGCCGAGCGGACCGCACCGCTACTATAATAAAGTTATTAACCCCTAACCCGCCTCACTAACCCTATCATAAATAGTATTAACCCCTAATCTGCCCTCCCTAACATCGCCGACACCTAACTTCAATTATTAACCCCTAATCTGACGACCGGAGCTCATCGCTACTATAATAAATGGATTAACCCCTAAAGCTAAGTCTAACCCTAACACTAACACCCCCCTAACTTAAATATAATTTACATCTAACGAAATTAATTAACTCTTATTAAATAATTTATTCCTATTTAAAGCTAAATACTTACCTGTAAAATAAATCCTAATATAGCTACAATATAACGAATAATTATATTGTAGCTATTTTAGGATTTATATTTATTTTACAGGCAACTTTTTAATTATTTTAACCAGGTACAATAGCTATTAAATAGTTAAGAACTATTTAATAGTTACCTAGTTAAAATAATAACAAATTTACCTGTAAAATAAATCCTTACCTAAGATATAATTAAACCTAACACTACCCTATCAATAAATTAATTAAATAAACTACCTACAATTAACCTAACACTACACTATCAATAAATTAATTAAACACAATTCCTACAAATAAATACAATTAAATAAACTAGCTAAAGTACAAAAAATAAAAAAGAACTAAGTTACAAAAAATAAAAAAATATTTACAAACATCAGAAAATTATTACAACAATTTTAAACTAATTACACCTACTCTAAGCCCCCTAATAAAATAACAAAGACCCCCAAAATAAAAAATTCCCTACCCTATTCTAAAAAAAAGTTAAAAGCTCTTTTACCTTACCAGCCCTGAACAGGGCCCTTTGCGGGGCATGCCCCAAGAATTTCAGCTCTTTTGCCTGTAAAAAAAACACATACAATACCCCCCCAACATTACAACCCACCACCCACATACCCCTAATCTAACCCAAACCCCCCTTAAATAAACCTAACACTAAGCCCCTGAAGATCTTCCTACCTTGTCTTCACCATCCAGGTATCACCGATCCGTCCTGGCTCCAACATCTTCATCCAACCCAAGCGGGGGTTGGCGATCCATCATCCGGTGGCTGAAGAGGTCCAGAAGAGGCTCCAAAGTCTTCCTCCTATCCGGCAAGAAGAGGACATCCGGACCGGCAAACATCTTCTCCAAGCGGCATCTTCGATCTTCTTGCATCCGGTGCGGAGCGGGTCCATCTTGAAGCAGGCGACGCGGATCCATCCTCTTCTTCCGTTGTCTCCTGACGAATGACGGTTCCTTTAAGGGACGTCATCCAAGATGGCGTCCCTTGAATTCCGATTGGCTGATAGGATTCTATCAGCCAATCGGAATTAAGGTAGGAATATTCTGATTGGCTGATGGAATCAGCCAATCAGAATCAAGTTCAATCCGATTGGCTGATCCAATCAGCCAATCAGATTGAGCTCGCATTCTATTAGGGGTTAATAACTTTATTATAGTAGCGCTCAGGTCCGCTCGGCAGATTAGGGGTTAATAAGTGTAGGCAGGTGTTGGAGACGTTGAGGGGGGCAGATTAGGGGTTAATAAATATAATATAGGGGTCGGCGGTGTTAGGGGCAGCAGATTAGGGGTACATAAGGATAACGTAGGTGGCGGCGCTTTGCGGTCGGGAGATTAGGGGTTAATTATTGTAAGTAGCTGGCGGCGACGTTGGGGGGGCAGGTTTGGGGTTAATAAATGTAATACAGGGGTCGGCGGGGTTAGGGGCAGCAGATTAGGGGTACATAAGTATAACGTAGGTGGCGGTCGGCAGATTAGGGGTTAAAAAATTTAAATCGAGTGGCGGCGATGTGGGGGGACCTCGGTTTAGGGTTACATAGGTAGTTTATGGGTGTTAGTGTACTTTAGGGTACAGTAGTTAAGAGCTTTATGAACCGGCGTTAGCCCAGAAAGCTCTTAACTCCTGCTATTTTCCGGCGGCTGGAGTTTTGTCGTTAGAGCTCTAACGCTCACTTCAGAAACGACTCTAAATACCAGCGTTAGAAAGATCCCATTGAAAAGATAGGATACGCAATTGACGTAAGGGGATCTGCGGTATGGAAAAGTCGCGGCTGAAAAGTGAGCGTTAGACCCTTTAATCACTGACTCCAAATACCGGCGGTAGCCTAAAACCAGCGTTAGGAGCCTCTAACGCTGGTTTTCACGGCTAACGCCAAACTCCAAATCTAGGCCTAAGATAGCTACAATATAAATAATAATTATATTGTAGCTATCTTAGGATTTATATTTATTTTACAGGTAACTTTGTATTTATTTTAGCCAGTTAGAATAGTTATTAAATAGTTATTAACTATTTAATAACTACCTAGCTAAAAGAAATAAAAAATCACCTGTAAAATAAATCCTAACCTAAGTTACAATTAAACCTAACACTACACTATCATTAAATAAATTAAATAAATTACCTACAAATAACTACAATTAAATACAATTACATAAACTAACTAAAGTACAAAAAATTAAAAAAGCTAAGTTACAAAAAATAAAAAAAATAGGTTACAAACATTTTAAAAATATTACAACAATTTTAAGCTACTTACACCTAATCTAAGCCCCCTAATAAAATAACAAACCCCCCCAAAATAAAAAAATATGCCCTACCCTATTCTAAATTTAAAAAGTTCAAAGCTCTTTTACCTTACCAGCCCTTAAAAGGGCCATTTGTGGGGCATGCCCCAAAGAATTCAGCTCTTTTGCCTGTAAAAGAAAAATACAAACCCCCCCAACATTAAAACCCACCACCCACATACCCCTAATCTAACCCAAACCCCCCTTAAAATAACCTAACACTAATCCCCTGAAGATCATCCTACCTTTAGTCGTCTTCACTCAGCCGAGCCACCGATGGAACTGAAGAGGAGACCCGGACCGGCAGAAGTGATCCTCCAAGCGGCGCTGAAGAAATCTTCCATCCAATGAAGTGATCCTCCAAGCGGCGCTGAAAAAGTCTTCCATCCGGGCGATATCATCTTCCAAGAGGCGCTGAAGAAGTCTTCTATCCGAGCGATGTCATCTTCCAAGCCGGGTCTTGAATCTTCATCCCGCCGACGCGGAACATCCTTCTTTACCGACGGACTACCGACGAATGAAGGCTCCTTTAAGGGACGTCATCCAAGATGGCGTCCCTTCAATTCTGATTGGCTGATAGGATTCTATCAGCCAATCGGAATTAAGGTAGGAAAAATCTGATTGGCTGATTCAATCAGCCAATCAGATTCAAGTTCAATCCGATTGGCTGATCCAATCAGCCAATCAGATTGACCTTGCATTCTATTGGCTGTTTCGATCAGCCAATAGAATGCAAGCTCAATCTGATTGGCTGATTGGATTGGATTTATTACAGTGGCGGCGGTGTAGTGGGGGGCAGGATAGGGGTTAATAAATTTATTATAGGTGGCGATGGTGTAGGGGGGGCAGATTAGGGGTTAATAAATTTAATATAGGTTGCGGCAGGGTCAGGGAGTGGGGGTTTAGGGGTTAATACATTTATTATAGTTGCGGTGGGCTCTGGGAGCGGCGGTTTAGGGGTTAATACATTTATTATAGTTGCGGTGGGCTCCGGGAGTGGCGGTTTAGGGGTTAATATGTATAGGGTAGCTTGTGGTGGGCTCCGGGAGCGGCGGTTTAGGGGTTAATACATTTATTATAGTTGCATTGGGCTCCGGGAGCGGCGGTTTAGGGGTTAATATGTATAGAGTAGCTTGCGGTGGGCTCCGGGAGCGGCGGTTTAGGGGGTAATAACTTTATTTAGTTGTGGCGGTGTAGGGGGCACAGATTAGTGGTGTTTAGACTCGGGGTACATGTTAGGGTGATAGGTGCAGACATCTCCCATAGGAATCAATGGGATGTCTGGCAGCAGCGAACTTGTACTTTCGCTATGGTCAGACTCCCATTGATTCCTATGGGATCCGCCGCCTCCAGGGTGGCGGATTAAAAACCAGGTACGCTGGGCCGTAAAAGTGCCGAGCGTACCTGCTAGTTTTGATAACTAGCAAAAGTAGTCAGATTGTGCCGCACTTGTGTGCGGAACATCTGGAGTGACATAAGAATCGATCTGCGTCGGACTGAGTCCGGCGGATCGAAGTTTACGTCAAAAAATTCTACTTTTGCCGGTCTCTAGCCTTTGATAACTAAGGCGAATCAGCCTCGCCACAAATACGCTGTGGAATTCCAGCGTATTTGAGGTTGACGGCTTGATAACTAGGCCTCAGAGTGTTGCATTCTTTTAAATAAAATTGATTAAAATGCAGTGTGATGTGCTTACTGTTGTGAACTTAAAATGACAGTTTATTAGTTAAATACACTTACTCAGTGTGGTGTTTTTAAATGCCTAAATTATATTGTGATTTAGATAGTTGTGATTATACAGTCCATTACATTAATTCTCCTACTTTTCTAAGTAGATTTTCATTATTGTGACGTTTGATGCCAGTGAAATCTAATAAAAATGATTTTTCATTTTAATTCAATGAAGTACCTAGTGGGCTAATGACACTCTATTCCATAACATTAATATACATGGGTCCCTGGTATGTTAAAGGGAACTTCTTAATGTAAAAAAAGTAAAATAATTACTGTATTCATTTAAACCATTTGGTTGTACTGTAATCAAAAGGTAAATCCAGCGTGTTTCTGCTTTTAAAAGGGTACGTACCGCATCTCCACTTCAAATACCTAGTGAGAATTTTTGTATCCTAAAGCATTTCAGGTCTGACTTTTTGGATTCATGTACATGTAAAAAATGGTTTGCCACACTTGTAAATTTGTTGCCATTTTTAAGATCTTTCTTGGCTGATTTGACATTATTCAAATGTTCCAATAACTTTGAACTTTCTTGAGGTCATCCCTACATAGATCAAATTGAATTTGCAAGTAATGCCATAGATTACTCCTTCCCTGTTACAATCTTTGTAATCTTGGATGTGATAAATTTTTCCAAATCTGTCAGTAATGGATTTAATTTTTTCCACATTTTAACACATGGAACAGGAGTGACAGATAAAATTACCTGATGTCAATTTACCCTTGCCTTTATTACTGTCAAAATGACTACAACTCACCATCTCCTTCAAATTCTTGGTCCATCCATATCCCACTTGGATGTTCTCTGTACCTAGTATCCCTGCTAGTATTGGGTTTGCCTGGAGGATACGCAGAAGTTTATTCATAATCTGTACCACTGTGTCAGATTGAGCATTATAAGTCATTATCAGTCTAGTCTTATCATCTATTGCTTTAGCTTTGGGTGTAAGGAGGTCTTTCCTATTAGTATGTAATGCCCTCCTTCAGGCTATTTTAAAGAACTCTTGCTACAGCCTCTGGATAACAGTTTGAATTCCAGTTCTTTTGCTCTTATTTTGAACGTTTCCAGATTGGTACAGTTCCTCCTGATTCTTAGAAACTCTCTGGTGGGGAGTGCCTTCACTGTGTGAAGTGAGTGAGCTTTTGAGGGGTGCAATATCGTATTCGTAGCCGTATCTTTCCTGTATAGGTCTGTATGAATCTCCCCATTGGGTTGTTTGATTATTTTCAAATCCAAAAACGTGACCTCATTACTGTTGTTCTGCCAATGTTCAGATTGTTCTTGTTTAAATCGTTCAAGAATTCTTCCAGGATGCAAAAGAACTGGAAGTCAGACTGTTATCCTGAGGCTATAGCAAGAGGCTCTTAAAAATAGCCTGAAGGAGGGCATTACATACTAATAGGAAAGACCTCCTTACACCCAAAGCTAAAGCAAGAGATGACAAGACTAGACTGATAATGACTTATAATGCTCAATCTGACACAGTGGTACAGATTATGAATAAACATCTTGGTATCCTGATGTTATATATATATATGGCATGCAATAAACAACTTTTCGTTTTAGTTGCATCATTTGTTCTCTTGCTATTCTTTGTTGAAAGCCAAACCTAGGTAGTCTCATATGCTACTTTCTAAGCCCTTGAATGCCGCCTATTATCTCAGTGCATTTTGACAGTTTTTACAGCTAGGCAGTGCTAGTTCACATGTGCCATATAGATAACATTGTGCTCTTTTCCATGGAGTTACCTAGGAGTCAGCACTGATTGGCCTAAATGCAAGTCTGTCAGAAGCACAGAAATAAGGGTTCAGTCTACAGAGGCTTAGACACAAGGTAATAACACAGTTAAAATGTTTATTACTATAACCATGTTGGTTATGCAAAACTGGGGAATTTGTAATAAAGGGATTGTCTATCTTTGTAAATGATCAAAACTCTGGACTGTCCCTTTAAGTTACATAAAACAAACCGAAAATCAGAAACAATGTTTGAATTAAAAAATCCTTGCTTGTTATTTTTCAAGGGGTGCTTGAAAACACAATTCAAAATATAAAAATGTTTATTCCTGCTTCATACTTAGAATAGCAAAGACGAATAGTGGCTGGGCAGGAATAACAGAAGATGCTTGCAGGTTTAGTCAAAGGTATATTCTCTATAGTTATATTTATATATATTTATATAAGTAAAAGGCTGTTATGAAGAAAAAATAGAATAATAGTGACTTTGTAAGCACTTAATGGTGAAATGATGGCCCTAGAAACCCCAGAAATAATGTGCTTACCAGGTGACATTGTGGTAGAGAAGCATCTAAACTGCACTAAAACGTGTATATGTGTGTACATAGAAAGAGCAATATTTAAAAGGACAAATGTTAAAATAAAACTTTTGTTTTCTCATCTCAGTTTATTTTGACATTTTTTCACAGTTAGACAGCGATAGTTCATGTGTGCCATATAGAAAAAACTGTGCTCTCTCCCATGGAGTTATTTATGAGTCAGCACTGATTGGCTAAAATGCAAGTCTGTCAAAAGAACTAAAATAAGGGTCATAACAGAAGTAATAACAGAGGTAAAAAGTATAATACAGGGAGTGCAGAATTATTAGGCAAGTTGTATTTTTGAGGATTAATTTTATTATTGAACAACAACCATGTTCTCAATGAACCCAAAAAACTCATTAATATCAAAGCTGAATAGTTTTGGAAGTAGTTTTTAGTTTGTTTTTAGTTATAGCTATTTTAGGGGGATATCTGTGTGTGCAGGTGACTATTACTGTGCATAATTATTAGGCAACTTAACAAAAAACAAATATATACCCATTTCAATTATTTATTTTTACCAGTGAAACCAATATAACATCTCAACATTCACAAATATACATTTCTGACATTCAAAAACAAAACAAAAACAAATCAGTGACCAATATAGCCACCTTTCTTTGCAAGGACACTCAAAAGCCTGCCATCCATGGATTCTGTCAGTGTTTTGATCTGTTCACCATCAACATTGCGTGCAGCAGCAACCACAGCCTCCCAGACACTGTTCAGAGAGGTGTACTGTTTTCCCTCCTTGTAAATCTCACATTTGATGATGGACCACAGGTTCTCAATGTGGTTCAGATCAGGTGAACAAGGAGGCCATGTCATTAGATTTTCTTCTTTTATACCCTTTCTTGCCAGCCACGCTGTGGAGTACTTGGACGCGTGTGATGGAGCATTGTCCTGCATGAAAATCATGTTTTTCTTGAAGGATGCAGACTTCTTTCTGTACCACTGCTTGAAGAAGGTGTCTTCCAGACACTGGCAGTAGGACTGGGAGTTGAGCTTGACTCCATCCTCAACCCGAAAAGGCCCCACAAGCTCATCTTTGATGATACCAGCCCAAACCAGTACTCCACCTCCACCTTGCTGGCGTCTGAATCGGACTGGAGCTCTCTGCCCTTTACCAATCCAGCCACGGGCCCATCCATCTGGCCCATCAAGACTCACTCTCATTTCATCAGTCCATAAAACCTTAGAAAAATCAGTCTTGAGATATTTCTTGGCCCAGTCTTGACGTTTCAGCTTGTGTGTCTTGTTCAGTGGTGGTCGTCTTTCAGCCTTTCTTACCTTGGCCATGTCTCTGAGTATTGCACACCTTGTGCTTTTGGGCACTCCAGTGATGTTGCAGCTCTGAAATATGGCCAAACTGGTGGCAAGTGGCATCTTGGCAGCTGCACGCTTGACTTTTCTCAGTTCATGGGCAGTTATTTTGCGCCTTGGTTTTTCCACACGCTTCTTGCGACCCTGTTGACTATTTTGAATGAAACGCTTGATTGTTCGATGATCACGCTTCAGAAGCTTTGCAATTTTAAGAGTGCTGCATCCCTCTGCAACATATCTCACTATTTTTGACTTTTCTGAGCCTGTCAAGTCCTTCTTTTGACCCATTTTGCCAAAGGAAAGGAAGTTGCCTAATAATTATGCACACCTGATATAGGGTGTTGATGTCATTAGACCACACCCCTTCTCATTACAGAGATGCACATCACCTAATATGCTTAATTGGTAGTAGGCTTTCGAGCCTATACAGCTTGGAGTAAGACAACATGCATAAAGAGGATGATGTGGTCAAAATACTCATTTGCCTAATAATTCTGCACTCCCTGTAATATAACTGTGCTAGTTATGCAAAACAGGGGAATGGGTAATAAAGGGATTCTCTAACTTTTTAAACAAAAACATTTTTGGAGTATTCTGTCCCTTTAATTTTGACTTTACTGATCTTTTAAAGGGACACTAAACCAATTTTTTTTTCTTTCATGATTAGATAGATAATGAGATTTTAAGCAACTTTCTAATTTACTCCTATTATCAATTTTTCTTTGTTCTCATACTATCTTGATTTGAAAAAGCAGTACTGTAAGCTTTAGAGCCAGCCCATTTTTTGTTCAGAACCTGGGTAGCACTTGCTGATATGTGGCTAAATGTAGCAAACCAATTAGCAAATAGTGGTGTTGCGAATAGTTCACCGGCGAATAGTTCCCGGCGAACATAGCATGTTCGCTTTCGCCGCGGCGGGCGAACATATGCGATGTTCGATCCGCCCCCTATTCGTCATCATTGAGTAATACTTTGACCCTGTACCTCACAGTCAGCAGGCAAATTCCAGCCAATCATCAGCAGACACTCCCTCCAAGACACTCCTACCTCCTAGACAGCATCCATTTTAGATTCATTCGGAAGCTGCATTCTTAGGGAGAGGAGGGACAGTGTAACTGCTGCTGATTAATAGGGAAATCGATAGCTAGGCTAGTGTATTCAGTGTCCACTACAGTCCTGAAGGACTCATCTGATCTCTGCTGTAAGGACAGCACCCCAAAAAGCCCTTTTTAGGGCTGCTTTTTTTCCCTGTGTAATCTAATTGCAGTTGCCTGCCTGCCAGCGTGTGTCAGGCTCACAGCGTATACTGTGCCCACTTGCCCAGTGCCACCACTCATATCTGGTGTAACAGTAGTGTAGATTAAAAAAAAAAAAAAAAACACTTTTTTTGACTGTGTTAAATAATAGCAGTCAGTTTCCTTCACACGTGTGCATTTCAGTGCCTGCCTGACTGCCAGGGCACAGTGTCACCCCAGTGCAACTCATATCTGGTGTAACAGTAGTGTACATTTAAAAAAACAACACTTTTTTTGACTGTGTTAAATAATAGCAGTCAGTTTCCTTCACACGTGTGCATTTCAGTGCCTGCCAGGGCACAGTGTCACCCCAGTGCCACTCATATCTGGTGTAACAGTAGTTACATTTTAAAAAAACAACACTTTTTTGACTGTGTTAAATAATAGCAGTCAGTTTCCTTCACACGTGTGCATTTCAGTGCCTGCCTGCCGGGGCACAGTGTCACCCCAGTGCAACTCATATCTGGTGTAACAGTAGTGTAGATTTAAAAAAAACAACACTTTTTTAAAAGTGTTAAATAAATGCAGTCAGTTTCCTTCACACGTGTGCATTTCAGTGCCTGCCAGGGCACAGTGTCACCCCAGTGCAACTCATATCTGGTGTAACAGTAGTGTAGCTTTAAAAAAAACAACACTTTTTTGACTGTGTTAGCAGTCAGTTTCCTTCACACGTGTGCGTTTCAGAGCCTGCCTGCCTGCCAGGGCACAGTGTCACCCCAGTGCCACCACTCATATCTGGTGTAACAGTAGTGTAGATTTTAAAAAAAAAACACTTTTTTGACTTGGTTAAATAATAGCAGTCAGTTTCCTTCACACGTGTGTGTTTCAGTGCCTGCCAGGGCACAGTGTCACCCCAGTGCAACTCATATCTGGTGTAACAGTAGTGTACATTTAAAAAAAAATACAATTTTGACTGTAATAGATTGAATAGCAGTTAGTTGTCTGCAAGCGTGTGTGTCAGGCCTACAGCGTCTACTCTGCCAACTTCTGCCAGTGCACAGTGCCACTCATATCTGTTGTCACAATAGCTTGCACGCATAGTACCACGAATCGAAAAAAAAATGACAGGCAGAGGCAGGCCACCCCGCAGGGGCCGTCGTGTTCTTGGTGCTGTGATTCCCTTTGGCCCTAGAATAATGCCCAGTGTTCAGAGGCCACGTACCCCGAACTCGAACATTTCTGAGAACATAGTTGACTGGCTAACACAGGACACCCAAGCTTCTACAGCTTCCGCTCGGAAACTTGACGCACCATCCTCCTCCAGCTTAGCTTCGGGCACCTCTCAAGTTACCACTCGCCCGCCTGCCACCACCACCAACACTAGCACCACAGCCACTTCACTTGATCTTCATAATGTTGCCATTTTGGATTATTGAGGAGTTATTTACACATCAGTTGGAAGAAATGAGTGATAGTGATGCGCAACCATTATTGCCAGAGGATGTAGATAACAGGGATATGTCTCAGTCAGGCAGCATTACACACATGGACGTAACAGGGATTAAACTGATAAGAATAGAACTACTTAACACACCTTATAATAATGCAGAGGGAGGCAATGCAGAGAGAGGAGTCTGAAGAAGAGGAGTCAGAGGAGGAAGGTGGCTTTGAGGAGCTGGAAGACCAAACACAGCACGCGTCCCAGGGGGCTTGTTGTCACCTTTCAGGGACCCTTGGTGTTGTACGTGGCTGGGTGGAGGAAGAGACCTTCAATGACATCAGTGAGGACAAGGAACGGGACATGGCTAGCTTGGTATCCAACCTTGTGCAAATGGGGAGTTTGCGGTTGTGCAAATGGACTGTTTGCGGTTGTTTGCGTATGGCGGTTGCCCGGTTCGCCCATTTGCGAACAGTTGTGGACGTTCGCGTTCGCAGTTCGCGAACCCAAATTTTTAGGTTTGCAACATCACTATTAGCAAGCGCTACCCAGGTGCTGAACTAAAAATGGGCCGGCTCCTAACCTTTCATTACTTCTTTTTCAAATCAAGATAACATGAGAACAAAGACAAATTGATAATAGGAGTAAATTAGAAAGTTGCTTTAAATTGCATGCTTTATCTGAATCATGAAAGAAAACATTTGGGGTTAGTATCCCTTTAAACATTCTTAGAACTTATTTTCTGCCTAAAAACATTGTTAAATGTTTTTTAATAGAAACTAAAACAAAAGTATCAAAAGTATACTTCCTGGTAATGTCCATTGGTTGATAGGTATTTCTTGCTAGTACTTATTAGCTGCTAATTACTTATTTCTGTTGATTCATGGCCGACCATTAGAAATCCTCAATAATCCAAAATGGCAACATTATGAAGAATACAAATGATAATAAAATACGTCTTTTCACAATTATTGTAGTTTCTTTATTTTTGTTTTTTGTTTTAATTGAGAAAAAACTTAAAGGGATGGGAAAGTAAAAATTAATCTTGCATAAATCAGATAGATCATTTTAAATTCACTTCTATTTCAAATGTGTCTTGTTCTCTTGATATAATTTGCTAAAAAAATCATATGCACATATCCTACACTAGTGGGAGCTAGCTGCTGATTGGTGCCTGTACACATTTGTCTCTTGTGATTGGCTAACTAGATGTGTTTAGCTAGCTCTCAATAGTGCAATGATGTCCTTTCAGCAAAGGATAACAAGAGAATGAAGCAAATTTGATAATATAAGTATGTGTGTTCTATCCAAATCACGAAAGAAACATTTAGGGTTTCCTGTCCCTTTAACATGAAAAAAAAAATGATGCCACACTATTTAGACATAATGTCACTGAGTTCAACAAGTCAAATGTTCACCAAATTCTTCTCTTTTGGCAAATAGGCCGTGCAAAAGATTTCTTAGTACAGCATGCAGCTGGTGATTCAACACAAACTCACATAATAGCAATGATTATGCTGACTTCATCAAGCAAAGCTCGTGCTTTCTAAAATGCATTTTGTCTGAAATAAGAATGACTGATTAGAAAGTTCCCAATTCTTTGTTATCAGCACTGAGAATGGATAGAGTGTCTTACAACTTGATAAACCAGTAAGTGTTATGATAGTTTTTCATATACACACGGTATTTTTTACTTATTACTAATATGTAAGTAGAAATTATACATGGTACTAGGAAATACTTTTCTAACTTAAATTGTGGGTCTGTTTCTTTATGTTAAAGTGTTTTACATAGGGTTTTGCTTGATTTGCAAATAAAAGTCAATTGAAATAAAATCCAAGGTTTGCCTGGTTTATTTATTTTAGTTTCTATTTGGAAAACTCATTAATCTGTACCTCAAACCTTCAAAAAAACACTTTAATGCCTTTTTTGAATAAACTGTGCAAATAAAGGGGGGCGGAGCCAGCGCTCATCCGAGATGGCTGCACTTGTGTGAGCTCCGTGCTGACAAAGAGCTTAATACAAACTGTTCCGATGTAGGCAAGTGATTTTTTGAGCCATCTCAGAGTGTTTTCAAGCCCAGTATCTATCACACTCACTAAATGAAGCTGAACAGACGGCATAGTAAATCGGAGCAGCGCTAACAAAAGGAGAGGCCGATGCTCTGACCTACAACCGTGGGACTGCAGCTGCCCCATATCCCAGCTAACACCGGGGGATATTTGAGAGCTGGAGAGGATACTCCTAAGAGATCACCCCACACCCAGATGGGAAAGCAGGCTGTTATGACAACGGCATAAGTTTAGCCGACCGACCGGATTCCCCTGGGAGCTCACCGCAGATGACCGGAAACGGCACTCAAGCGCAGGACAGTGAGTAAACTGATTCTATGCAGATCCCTTAATCTTGAACATTAATATATGTGGCCATTGCCCTAATAACACATAGGGGAAGTGTATATAGAGACATTTATGCTAGAAAATTTAGTCAGAGAATACAAGAATACAAGTGGCGCCACAGAGTGGGGGAGACCGGTCGGAGGCCTTTATATGTGTATGCAAAGGGTAAAGGCTGTTGATCAACATGAAAGCGGTTAAATTTAACAACTGAAAAAGACCAAGACTGGAAACAAGCTAAACATAATTCAAATAAAAACAGTCATATGGATTGCTACGTATGCAACACGCTACTGGGCCTAGTTAACAGGCTATAATAGGACAGCCTTATGACACCATCCATGCACCTATGAACTTTAACACCACACAGATGCAGATGGACAAGGTAGCAGAACTATCTTTGATGTCTAAATAAGGCTGGATGTCTTTTAATTAGAAATACTTTATGTTTGCCTCAAGATTCATCTAAACATTTCAGGTGTCAGTCACATATAGCAGCTTCTGTTTACATTCTATGCCAGTGGGGCTGACAGGCCTGGTCCTAATAGCTCTCATAACATATAATAATATTATTATTAGATGTCAAAAAGACTATCCAATATGTTGCCAAAAAAGAAAGGCAATAAGGAAGACAACCCTGCAAAAAAGAAAGCAAATGTGACACCATCAGTAAACAAGTTCTTCAAGTGTTTGGAGTCATCACAGGCCTCAGCCTCAATAGAATCAGGCACTAGATCAAGGCGGGAGTCATTATCTTCAGAGTCAGAACAGGAAGACTCAGGACAAACGATTCCAATCCCCAAAGCTCTCTTCGACTCACTTCCCTCTAAAAAGGACTTTTCTTCTTTGATACAACAAGTAAGAGAATGCATCCGCGAAGAAATCACAGATATAAAAAAAGATCTAAATGAAGTGGGGGAAAGAGTAGCCAACCTAGAAGAATATACAGCATCACAACAAAAGGTGGTTACTTGCCATGAAAGCAGAATATCTCAGCAGGACATTACAATTATACAGCTTGAAAACAAAATAGACGACTTGGAAAACCGAAGTCGTCATAATATCAGAATGAGGGGAATTCCTGAAGAGGTATCCCCCCAGACATTGGAGTCGTATGTTCAAGGCCTGTTTGCCTATCTAGCAGACGAGGGAGATGATTCAACCTTTGCGCTGGATAGGGTGCACAGAGCGCTGAGATCAAGACCATCAGACAATCAACCACCAAGAGACGTAATAGTGAGAATCACTAATTACTCTATCAAAGAATCTCTAATGAAAAAAGCCAGATCTAAACACCCTATAAAGTTCAAGGGTGTAGAAATACAACTATTTGAAGACCTTTCTACGAGAACACTCCAAAAAAGAAGAGACATGCGCCCCCTCACGAACTTACTTCGTCAACATAATATACCTTACAGGTGGGGCCATCCATTTAATCTACAACTCCAATGGAAAGGCAGACGCCTTATATGTGACAACCCAGACAACATTGCAGCAGTGTGTAAAGAGCTTCATTTAGAACCACCTGTGATATCCGACTCTGTCAGCCCACAATCCAGTGGACAGGTACAAAGCAACAAACCCTTGCCACAGAGGCCGGAATGTCAGAGAGTCGCCTCTAAAAGGAACAATAAAACTTTAAATTCACCAGTGGGTGTATCCACGGCAAGAGAGACTACTTAGTCATTTTAGCTGTGTAACTTCTTGATATCCTTTTTTTTAGGTCTATCATAGATTGTATTCCGGACTTGATAGGTAAGGGAATTCATGTTTACTTCACAGGTTCAGAATGTGAGGAGGAGGAGAATCCAACATATCCCTCCGTGATGGGTAAGACACTGTTAACTGTATATGCTCTACTCTTTAGAAATATACATCGGACTACAAACTAATTCTAAACATGCTTGTAGATATAGCTCTTATTTTATGTTCATCCCCAGATTTAGTTATAATATTTCTTTTATTTTAAACCAATAAAGCTTTATTAAGTGACCAGTGTTAAAAGACAAACAGTGAGACAGTAGATGCATTTGTAAGACAAACATTACAGAGATATCATCTGGAAAATACAATGCAGTGCAAACATATCTCCAATTGTGCGTAGAAAAAAAACATATTTCAGGTACACAGGTCACATTTAATTGCATAGTATGATACAGCGTCGCTGTATAGCATATCTGTTGGTCAAGTTATAAAGACGTCTATAGGTATGAGGTCATACCTTTTATAAGTGAGAAAAGATGAGAGAAGACAAGAAAAGGCATCGTAAGGGGTAGTGGAGAAGGAGGAGAGCAGTTAGGGATTGGGGAAGAAGGAAGAGAAAAAGAAAAAAAAAAAAAAAAAAAAAAAAAAGGGGGGGGGGGGGGGGAAACCAGACCCCTTTGGGGAGGGGGTGTGGTGTATGGGTGAGGGGAGAGGGGGAGAGGTATGGATGGGCGTTATGAGTGGTTCATTTTCATAGCCGGGATCATTCCAAGGCTATTATCCCTATGCTTCCCTAATCATTTGTCCCCTCGTTAATAGCTTATCATGTACATTACCAGGACACAGCACTTCATATCAGTCAAATTGATTTAGGTCCCATTAGGCTTTCAAACATTTTTGCCCTCCCAGATCATTAACATGTGTTCATGTAATACAAGTTTTCCAATCTTGAGGTAGTGATACCTCTCCAGATCAAGCAGGTCTTTGACTCCATTTTTCCATTCATTCAAGTCTGGCACATTAAGAGATTTCCAGTGTTTCGGGATTAAGCTTTTAGCTCCGTTTAGCATTACTAGAAATAACTTACGTTTCGCTTCTACTGCTATCTTGGGAAGAGCATGGTATATCAAATTGTTTGGGTTTGGAGGCAATATGATCCCAAGAAGCCGGCTGCACTCGGCGAACATTCTTGTCCAGAATTCCTGTATACGTGGACATGTCCACCAGATGTGCATTATTGAGCCGGTTTCCCCACAGCCTCTCCAGCAATCTCCGCTCATTTGTGGGTAAATTTTACTTAACCTCTGTGGAGTTAGATACCACCGGCTTAGGAATTTAAAGTGCATTTCCTGTAATCTCATCGAGACTGAGGCTGTTTTGGCTGTATTAAAAATCTGCAACCAGTCCTTTGAGGTTATGTCTAGATTAAGATCTGTGCTCCATGCTTTTGTGTAGGAAGGTATGAGCTCATCACTGCTTGTGAGCAATAATTTATAAAGGCGAGATATCAGGTGGCCAGGTGTTTGGGTCACTGTGCAGATGTGTTCCAGTGATGTTTTTTCTCTCGTGAAGAGGGATTTGTCTTTGTGTCCATTCACATAATGGTGAAATTGTGCTACCCTAAACCAAGAGGAGAACAGCCAGGCATCCCACTCTTTTAGCTTATCTTGGGCCAGTATCTTGCCTTGATGAAAAGCGTTAGATATAGCAGCATCAGCCAGAGTGTATGTGTTTTCCTGTGGTTGTATTCTATTTGCTAAGGCATTTTCTGGGTTATCGAAAATTGGGGTTACCGGGGATGGGACGGATGAGATGCGTCTGTCTCGTTTGATCAATGAGTCCCACGTGCTGTACACATCCTTCAATAAGGGGTATTGTTTGATCAGGGGTGTACGATTCTCTGCTGATATCCAAGCTAGTGTGTCTATATTTCCCCTTTGTAGAAGCGTTCGGTCTAGCTCTACCCAGGCTTTATCTGGTTTGTTGTGGCACCAGTGAACCAATCTCTGGACCATTATTGCTTGGAAGTAAGCCTTTAGTAAAGGGACTCCTGCCCCTCCCCTATCTCTGGGTAGATACATTGTCTCCTTCCGGATTCTAGGTTTTATATCTTTCCAGATATATGTCTCCATTTCTGACTGGATCTGGTGGATAAAAGGTAATGCCATTGCGAGAGGAAGTACCTGCATGATATATAAGATCCTGGGTAGGACGTTCATTTTGACCGCATGGATATGGCCCATCCACGAGATGGATTTATTACTCCATCTGGTCATATCAGCTGTCACTAAGTCTCTAATTAGTTTATAATTTATATCCACCATGCCAGAGATCGTCGGGGTCAGGTATATCCCGAGGTATTTTAAGCGATGTTTCGCCACACTTAGTGGGCATTTATCACAAGCTCCGTCAAAGGTATCTGTTGGAATTGTTATATTTATGATTTCGGATTTGGATAGGTTAAGCTGGAAGTTCGATACTTGACCAAATGCTGCGAATTCCCGTAATAGGGCTGGCAGCGAATTAGATACATCCGACAACACTACAAGAACGTCGTCCGCATACATGGCCAACTTATGTTCTTTATTACCTACAACCAGTCCCTGTATGTCAGAGTTACTGCGAACTCTGCAAGCCAAAGTTTCGATTACGAGGGCGAATAACAGGGGCGACAGTGGACATCCCTGCCTCGTCCCATTAGATATCCTGAAAGGTCTTGAGAGCATACCATTAACCCGCACTTTAGCGCTGGGTGTTGAGTATAACGCAAAGATTGTATTTATAATGCCATTGCCAAATCCCAGTTTTGCCAATGTGTGTCGCATAAATAACCAACCTACCCGATCAAATGCTTTCTCAGCATCCGTGGACACAAGTGCCAACGGAGCTGAGTGGAGGTCTGCATAAGAAATTAGCTGCAGTACTCTAAGGGTATTATCCCGAGCTTCTCTGCCCGGGACGAATCCCACTTGATCTGTAGAGATCAGTTGTGGTAGTAGTTTAGCAAGGCGGTTGGCTATCATTTTTGCTAGGATTTTTACATCCGAGTTAAGAAGTGAAATAGGCCTGTAGCTGCTGGGCAGGTTCTCAGGCTTCGGAGGTTTATGGATAACTGAGATATGTGCTTCGAGCATAGAGCTTGGGAGGACGGGATTTTCTGACAATTGGTTAAATACTGTCAGTAAGTGTGGTACTAATCTATCTCGAAATATTTTGTAGTAGCGCATGCCAAAGCCATCTGGCCCAGGGCTTTTGCCTCCCGGAAGGAGCTTAATTGCTCGCTGGATCTCTTCTATTGTGAACGGTGCTTCAAGTTGCTCCGTTTCTTCCCGAGACAAGCATGGCATATCTATACTCTGTAGGTAGTTTAAGATATTTCTTTCCTGGGTAGTACCGGGAATTTGGTCTGGTTCTGCTGGCTCCTCTGTATGTAGATTGTATAAGGTTTCATAGAAGTTACAGAACATGTCTGCTACAGCAGGTCCTTCACGGTGTGTATCACCGTGGTGGTCCTTGACTTCATAGACATAAGTCCGAAGCCGTTGGCGAGCCAGCGCTCGTGCAAGGAATTTCCCTGCCCTGTTGCTCTGTTCAAAGTAATGCTGTCGGAGCCTCAAGGCTTTAATTTGCTGCTCCTTCTGGAGGTGTTGCAATAGGGCTAGTCTAGCTTCTTTAAGATCAGTCTGCGCTGCCATGTCAGTCGGCCTTTCTTTATGTTTCGTTTCGGCATGTGTCACTTTCTCAAGCAACGCATTGTAGCGCAGTTTCTGTTCTCGGCGGAGCGCTGATACATGTCTAATCAGTTCTCCTCTTAAAACACATTTATGTGCTTCCCAGACTGTCGTTTCAGATTGGTCGCCTCCTGAGTTATTACGAAAGTATTCATCTATGGTGTTATCCAATTTCTGTCTTAATAGGGGATCATCCAACAGGGATTCATCCAGGCGCCAAATGAATGGAGTGATCGGCATCTCAGGCCATTTGACGGTACACCTCACCGGGGCATGATCAGACCAAGTGATCTGACCTATACTGCTGCCGGTAATGCTGGAAAGTCCTGTAGAATCGGTAAAGATGTAATCGATTCTGGTGTATTTCCCATGGGGATGGGAGTAAAAGGAGTAGTTTTTAGTATTAGGATGCATTGTGCGCCAGACATCATGGAGAACCAGATCTCTCAAATATCTAGCTATCTGTTTAACCACTTTGTGTCTAGCGCTGGATAGTCCGTCTGATGTATCCAGCCTGGGGCAGAACGAAATATTAAAGTCGCCACTTAAAAAGAGTGTTCCCTTTTGAGTCTCTAGAATTTCGTTCATTAACTTCCTAAAGAAAGTATCTTGTGCTGTGTTTGGAAAGTATGCATTGACAAGAGTCAAATATCTGCCATACAAGGTGCCAATTAAAATCAGGTATCTGCCCTCTGAGTCTCTTATGGTCTGCTCCATCCGGAAAGGCACCCCTGCTCGAAAGAGGATCCCCACCCCATTTTTTTTGATGGGGCTGGAAGCAAAATAAGCCGTTGGGAATTGTTTGTTATACCATTTAGGTTCTCTAAATTTAGAGAAGTGCGTCTCCTGGAGGCACACAACATCACCTCCCATTCTATGTAAGTCTCTAGTGACAATCGATCTTTTTCCAGGACTATTAAATCCCTTCACATTGATAGTGACCAAATCTAAGGTGTGTTCCTTCATGTTCTTCATTGTGTTGGTTGGTGACCTAACGTTGCTCAAGTCAAGAGAAGTGAGGGGGGGAGAGGAAAGAAGGGGGAAAAAGAAAAAAAAAAAAAAAAAAAAAGGGGGGGGGGGAAGAAGGAGTAGGGGGAAGAGTAGAAGGTAGGTGAAGATGAAGATTCGAGGGGAGGAGAAGGGGAAGGATAGGGAGAGAAAGTGGGTAAGTGAAGGGAAATCTAGTTTATGGAGATGACCTTATGCGGTCTGTTTAGAAAGCAAGCAGGGAAGAGGGAGAGGAAGAACAGGTAAAAATAGAGGAAATAGGGTTTTGCAATGTATGAGAAATTATATTATAGGTTAAAGGAATGTAAGAGGAGAGAAGGAAGGGAAAAGAAAGAAAGAGGAAAAGAGAAAAAGAAAGGGTAGAGTAGAGAGAATGACTGTAAAGTCGAACTCTATCCAACTAGAATTGGGATAGACAAACAACAGGGGTAACGACCCCTACACTCTCAGCAAACGAATTATTCTTATTAACATTGTGAATTGTAGGCAAACATAGCATTCAATATGCATAACTTATATCATTAACTGTATTTAACTCAGCAACTTATCTATTGTTAGTTATGTTTTATGTATGAGTGGCTGACTCAAAGATGTGCTACCCTGTTCTTTGGGGCTATATTGAGTGCCAGTTAGCAGTATAGAGTGATTCATCTAAGTACATGAGGTAGTAGGCGTTGCGGTGTACTTTGGTTCATTTTAAGAAGAACTTGGTGGGGCATGTAGGTTCTTACTGATTCTGTTATGTAGTTATATAATAACATCTCTGTAGTGTCTAATGTGTCTTGTTGTAGTATTAGGGCAATTAGTGAGTTTGAGCATACCGCTTTAGGTTTGTGGTCAATGCCTGCGTGAAGAGGCTCAAATTTGAGGGCGGTTATGCAAAGTTCTGAAGTAGGTGTGCACCCTATGATTCTATTATCTCCATTGTCATATGACAGTTTGATTTTAACAGTGGCTATATATGTATTTATACAGTGGTACATTCCAGGGGGCATCCAGTCATATCTGAGTGTAATTAAGACTATCTTTGTGTCTGGGGCTAGTGTCTAAATATGAGTTCAGCCACAACATTCTGCGCTTCAGCGGTGCTTCCACTGGAATAAATCTAAAGCATAAACCATCACTAACGCTTAATAGATGAGTAAAGATAAAATTCCAATGTACTTAACTGGCAAATAATAAGGAATATGTTTACATTATAAGCTATCATACATAAACAATCAGAAATAATCTAGCAAAAACAGTAACAGTGTGTATCTCATTTCTGAAGCTTATAACACAAGATCTGCTAACTCTGTAGTGTCCCAACAATATTTAGTTCAGTGATGTATTGGGTTTGTCCATCTTTCTCCTAGAAATGTCAGGAGTGTTCAATTATTCCTGTATAGTGCATCAGGTGGTTTTAAGCAACAGATTCCAATGTTTATAGCTAGACATAACTGCAATAAATAGATCTTGTGACTGCAAGGTCTTCAAAAGCAGACCTCGAACATAAGACATAGGCAAGTTAAACAGTGTATATATTCAAATACTTAGCTGTCCTGTGAGAAAGGTATAGGTTGGATGTGGCATCTGTCGCCTCCAAATCACTGGAGACTCAGCAGTTCTATCAAGGTGCTCATGGTGTGACTCCCCTGTTAGGGGGCAGCATATTCAAGGGAGCCCTCTACCATGGGGGCCCTCCACTTCTCTACGATTCTCTCTCATGGGTAGTGGCTCTGCTGCAGGGCCCAGCGGTCTGATTTGAGTTCCAAGAGCTTGATTGAAGGCAGGAAGATCAGTTATCATGCGGTATGTAGCTGTGGTCCCATCCTTAGATGCTATTAGACAGGTCGGGAAGCCCCATCTGTAAGGGATCCCATGATCCTTAAGGCCTAGTGTGATGAAGCGCATCTCTCTTCGCTTTTGCAGGGTAGCAGGGCATAGGTCTGTGTATATTTGAATCTCCACTCCTTCATGCATTAATGGTTGTCGGTTTCTGGCGTGTCGAATTATATCTTCCCTGTCTCTGTAGGATAAGAGCTTAACAATAATGTCTCTGGGAGGTGCCCTTGCTGGTGGTTTTGGCCTCAAGGCTCTGTGGGCCCTTTTAGTTATAATATTTCTTAATTATATTACTTGTTATATTTGTTTATTTGTTAAGTATCATGGCAGACATCACCAAATCATTTTTGATAAAGTATTGTACTCCAGCTTCACAGTATTAATCAGACATAACAATGAGTGACACCAAAATCTGTTTAATATCTCAGAATGTAAAAGGTACCTTCACAGCAATTACCCCCTACATTTCTTTAGTGCCCACCCCAAAAAAAAAGTCAACGGGGTTAGTATAATGCTTCATAGATCAATCCCTTTTAAACTAATAAATCAAAATAAAGACAAGGAAGGGAGGTTTATTGCGATCAGTGGGTTAATTTATAATAAACCAACTACAATATTTTTTAAATCCATCATCCCGCTGATCCAGGACATTCTAGTTGGCCAGCTAATTGTACTAGGAGATTTTAACATCCCTCTCAACCCCAAAATAGATAGCTCTAAAAAAAATATACAAATCCCAAAAAAACCACTCAAAGCAGTCTGGTCTCTTTTGTGACCTTTGGCTTACACGACACATGGAGAGTATTCAATCCTGATAAAAGAGATTATACATTCTTTTCGGCCCCTAATAAGACATACTCAAGAATAGATTTTATTTTAGTGGATCACCTTACACTATCGCAAGTCACTGACATAAAGATTCTACACACAGCTTGGTCGGATCATTCTATGATGAAAAGTTGGATTATATGGCCAACCGCACCATTTAGGGACTTTGATTGGAGATTAGAAAATACACTCCTGCTAGACCCTGAAATCAATAAATTAATTGAAGAGGAACTAGCAGAATTTTTTCGTAACAATGTACAAGAGGGTATGGCACATACCACTGTATGGGAAACGCATAAAAGTTATATAAGGGGAATATTTATAAAAGCTAGAGCGCACAGAAAAAAAAAAGCTCTTAGAGAGGAATACACCCATATATCTAGGGAACTTACTCAGTTGGATTATCTACATAAACTACATCCCATGGATATTAAAATCCGAGAACAACTGGATTTTTACAGAACTAAAATGCAAACACACTTACACTCTATAGCGCAGTCCACGGCCCTCAAACTGAAACAACGGTACTATGCAGAAGCCAATAAACCGGGCAAGCTACTAGCAAGATTGCTTAAAACTAAGCAGTCTAAACACTATATCCACTCAATAAAATTACCAAACGGTAAAACGGTAGAAGACACAAAACAAATAGCAGAAACTTTTAAAAATTACTTTCACTCTCTATACAACTTATTCCCTAACAGAACACAACCACATCATTCCATGCAGTGCTCTAAATATCTAGATAAAGTCCAGCTACCACAACTTTCAGGAGAAGAAAAAGATAGTCTTAGCTCACCAATGCTACAATCAGAAATACTGGAAGCAATTAAAACACTTAAACCTGAGAAGGCTCCGGGCCCGGATGGGTTCACAGGCCTATATTATAAATTATTTCAAGACACCCTTCTCCCCCATATGTTAAATACATTCCACCAAATAGAAGACACAGGCACATTCCCAGACACTATGCTACAAGCAGCCATCACAGTTATACCCAAACCAGGGAAGAAACATGATCAACCAGCGAATTATAGGCCCATATCTCTCCTTAATATAGATTTAAAGATATATGTCAAAATACTAGCTAACAGACTGAATAAAATATTACCCAAATTAATCTCTCCAGATCAAGTAGGCTTTGTGCCGAACAGGGAATCAAAAGACAACACGATCAATATTATAGACATTCTAGAATATGTGAATAAGCAGAAGACCCCTATTATACTATTATCAACAGATGCCGAAAAGGTGTTTGATAGATTGGACTGGTCCTTTTTAGAAGCAACGATACATAAATTTAATCTCCCTCCCTCATTTATAAAACAAATGATGGTATTATACACTTTTCCCTCAGCACAGATATGTATCAATGGCACCCTATCAGAGCAATTTGCAATAAGAAATGGAACCAGACAGGGCTGCCCCCTATCTCCCCTCCTGTTTATTCTCTCCCTGGAGGTTCTGGCTTCCAGGATAAGACATAATAGAGATATAATGGGAGTACAAATCAAAGATAAGGAGTATAAATTATCCATGTTCACGGATGACATTCTCATGTCTTTAACGTCACCAGTTAAATCTCTCACGAATGTCCAGAAAGAACTTATAGAATATTGGGAATTATCAAATTTTTTCGTAAACATGACCAAGTCAGATATCCTCCCCATTAATATCGATGACCATACATTAAATTCTTTTAGAGGAATTTGCAATTTCAAGGTCCAACTTAAAGCTATCAGATATTTAGGTATTAATGTAACACCTGATATTGTAACCCTAAGGTCAACAAACTACACAAAACTTATCACAGACATTTCTAGACTCACCTCCTCATGGAACTCCAAAAATACTTCATGGATAGGCAGGATACATGCTGCTAAGATGGTGATCTTGCCAAAGATCCTATACATACTTCAGACAATCCCACTCCTACACACCGAAAGCTTCATAAATAAACTACAAAAAATTATCAACAAATACATTTGGAGGGATAAACCCTCAAGGATAAACAAAGCAACTATGTACACCCCAAAAATTTTGGGGGGTTTGGGGGTCCCAATTTTATTGTTATATAAAAAGGCAATATCACTGCAGAGAATTGTGGAATGGTGTAGATTTAATAGAGATAATGTTAAACATTGGATACAAATTGAACATGACATAACTGGGAGCCAGCAATTAGGGGGAGCATGTTGGTTACCCAATTCCCCCTATTTCAACCAAGGAGAAGAGATGCAAACGGTATCTAATACAGTCTGTGACTGGAGATCCGTGTGTACCCTTAGTGAGGAAATCTCTAGTGGATATTCACCCCTTACCCCAATCCTGTCAAACCCGAACCTCCCACTCGGACACTCATTTATCCAGGAGGCAGACCTTTCTATAAATAAAGTGATGCCAGTTGCCTCATTGGTTAATGGCAATAGAATGAAACCCAGATTAGATCTGGAGAAGGAGAACAGTGGTTTTTTTTAGATCCTGGTTAAAATACCATCAAGTGTGTAGATTTAATAGAGATAATGTTAAACATTGGATACAAATTGAACATGACATCACTGGGAGCCAGCAATTAGGGGGAGCATGTTGGTTACCCAATTCCCCCTATTTCAACCAAGGAGAAGAGATGCAAACGGTATCTAATACAGTCTGTGACTGGAGATCCGTGTGTACCCTTAGTGAGGAAATCTCTAGTGGATATTCACCCCTTACCCCAATCCTGTCAAACCCGAACCTCCCACTCGGACACTCATTTATCCAGGAAGCAGACCTTTCTATAAATAAAGTGATGCCAGTTGCCTCATTGGTTAATGGCAATAGAATGAAACCCAGATTAGATCTGGAGAAGGAGAATGGTGTTTTTTTTATATCCTGGTTAAAATACCATCAAGTTAATCACTACCTCAGTACTCATAAAGAGCGTGACAAATTTTTTAGACCACTTACTGTGTATGAGAAAATGTGTTACACAAATATCCCAGCAAGAGGTTTTATTTCACAAATATATAAATTACTTATGAAAGTCACATCCCCTAAACCACATGCATATATAAAGGCGTGGGAGAAAGATTTAGGGGGCAGGTTCAACACTAAAGTCTGGCCAACCATTTTTTACAATATAACTCACTCTGCTCATTCCACCTTGGGATTGGAAACCAACTGGTACAATGAGAAGAAATCACTTAGCGCCTACTACTAATTGGACCCTTAGCTCTGATGGGTGACCCCTAGTGGTCAGAAACGTTTAAGAAAAATCAGAAAATATCAAAGCGCCAGCGGACCGGCAGGGTTCAAAATGTGAAACCAATTTCTTCACAATTGGGTTAAAACAAAGTGGTTTATTCAAAATATTATAATATTAAAAGTATTAAAACGTAGATTCTTGACAATACTTTGACAGTCTTAAAAGGTTTAAAACAATTGATGTCCAAATTTGGTATATATATATAGTGGATTTAACTAACATGGATCCACATATTGCATTTGACAATATAAGGTGCCTTCGAAATAAACAGTAAAACAAATGGTCCTATAACAGTGTTTATCTGTAGTACCTGTAGTAATTATGGATATCTCAAGTTTGGTGACTTAGAAACTTCCAAAATTAAAATAAAAATAAAAACGATCCTATAGCAGTGTTGCCTACTATGGTTATCAGACCAAAAAAATAAAAGTAAAAACGATCCTATAACAGTGCTACCTCCTATGGTTATCAGACCGGTTCTCAGATTATGCAAAAAAGCATATGATTCTATAACAATGTTACCTGCTAGAATATTTGTACAGTATAAAACAGACCGTTTATAGATATCTCTAATGCGGTTGTGTATGATAATAGCTTTTACACATGAACAAGACCAGAGTAGTTTTTATCTCTCTGTGGATATTTTTCAAATAAGTTCCTTATGCTTTACGTGGAAAGAATTGAACCGATCAGCTGTACCTCTCAAG
Source organism: Bombina bombina (assembly GCF_027579735.1). Classification (NCBI taxonomy): domain Eukaryota; kingdom Metazoa; phylum Chordata; class Amphibia; order Anura; family Bombinatoridae; genus Bombina; species Bombina bombina. Next base: position 121,494,589 of record NC_069499.1, read on the forward strand.
GATCAGTGACCGTTCTCCGTTCTCCATAATTACTACAGGTACTACAGATAAACACTGTTATAGGACCATTTGTTTTACTGTTTATTTCGAAGGCACCTTATATTGTCAAATGCAATATGTGGATCCATGTTAGTTAAATCCACTATATATATATATATACCAAATTTGGACATCAATTGTTTTAAACCTTTTAAGACTGTCAAAGTATTGTCAAGAATCTACGTTTTAATACTTTTAATATTATAATATTTTGAATAAACCACTTTGTTTTAACCCAATTGTGAAGAAATTGGTTTCACATTTTGAACCCTGCCGGTCCGCTGGCGCTTTGATATTTTCTGATTGGAAACCAACTATAAGGTCATGATGAGGTGGTACCTAACACCATGTAGGCTTAAACACATGTTCAACAACGCATCAGATAGATGCTGGAGGTGTAATTTAGAGGTGGGAACAATGGGTCACATTTGGTGGTCTTGTCACATGATTCAAGATTTTTGGAAATTAATAGTACAGGAAATTAATGTGGTCCTATCAAGCAACCTTCCAGTGGAACCGGGGATATGCCTGTTCAACACTTTCTGTGAGATCCGGTGTTTAATAAAGAAATCCCTAGCACAAATTTTATTTAACGCAGCAAAAATGTTAATAGCTTCCAACTGGAAATCCAAGATGGTCCCCTTGGTGGGAATCTGGAGATCGAAAGTACAGAGCCTCCTAACTTTGGAAAGATATACTTTTCTTAAAATTAATCAGCTACCAAAATATTACGATATATATTTTTCTGTGATTCTTATATAAATACCATCCTCTAGTAAAGTACTATGTATTAAGTAGATGGACACCGATATAGGGTATATCATCATGTGTATAGAATGAGTATGCTTTATTTTCATAGAAACTGTTCAACCAGGGACTGAGTATTATTAAATTGATGTACAGAAGAGAATTATTATCAAAAAAATGTACATAACTGTCTGATACTGCCATGATACAGGTTATTATAGATTAGAATGTTAGGTTATTTAATCTTAAAACAAGAATTTCATTGTTAACAACGTGAACTACATATTGTATAAATGAGTGCTTGATGGGATGTATCCTTTACTACTACTGATGTAACACGTAAAATTTTTCAATAAAAAATTTAAATTTTTTTTTAAAAAAAATAAATAAAATGTGCAAATAAAAAGTTTACTCAGTCTAAATATAACAACAATAAATGTTACACAATTACTCCAGGTATTTATTTAATTCAAAGAACTGCAAAAAAACCCCCACAAGTCAAATGAGAAGTTTTTACATGACAAAGTCAAATGAATTTAAAGGGAGGCTCCTCACTAGATAAAGGGAATTATTGATTACTATTTGTCCAATTTTTTATTTAATTTTGATAGTGGTCTGTTTCTGCTTTTCAGTTTCATAGCACTTTATTAGCCAACTGCAATTAGTGAAAATAATTTAGCATTAGCGAGTGAGCAAAAATAAATTGTAAATGGCATCCAAAACACATATAAGATTTTTTAAAAATTAGCCCTATAAATATACTAAATACATTTTATAAGCATAATATTGAGGTTATGCCCTATTCATGAATACCTTCATGTTTTAATTTACTTTTGACATAATTTTAGTCCTGATGAATTTGCACATGTGCAGCAATACAACCTCAGGAGCCTGCAGGGTAACCTAGGTTCCAAAATGTCAGCACCCATAATTTCGAGGGAGGTGCATAAGTGTCAAAAAGCAAGTTCACTAAACTACAAATGCTGCAAATCAAATAGCTGGTTTAGGCAATTTGCAGGCTAGAGAATTAGGGGCCCGATACGATATGCAGCGTCGCCCGCAAAAGCCGGCGACGCCAAATTTTGCTCGGGTTTGGTATCCTATATACGGCGTAACTTAGAAGTTACGCGCGTATATTTCAGCCTTCGCCCATATTTTTTTGACCTATAGACTGACATCAAAACAGGCGCAATTTGGTATCCAATATACAGCTTAAGGACTTACGCGCGCAGAATTCAGAAAATCTACTCCATTTTCATCTCGCCACAAATTGCAGGCGCAGCAATCCTTGCACTGACTTAGAAACCAACGTAACTCTCTGAAGGCCTAACAAATGCATGCTTAACAACATACATATCAGCAGCTTGATCACAAATAGTTAACCTCTTCAAAGCATTTATTATTCCTGCCCCGGCAAGTGTGTCAAACCAATCACAAACAGCACAACCTCTCAACAGGAAGCCTAAAACCCCCTTGTGCATCATGGGGCACAAGGGTGCATCATGGGGCACAAGGGGTGCATCATGGGGCACAAGGGTGCATTATGGGGCACAAGGGGTGCATCATGGGGCACAAGGGGTGCTGGAAGCCCTACAATCACCTGTTGTCGTCTACACATGCTGATTCTATAGTTGCTGCTGAGGTCCATGGTCATGGTGCTGCCCCTGCTGCAGCTGGTCATCGAATGACATACTTCAGATTTCCACTGCATGTAAGTGAAACTACTACATCCCACCCCATTCCCTTAACCACCCTAATTACTAAAAATATATCATTAGTTTAATTCATGATTTGGTCACTATTATTTATTGACTATCATTAAGAAGAATGAAAATGGATGTTTATACCTTATGTTCACACCTTCTGTAAAAACATTATTATTTAGATATATACCCATGTGCAGGGATAGGCAAGGTGTCCTTCACTGAAGGTCTTTACCTTAGAAAATGTCCGCCACAGCCTTGGCTCGTGCCTATCCCTGCACATGTGTTAATTTCTATTGGATGTGAGAAACCTTGATTTACATCTTATAATTGAATATAACTATATGTACCCTTCATGATCTGGAACACTATTAGTTAAAAAAAGGAATTTTAACTCGCTGCAGGATGCAAGTTAAAATTCCTTTTTTTAACTAATAGTGTTCAAAACCATTGCATAAGCACTCCAGCCAACAAATAAAGTCTACCGACAGTAGGCATTTTACTGGCATCCCCCAAATATTTGTGTAGTAGTTCTCAGAATAACTATGTGATGTGGTTTATAGAACATGAATATGTCATAAACATGATGATATTATCTTTTTTGGGCCATTTCCACACAGGCCTTATTATATGTTTCAACAATATTAGTGTACTAAAACACCCCTCACACGGATGTGGATGACAATTATATGGTAAATAACAGAGGACAAGATTTATTCTGAAATAAAATAATATTATTTTTTTTTTAGGCTTCTTGGATGAGGGGGCTGAGGTGCCTGGAGTGGATCTCCTGGTTCTCCTGGGTTGTGTAAATTCAGATGATTCTGCTGGAGTGCTGGCCACAGATGAGAGGCTGAAGGCAGTGTCCTGCTGGTGTGGGAAGTGCTCAACCAACACAACCAACAGTTGTTTTTGTTCCCGCCATATGTTGTCAATCTGCATCTGCATATCAGAAATAACTCTCATCATCTGAGACTGGTTTTGAACTATTCCATTTAAGGATGCTGCCATGTCCCGTTGCAGCTCGATGGTACGCTGAAGTAAACTCTGTTGGCTCCTGTGAAACCTGTGTTGGTCTCTTTGTCTTCTCTCGTAGCTTGCTATGAGCCTTCTCTGGAGGGAAATGTATTTGTCACCCATGGGAGAATACAGAGGATCTACAGGCTGTTGACCAGCAGGGATTCTAGGCGCAGGTTCAGCTCTAGCTGCTGGTGCATCATGGACATCCTCAGCTGCTGCTGCATCAGGGACATCCTCAGCTGCTGCTGCATCAGGGACAACTACAGCTGGTGCTGCATCAGGGACAACTACAGCTATATGCTCCTCTTCAGATGGTGGAGCTCTTCCAAGGGAAGAGGATGGTGGAGCTCTCCGGGTGGACTGGTAGTCCCATTGACGGCTAGTGTGCGCCCGCTCAGCCTGTCCAATTTGCATGTCCTGTGCGTAAAAGCCCTGACTTGCCTGATATTGAGGTGGGGAGGGTAAAGACAAGTACCCTTTGGGGCTGACTTGGCTCCCCCTCAAAGCCAAAAGAATAATCCTCCGGCCAGGTATCTTGCCAGGGCTAGTCTGACAATGTTGGTGGCATCACGTCTGGTTCCTCAACAGAGGCAATCCTACCCAGCTCATGCCTGGGAACATACTGTCCTTGTTGTTGCATTCTTTGGACTGGTGGTGGAGGTGGATGCATTCCTCGGACTGTTGGTGGAGGTGGATGCATTCTTTGGACTGATGGTGGAGGTGGATGCATGCCTGTTTGCACCCTGGTGACAGGAGGTTCTGTGGAGGAGTCAAATGATGAGAGGGATTAGTACAATCATATATATGTCCATGTGGGCATACAATGTACATTGATACATGCTAGGGCCTATACTCATTCTCGTGTAAAACTCTATAACATGCATGTGCACATTGTGATTTGTGATATGAGGGATTTTAATATGTAAAGGATACATGTATGTGTTTCATACAATAGTTATGTGTACATGTCAGTGATGGAGAAAATGTGTTCTTTAAGTGACACTATGGTCACACAATTTCCTTTAGCCTGATGTAGGCACATAACGTGCTTTCTTGAGCTAAAAGTATTGTGATGGCTATAGTGTCCATTTACTGAAAACTCTACATGTGGCTTGTGGCCTGTGTTACTCTGAGACATGTTAGTATTTCACTATTCCACCTCATATCATGAATTTCAATGTGTTAAGTAGCATTATATGGACATTAAACCCATTTTTATACTTTCATTATTCAGCTAGAGCAAGCAATTTTAAACAACTTTCTAATTTACTTCCATTACCTAATTTGATTCATTCTCTTGATATTCTTTGCTGAAAAGCATATCTAGATAGGCTCAGAAGCTGCTGATTGGTGGCTGCACATCAATGCCTCATGTGATGGCTCACCCATGTGCATTGATATTTCATAAACAAAGAATATCAGAATAATGAAGCAAATTAGATAATAGAAGTAAATTGGGATGTTGTTTAAAACTGTATTCTCTATCTGAATAATGAAATAAAAAGATTTGGTTTGATGTCCCTTTAATGTGAAATATAATTGTAGATGTTTTGGTTAGTAGGCCAAATACCATGTTCCTCATTGTGTACATGAATGTGTGACATTAAAGGATGTTATATCTCAAATACATATTATACTGGTGTGTGGGATGTTACTCACCAGAATGCTGTGCTGATGTTGCAGCCCCTGAGTCACGAGCCCCTGGAAGTCCACGGACTGCTGTGATACTCAGGGACCTGCGTATTATCTCCTGCCATTCATTGTATTCAGCTTCCTGGGGTGGACCACCGCCTGTTCCCTTCTGGTGCATGGCTTCTTGGCCCATTTTCTCCTTCACCCGCCTCTTGCAATCATTCCATCTTTTTTTAAGGCCCTCGACAGTCCTCCTCTGCGGGGCCACACTGTTTACAGCATCCTCCACCAACAACCATGCTGCCTTACGCCTTCGGCCAACTCCTTTGCCCTTCTCCTGGCCAAAGCGGGCACTGTGGTTCTTCAGGATGGCCTGGACTAGCGCAACATTCTCATCAAACGAGAAGTTCGGGCATCTCATGCGATCATCGTCTGTGGCTGCCTGGCTTCCTCCCTGGGATGTCCCTGGTGTGGGTTCCTCCCTATCCTCTCCCTCCTCCCCCCCTTCTGTCCCCATGTGCACCCTCTGTCCCTCTTCTGAGTGTGCCTGGTCTCGGGGCAACCCCACTCCCATCATCCCTTCTGGCTCTCCCTCTCCCCACTCCACTTACTCCCTGACAGGGACCCTGCTGCTCCTCCTGTCCACTACAAGAATCCTCTCCCTGCAAATCCACTCCCCTCCTCCCCCCGCCCTACCTCTCCCTGCCATCCTCACACTACACACACTCACATACTCACACTCACCCCCACTTCAATCACACACAATCACAACCAAACACTCAGCCTATCACACTTTAAAAGATAAATAAAATGTGTGAGGTGTTAGAAAAAAAATTATTGTGTATTTTGTATATGTATGTATGCAAATTGTGTTCAATATGTTAAAAAAAAAGTGTAAGTAAATGTACAGGCTTACCCAAACAAAAATCCGACCTAACAAACGTTTATGAATTGCGCCTCTCTCACTGCTCTTACTAAATAACTGAACTCACTGTAGTGTGCTGTAGCTCCAAGAACCAACCAAACACACTAAAGAAAATGGCGGCTGCGCATGGGTTTATGTATGAATTTTGAATCGCGTAATTACGTGGCGCATCTTTTAGAACTGGCGCTTATTTTTTACGATTCGTAGCCTAATTTGCATCAAACTACTCTTTATTGAGACTTTACATGAACAAAATACTGGCTTAAGTACTTGCGACGACTAAAATGTGTATTTGCGCACATTTTAGTTGATCGCTGGTTTTTCATACTTATGCCAGTTTAGCATCTGACGGCGCAGTATATTGGATAGCTCAAGTTGCGAGGTGAAATTACGGGCGGCGTGGGTTCCCTCGCTTGCGCCGAAAACTACGCCGTATATCGGATTGCGCCCTAGCTTTTTTTACCTCCTAGGGAGTGTGAGACAAGCATAAGTTTACACAAACAGAAAAGAAAGTAGTTTTTTAAAGGGACAGTAAACTTTCAGCAATTACACATATTACTTGTAATCAGTACAATGTTTAGTGGATTTGTTAATGAGTTATAGATTAACCTCACATATAAAAATATATATATACAGTATATCCATATTTCGTTGTACCTTATTGCGCTGCTTTCTCTGCCCAAAATTGCTGTATTATTTTGTTTTCGTAGTCACTGCCTACGCCCACAACCAACCCTGATATCACTATTGTGCATGTCCCTCAACCTATGATGCTTGGTCACATGACATACAAATGGAAACAGTGGATCACAATACTAATTTTATTAGCGATCCTCTGTTTACAACAGTTTGTTAATGCAGCGTTTTCTGGATCAGTATTATATATTTATAATACTTTAAAATTATTATAAATAAAAGCGGAAGGTTAGTATGTTAGTTAGTATGTTATATAAACTTTAAAAAAATCGTAATCACTATATAAAACATTTATTTTACTTTTAAAAAAGGCGGTATAAATTGTATATTTTTCTGTGAATAACAATTACATGGACATTAGACCATAATATTATATACAGTTTCGCTTTTCACTTCTGTATTCACTTTTATTAATAGTAAATCAACTTATTGATTATTATTTATTATACTTATATTAGGCTATATATATATATATATATATATATATATATATATATATATATATATATATATATATATATATCTTTAAAATTACTTCAATTAAATTATATGTATGGCTCAAAATATTTCTCTATGTGGGCCTCTGACTTTTTGTCGATGTATATATATATATATATATATATATATATATAACTCTCTATTTATGACTCTTTTTTATGAACATTTATCTATCTTTCAATATTTTTTCAATATTTTTGCAATGCAATTGTATAGAAGCCTGCAATACGATGTTGCATGTGAATTGTTCCGTGTATTCTTACTTCTGGATTGACGAAGGAGGCTTTCTGGGCATGCGTGTCAGCTTGCAATTGTTCAGTATTCGCGCCTCCATAGAAAAGCATTGAAGAGGTGATCAGTCCTCTTCACATTCAATAGAATGCGTTCTTACTAGAAGAGAAAAAACAGTCTGAAGCGGCGGGTGGCCACATGGGGGAGTCAAATCGGACTATTACGCATCAGATATTACAATAAATATATAGTTTTAAAAAAGTTAGAAGAGTTTATTCCAAATAAAAAAAAATTAGATCTTTTAAAATAAGCTAAGTTAAAAACAACGTTGACTGTCATTTTAATGTCCCTTTCATAGCACCTGTAATCATAGGCTCCTCAGATGTTAGTTACAACACTTCACATTCTCTTGATTCTGTCCAATTATATTAACTGCAAATGGATAAATAGAAACCATTCTAATGCTTTAGAGGTTTTGCATGATTTTGTGTCAGTACAGTTCATTTGAAATGCCTGTGATAACAAGTGATTGCCATTTAAATAGCTCCAATACCCCTTATACTTTGTATGAGCACAATTTAACTGCTATCTCCAGGTCAGAAATATTGGGCACAATTTCAAAAGATTTTTGGTTTTACCTAAGTCCTAACCTAACTGTTTGAAGTTAATTTTGGTATTTTTTAAAGGGTCATATTATAGGCCAGATTATGGGTGGAGCACAAAAGCTTTTGCACAAGCAATAAGGAGTATATTGCGGGTGTTTGTGCTCGTCGGGCTTACCGCTGGTATTATGAGCTGAAAGTAAATGCAATAGTGATTTATGCTAGAATGATTACCACATCCTCAGAGCGAAACAAAAAATGGTCACAAAACACATCAAAAATAGTTTACAAAGTACACTCATAATCTAATCTAATAAAAATTATTAAAAAATAAATAAAATAAATGTGTATATATGTATTTAAATATATATATATACATAAATACATATGCATACAAACATATATATATATACCACCGCACATAAGACCCCACTACCAAACACTTGATCATTATACAGGTGTTTAAAAACAGGAACCAGAATATCCAAACAAAGAGTGAAGTGACATAGAAATATTTAAAAACCTCTTCTGAGCCTAAGCACAAAGGTTACATAGCAGTTCTCTCACAATTATTAATAGATCCACACAGACCAGTGCTAATATTTTGTACAGCTATAATTTATAGCAAGTATCCGCATGACAAGAAGATTAAGACAATATACACAAATGTGACTTGTATAGCTACTCCACTTTTAAGCGACCCTGTCATATTCTGCAAGCATCACATGAAACATAAGTAACAATGGTTCAGCAGACAAAATAAATGAATACCTGCTATATCATTATTGGGTTATTCTAAACTTTTCTCAGATTGACTCCAGTACAATTCACATATCCTTTTACAACCCAAAGCCAACTATACCCTTCAAGCCATGATATTACCTATTAACGTTCAATCGAAAAATCGTATTCTAGGTAACTTGGCGTGAAAGTTATAGGTTACATTTATAGTAGTTATGCTCCCAAATTACTTTTGTTGTGGAACCATTTAGAAGCTAAAAAGCACACAACACACACCACCACCTTAGGGGGAGCCTCCTTAATATCAAAAACAAATATACAGAATAATACAATTAATATATAAAAATACTAGTCTGGATATAACCCTGCATACATAAATATAAAATGCAGCACAAAATCAAAACATGCAGCAAAAAATAAAAACATAAAAATAACAGTGGAAAAATAACAGTAAAAGAAATAAAGTCCATAAAACCAATATAACAAGAAATCCCAATGGAGAGGCAGCACTCTGTCAAAGGACGGCAATCCTGGTATTCATAATCTGGAAAAGGTAAAAAACAGAGGCACGACCATGGCCTAGTACCACCAAAACATGTGTATATAGATATACAGGTAGATGTGAGTACTCACAAACAAGAAGCACCCTACGTGGCTAATGGAGCAGGATGGAGCTTCACAATAGTCCAGCACACTGATTATCCTTAGCGTAGATCCAATCAGAATTCCTTGGAAAGGCCTGTGGTCTAGTGCCTGTTTTGTTTTATAGTATTTCAGCCTGTTGTCCTTCTCTCTTAGTATTCTGGAGAGCCGCGCTAAGCCCGTCATCTTCTTCACAGAGCCCTGACTCTGTTAGAGAAGAGAGAGTGGGGATTGCACAAGCTGCAGGACTGCACTAACGGAGTCAGGGCTCTGTGAAGAAGATGACGGGCTTAGCGCGGCTCTCCAGAATACTAAGAGAGAAGGACAACAGGCTGAAATACCATAAAACAAAACAGGCACTAGACCACAGGCCTATCCAAGGAATTCTGATTGGATCTACACTGAGGATAATCAGTGAGCTGGACTACTGTGAAGCTCCAGCCTGCTCCATTAGCACCGTAGGGTGCTCCTTGTTTGTGAGTATTCACATCTACCTGTATATCTATATACACATGTTTTGGTGGTACTAGGCCATGGTGGCGCCTCTGTTTTTTACCTTTACCATTTAGAAGCTGCTTCCAAGTCAAAGCACACAGGCAACATGGCAATTTTAGGATAATATGCACAGTTCTAATAAAGTTACACTGCTATAATATTTTTTTGACATGCAGATGATACACATATAGGACTACAGAAAAATGAATTTGATGATGAAGACCATCCTTGCATAGCAGCTCCACAAGTAAGCAATCCTGCTTATGCTATTCTGCAACCATCACATGATCAGATAGGTAACAGTGGTGCCGTATAAACAAAATGAATGTCTAATGCAGAATATCATATGGGTGTTGGGCATTCTCTATGTTTCTCAGATTGATTCCACTACAATACTCATATCTTTCTACAACCACAAGAATAATGATATCCTTCAAAACTGTTGTATTACATAGTAACATACAGTAAAAGAATTGTAAGCTAGGTCATTTAGTGTTTAAGTGAAGAGTTAAACAGGAGCTGCTCTCCCAAATGACTTGTTCAGAGATATTAAGAGGGAACTTAAAGGGATATAAAACAAGTTGGGATAGAGACAAAATATAATAATATGCACTTTAATTACTTTACCTGCAAATTTATACTGCAGTGCCTCACCATTAACCCTTTCTTTTTAGTTGCCGAATTGTAAAGCTCTAACTCCCCCCACACATTTCCTTCTATGGCTGTATCTATATCTATTGCTGTTTTGGTTGAATGCAAAAGTGCACAGTAATTTTTATCTGCTGGAGCAGGCCTAGAAGCTGTGAACTCAGTTGAAATACAATGCCTGTGTCTAAACACTGATAAGGGGATACAAGACAACATGGTTATTTGAGTATTTTTGCTTTTTTTTTAAAAAAATAATTAAAATATTTGGCAGCAATTAAAAAAAAATATTTTTTGAAAACTATTTTACTTAATTAGCCATTTTAGGATATGCACAGATCTCAACATGTTTTATGGCACTTAAATGTTTGACGAATCGTTCAGATTTTGATCATCACACGATTGAATCTTTCTACATAGCTAGCGTGCAACAATGTTTCATATCAATTGATAAGAGCACACCTTATGGAGCAAAAAATATTATCTAACTTCAAATAACACATTTTATTCATACACATCTGAAGATAGAAAACAAATAAGAGAAAAACACTTTTGTAAACAGCGTTAATAATGACAGTTGCCATACAAAAAAAATCATAGTAACTATTTAAATTTTACTAAAATATTATTATTTTGGTTGACAGGATCTTAGGCAGCTAATTGGTCCAAAAATATATTTAACAATTTGGTTACTCCCAGTAACAATGAACAGTACATGATCTATGGTGGGTTATAAGCTTTAAAACTGAAAATAACTTTCACTACAATCCTACATAAAAGATGTTGTGTGATTTTTTTTTTGAGAGATGGTTGATATATGTTTCTTGGAAAAGTAATATGTGTGTTGCTTGATTTACTCTTCTTTGTTCTGTTTACCAACAGTCCTGAGAGACAACTGTCCGATACTATAAATACTTGGAAGTCTTCCACTAGTCTACAATTGCCAAATGTAACATTTAAAATTCTACAAATATTGCCAGCAGTGTTTGATATAGATGTTTGCACAGCTATGAGTTGTCAAACTAGGATAATATCCCCATCATTTATTCTGCCCTGTGTTTTTTACAGATATTGTTAGGAAAGTCAAATCAATAAGAGATTGAATAAGTCTATGTTGTATTGTGGAAATCTCAGACTATTAAAAACTATACTATTTTAAAGAAAAAGAATAGAAGATTCAATTATACTTTTCAAAAGCTCTACATAAAAAATGTATTACAAAAATCTTTTGGGCTAGATGCAGAAATGCTCGTAAGATTGCCAAAGACTGAAAGGAACTCATTATTAAGGGAGATCATGTTCAAAATTCATTAATCATTGCTTTACCTATCTTTTCTAGTGTTTTGTTATTGGACGTAGAGCTGCAACATTTAAAGAAACACAATTTTTAAATGTGTTAAAATGATGGCAAATCTGAGCATTTAGCAATAGTGATGTCGCACACCTAAAAATTTCGGTTTGCGAACGGCGGACGCGAACTTCCGCAACTGTTCGCGAACGGGCAGACTGGGCAAACCGCCATTAACTTCAATAGGCAGGCGAATTTTAAAACACACAGGGACTCTTTCTGGCCACAATAGTGATGGAAAAGTTGTTTCAAGGGTACTAACACCTGGACTGTGGTATGCCGGAGGGGGATCCATGGCAAAACTCCCACGGAAAATTACATAGTTGATGCAGAGTCTGGTTTTAATCCATAAAGGGCATAAATCACCTAACATTCCTAAATTGTTTGGAATAACGTGCTTTAAAACATCAGGTATGATGTTGTATCGATCGGGTAGTGTAAGGGTTACGCCCGCTTCACAATGACAGACCAAACTTCCCATTTAATGCACCGCAAACAACCGCAAACAGTCCATTTGCACGCCCGCAAACTCCCCATTGCCACGAGATAGATAGATTTGATAGATAGATACATAGATTAGATAGATCAATAGATGCAATAGATACATTTGATAGATACGATAGATAGATAGATAGATAGATAGATAGATTTGATAGATCAATAGATAGATTTGATAGATAGATAATTTCCCAGACAGATAATTACAAGACGTGCGGTCTGAGACCCATGGTAAGGTTCCCAGAAGCAGTTGCGGTGCCCGAAGGCTCTGATTAGAACAGAGCACTCTGGAACGTATCTGCCCTCGGCCGAAATCGGAACATTCTTTTGCTTTCTGCCTGTCGGCCAAATGTCCGTCTGCCAAATGTCCTTCTGCATTTTGTCAGAGCACCGCGTGCTATCTACTGTGCCAACAGGTATGAGTGGTCTGTCAAATAGTACTAATCAGTTTAATACCTGTTACATCCCCTATCAGGGTACGTGTATATGGCATGGATTTTAGGAACCGGGAGATGGAAAAAGAAGCTTGGTCGGTCCGGCCACGAGATATATAGATTTGATAGATAGATAGATAGATAGATAGATACATAGATTAGATAGATAGTTCAATAGATGCAATAGATACATTTTATAGATACAATATAGATAGATAGATTTGATAGATCAATAGATAGATTTGATAGATAGATAATTTCCCAAAAAGAGAATTACAAGACGTGCGGTCTGGGACCCATGGTAAGGTTACTTCCTTTTGCACAATCGAGTACAGGTTGGGGATTGCCTTTTGTGCAAAGAAATTTCGGCCGGGTACCTTCCACTGCGGTGTCCCCTATCAGGGGACGTGTATATGGCATGGATTTTAGGAACCGGGAGATGGAAAAAGATGCTTGGTAGGTCCTCCTATTTCAAATATTGGGGCACTGCGCGTACAATCTAATGTGCCACCAGATAGGAGTGGTGTGTTAAGTAGTACTATTCCTATCACTTTAATCCCTGTTACGTGCCTTTTTTTTTTTTTTTGAAGCCACAGTGCAGCACCAGAGGCCAGAAAAATTTGTCATGTACACATGCCTGAAAAATTAGGTATTGTTGCAGCCGCTGCTGTAGCAGTGGCCAGAAAAATTGATGTTTGTTTCCCTGGCAGAAAGTGCCCTAAAACATTGCGGCTTGAACCCTAGTTGGTGGCGGATAAGTCATCCGGCATTTGAAGATAACATACAGCAGCTTGTGGACCATTTATAGCCCAAGGCAGATCAACTCATCAGGCCTTTTTTACTCAAATGTATCGCCCAATGTCAGTCCCTTCGGGATCCATCCCTCATTCATCTTAATAAAGGTGAGGTAATCTAGACTTTTTTGACCTAGGCGACTTCTCTTCTCAGTGACAATACCTCCTGCTGCACTGAAGGTCCTTTCTGACAGGACACTTGAAGCGGGGCAGTCCAGAAGTTCTATCGCAAATTGGGATAGCTCACACACCCAGTAGTCAAGGGGTTCATCGCTCCTCAGAGTGTCGAGATCTGCCGTTAAGGCGAGGTAGTCTGCGACCTGTCGGTCGAGTTGTTCTTTGAGGGTGGACCCCGAAGGGCTGTGGCAATGCATAGGAGTTAAAAAGCTCCGCATGTCCTTCATCAACAACACGTCTGTAAAGCGTCCTGTCCTTGCCAGCGTGGTCATGGGAGGAGGAGGATTACTTTCACCTCTTCCCCTGTTAGATTCCCGTTGTGCTGTGACATCATCCTTATATGCTTTGTAAAGCATACTTTTTAATTTATTTTGGAACTGCTGCATCGTTTCCGACTTGCGGGAATTTGGTAACATTTCAGGCACTTTATGCTTATACCGGGGGTCTAGTAGCGTGGACACCCAGTACAGGTCCTTCTCCTTCAGCTTTTTTATACGAGGGTCACTCAACAGGCACGACAGCATGAAAGACCCCATTTGCACAAGTTTGGATGCTGAGCTACTCATGTCCCGTTCCTCGTCCTCAGTGATCTCACTGAAGGTATCTTCTTCTCCCCAGCCACGTACAACACCATGGGTACCAGATAGGTGACAACGAGCACCCTGGGATGCCTGTTGTGGTTGGTCTTCCTCCTCCTCAAAGCCACATTCCTCCTATGACTCCTCTTCCTCACAATCCTCTTCCAAAGTTGCCACTGGTCCAGCAAGCGAAGGCTGTTTCTGGTGGTGATGGTGACCACAACTCTTCCTCTTCATGCTCATCTACGGCCTGATCCAGCACCCTTCGCAGGGCACGCTCCAGGAAGAAAACAAATAGTATGATGTTGCTGATGGTGCCTTCGGTGCAACTGACTAGGTTTGTCACCTCCTCAAAAGGACGCATGAGCCTATAGGCATTGCGTATGAGCGTCCAGTAACATGGCAAAAAAATCCCCAGCTCCTCAGAGGCTGTCCTAGCACCCCGATCATACAAATACTCGTTAATGGCTTTTTCTTGTTGGAGCAGGCGGTCGAACATTAGGAGTGTTGAATTCCAACGTGTCGGGCTGTCGCAAATCAAATGCCTCACTGGCACTTACACTACTATTAAACAAGATATGAGTGGTGGCACTGGGCAAGTGGGCACAGTATATGCTGTGAGCCTGACACAAAAAAGCAGACTGATGTTTCACAGTCAAAAAAGTTTTTTTTTTTTTAAATGTACACTTACACTACTATTAAACAAGATATGAGTGGTGGCACTGGGCAAGTGGGCACAGTATACGCTGTGATATGGCACACACGCTGGCAGACAGGCAACTGCAATTAGATTACACAAGCAGACTGATGATTCACAGTCAAAAAAGTTTTTTTTTACAAAATTTACACTACTGTTACAACAGATATGAGTGGTGGCACTAGTTGGCAAGTGGGCCTGGCACACACGCTGGCAGACAGGCAACTGCAATTAGATTACACTAGCAGACTGATGTTTCACAGTCCAAAAAGTTTTTTTTTTTTTAAATTTACACTACTGTTACAACAGATATGAGTGGTGGCACTAGTTGGCAAGTTGGCCTGGCACACACGTTGGCAGGCAGGCAACTGCTATTAGATTACACTAGCAGACTGATGTTTCACAGTCAAAAAGTTTTTTTTTTTAATTTACACTACTGTTAGATTACACTAGCAGACTGATGTTTCACAGTCAAAAAGTTTTTTTTTTTTTTTTAATTTCCACTACTGCTACAACAGATATGAGTGGTGGCACTAGTTGGCAAGTGGGCCTGGCACACACGCTGGCAGGCAGGCAACTGCTATTAGATTACACTAGCAGACTGATGTTTCACAGTCAAAATTACACAGGCAAAAAAAAATAAAAGAAGACTGATGTTCTAGCCCTAAAAAGGGCTTTTTGGGGTGCTGTCCTTACAGCCGAGATCAGATGAGTCCTTCAGGACTGTAGTGGACACTGAATACTCTAGCCTAGCTATCAATTTCCCTATAAAATCAGCAGCAGCTACACTATCCCTCCTCTCACTGCAGGATCAGAATGAATCTAAAATGGCTGCTGTTCAGGAGCTGGGAGGGTCTGGGAGGGAGTGTCTGCTGCTGATTGGCTGAAATGTGTCTGCAGACTGTGAGATACAGGGTCAAAGTTTACTCAATGATGACGAATAGGGGGCGGATCGAACATCGCATATGTTCGCCCGCCGCTGCGAACGCGAACAAGCTATGTTCACCGGGAACTATTCGCCTGGCGAACAATTTGCGACATCACTATTTAGCAAACACTAGGATTTAACATCACTAAAATTAAATTTGAGTTTAAGTAATCAGTTATAAAAAAATAGTGCTAAACTGTCCCTGACTGTGCCACTGCACCTCACTAAACTCAGCAGCTCCAGCCGCCCACAGTACTGCACTCTTCTACCAATATGGTAATGTTTGCACCTCTAAACCAAAAGCAATGCTAGCATACAGAACACTGTCAGATGACATGCACAGCTATTGGTTTAGAAGTGCAAACCTTACCTCATTGATGGAGAGCGCTGTGCCGTGGGCATCTGGCCGGAGCCACTGAGTTTAGCGCGGTTCAGTGGCACAGTCAGAGTGCGTTTTGCACCCATTTTTAAATAACTTAACTTTATTTTTAGTGATAGAAAATTCTAGTGTTTATTAAATGCTCAGATTTACCATCACTTCAAGTAAATATTAATAATTGTAAAATATTTCTGTGTTTATTTTATTATAGTAAAGTAATCTCAATGGATAGAATGTACGGCATTCCAGAAACCTTACATAGGCATATAAGGGTCTGGCTGTGAGTACTCTGCAGCATTCTAGGGGCGGGATCCTAGTGTTTTATGTAAACCATATTTATAAACTCTCTGTTGCACCTGTGAAGTATTTTGTCTCGTTGGATGACTCTCGCTATTTCAAAGCTGATAATGTCCTTTTTTATTTCTATTTTTATTTCAATTTTCTTTTGCTGTTTTCAAGTTTTCTTTTGTGCATATGTTAGACTGGACTGTTTCACACAGGGAGGTTTTAGTTTTAATGCTGGTGGAAATCATTTTATGTCACAATAAGTGAATTGTTGTGGGATAGATGTCAATCACACTTGGGTCTCCATGTACGAAGTAGCAAGAGCTGCTCCAGAGCCCTTGCAGGGTAGGTTCGCATATGTGAGCCTGCTTCCCGCAATGTAAGAAGCAGCAGTCATTAGACCACTGCTTCTTACACCCTACACCACCTCTGAGGTGGCAAGGGAAAAAACATAGAGAGCTTGCTCACTCTTGGTGATTGACAGCCCCTTCAGTCTTGCGATTGGTCTCGTGAATGAAGGGGCGGGTTATTTCACACTGCAATGAGTGAGTAATGATACACATAGGCCAGCAGGTGAACAGATCCCCTGCCCATATTTAGCAAAGGGGGGCGGACAGCTTCGCAAGTTGAGAAGTTGTCTGCCCGCCTGTTAGTACATGGAGCCCTTGGAGTGGTGTCTGAGATTTTTTTAGACTGGGAGCTGATGATAGTGCAGACTTCAAGCGCTGAACTCACTGAATGCTATAAGAAAAAGGGCGGAACCTGGAAGTCCCAGAGAGATGAGAGATGCCTTCATAAAACTCTCCACTCAGATGAGATGATATAAAATGATTCTCCAGCACTGCAAGATCTGTCAAAAGATTCTAGACAGGCACATTTTGCTATACTTGTCTAAGGAATGGTCTCTGCATTTTTGTATGTGAAGGAGAGACAAGCCCTGTGCATTATAGCTGAGAGCTTTGTAAGACTTACACTTTGTGCTTTGTGTTTTATATTACTTTACAATTCAGATTGGGTCCTTTAAGTATTTTTAAATTTAAGCTTTGCACTTTCTATGTTGTATAGATTAAGATCAATTTTACAAATGATTGCTATAATTTGAAAGTTTCTATGTTCCCTAAATTAGAATCTTACTTTGTATATTTCTGTGTAGCTTTTACAAATTACATTGCACTTTGTATTTATCTATTGTGAAATTAAAACTTACAGTTTCAGAAAGTGGGAGGGACAGTTGAGTTTTATGGGCTGAATAGGGGAGTTCCCAGAGTATGTCTGAAGCTATTTCACAATTATCATGAAATGCTGTACAGCCTGACTCTTTGAAAAATAGCAGCACACTCAATAGCATCTCAGCTCTACAAGTTTAGTAAAGGTTTCTTATTACTAATTGAGATGTTGAGATGCTGTAGTGCTTGTTAATATTTTTAATGGGGCAGCCATGGCATAAGGAAAAACTAGGATGTCTTTGCACTAGATTATTAAGGCTTTTTTATTATACCTAAATAAAGTTGTGATTCTGTTCACCCTACTTCTCTCTCTAAAAAAATTTCAAAGTTTCTGTCCCAGTACATTGAGTATATAGGGCCAAATGGCCCCTGCTCGCCCTGATTCTGCACAAGCCTTCAGGCTCGCTGGAAACAGCAGTTAAAAAAGCAGCGGTCTTAAGACCACTGCTCCTTAACTGGTCTGCTACCTCTGAGGCTGTGGACATCAATCAACGATATGATCTGGATGATTGACACCCCCAGCTAGCAGCAGATTGCCCGCAAATCTGCAGGGGGCGGCATTGCACAAGCAGTTCACCAGATGCGGTCAGCATTTAGCGATGCCAGGTGGACATGATTTGCTACATTGAATCATGTCTCCCTCCATTTGATAATTCATACCCTATGTGTGTAGAATTAAGGGGAAAATATTTAATCATGCCCCTGTCTATTTCTCCGGGATTCTAAAGTCTGTAAATAATTTTAGGCTTGATTCCATTCCATTTATAAAGTAAATGAGGGAGATTTATTAATCAGCCAATGCTGCTTGCTGCACCCAATGTTTCCGGCACTGCTCCTTAACTTGTCCGCTACCTTTTAGGTGATCAGGATGATTGACAAAAATCATGTCTGCCCGACATTTGTTAAATCTACCCCAATCTCTGTTGATAACAACAAAACACTCTGTTAAAGTCTATAAAGATCTTTGTTATCACTGCCTCTTTATAAAGGGACACTGTACTCTAAAAGTGTATGTCTAACATATAAAATAATTTTAATATATAATCATATTAAACATATATTTCCGCATGACATGTAGAGATGAGCATTCATAATGATAAAAAGGATATTCTTTCTGTTTTCACGAAATTAACATAATAATGAATACACCTTTAAGGGGTTTAATACTTACCTCTAGAGTGCCAGTCCTCTTTTTACAGACCCCTGGCCGCACTAATAGGAGGCATTGGGGTAGATTTATTATAGTGCATACGCTGTTGGCATTTATCATTGCACTAGCAGTTCTTGTAAACTACTGGTGCAATGCCACCCCCTGCAGATTTGCGGTCAATCAGCCGCTAGCAGGGGGTGTCAGTCAGCTGCTAGCAGGGGTTGTCCGCAGCCGCAGAGCAGACCGCTGCTTCATAACTACTGTTTCCAGCGAGCCTGAAGGCTCGCGCATAAACAGAGGCATCAAGCTCTATACGGAGCTTGATAAATCGTCCTCTTAGTGTGGCGGCTCCCAGGGCCTGCGCTAAAGTAGAAGGTCCTTTAGTGCAGACCCTGGGAGCCGCCATGCTAAAGGTAAGTATAAAGCTACAAGTGAGTTTTTTCACCTGTAGCTTTGGACCTTTTACATTTGTTTAGCAAAAATGAATGTAAATGCTCTACGAATATTCAGTATTCACTTAGTTTGAATAGTGCTGCAGAAACAAATTTCCCTGAATATGCATTCTAAAAGATTTGGATGTACAGAACTTTTAGGCACTGCACAAGTCAAAAGGATTTAAGGGTTGTTTACACAGACAAGTAGTAGCTGATACGTGTTCATTATATTTCAAACAACTGCAGGAACCTCCTTTTTCTTGGCGCTCTCTCTACCACCTACCCTGTTGATTTCTTCTACTTCTGTCTGCTGTAGCCTTATAAATTTAAGACCAGTTAGGGGAGAGCGTTTGCTGGGGTTTGAGCGTTTGCAGAGTATTCCATCTCTCTAAGCTACCATCTGTCTAATTGGCCATCTTTAAGTGGCAAGGCTGAGAATTAGACAAGAATTTCAACTGCACAGATTGCTACTCATTGAAGCCCAACATCTCCTAAATCTAACCCTATTTCTCATTTACTTTCAGGTATGTCCCTTTAAACCCCTCTGTTTCTGCTGGATTCATTACACACAAATATAGATTGCTATATTCATATTTCAGCGTTTCAACAAAGACAGCTATTTCAAATTACAAAATTAAAGGGACACTGAACCCAAATTTTTTCTTTCATTATTCAGATAGAGCATGCAATTTTAAGCAACTTTCTAATTTACTCCTAATATGAAATATTCTTTGTTCTTTTGCTATCTTTATTTGAAAAAGAAGGCATCTAAGCTTTTTTTTTGGTTCAGACTCTGGACTACACTTTTTTATTGGTGGATGAATTTATCCACTAATCAGCAAGAACAACCCAGGTTGTTCACCAAAAATGGGCCGGCATCTAAACTTACATTCTTGCATTTCAAATAAAGATACCAAGAGAATGAAGAAAAATTGATAATAGGAGTAAATTAGAAAGTTGCTTAAAATGTCAGGCTCTATCTGAATCACAAAAGAAAAAATTTGGGTTCAGTGTCCCTTTAAGGCAATTGAGCTATTTAAAAACAATTTAATACTCTCCAGCAGTTAAAATGGTCATTGGGAACACCTTAAAATGGAGAGAAAAAAATAGTACAATGTCCTTTTTATCTAATCTAAATACATATTTATATTAATACATTATATATATATATATATATATATATATATATATATATATATATATATATATATATATATATATATATATATCCTTGAAAATAAAATAATAAAACCAAAAATGATTTAAAAAGAGTTTGCAAAAACAGCTATTAGGCTATTTTATATGTTTTGGAGATATATTTTCTTCAGTAATTCTAAAAGAAAATTACATTAACTGTGCTAATAGCATGCCAGATATATATTTTTTTCTTTTTGATAGATAATTACACCTTCTACAATAAAATAATATCAATCCTGTATATAAAAATAGCATTTAAAATGATTTTAAAATGTGCATTTGAACACAAACATGTTTCCAGTCTGATCTCTTCAGCAAGCTAATCATCTAATTATTTATCTAACAAATTCACTAAAGCAGTGAAAGAAACATTTGGAAAACCTGAATTTATGTTGAGATTGGAGTAAGCAGTAGACGGCTACGTTGGCAGCGGTTGTTTATACATATATAAGGGTTTAAACTTATTATTTGCTTTTCTGTTACTGAAACTATTACTTACTACAAGGTCTTCTCCCAATATCTGATGCTAATTTCCCAATAAGGGCCAGAGTACAAATAACATGCAATTTATTTTTGTTTGCATGCTAAGTGCACTCAAAGTACAATAATTGTGGCCACATTACTGAGCGTATTAAGATGAAAGTAAAAAGTTAGCGTGCAAGCGAAATACCAAGGTGAGCTAACTTCAGGACTTCGGATGTCGCAACCTCGCTATCTTTTTACCATAGACTATGAGGCATGCTGAACAAAAACTATTAGTTTAAAGAGGCAGAATATTTATAGTTTAAAACAATAGATAATCCATTTATTATCTATCTATCTATCAATCTATTTGGTTCTTGTAAAGCGCGACTATTCACCCGTAAGGGTCTCAAGGCGCTGAGGGTTGCAGTTCAGTTGAAGAACCAGGTCTTGAGGTCCTTTCTGAACTTAACTAGGGCAGTAGCTTGTCTGAGGTGCAGCGGGAGGGTGTTCCAAGTCTTGGCTGCCAGGTGAGAGAAGGATCTGCCTCCCACTGTGGTTTTCCTGATGCGGGGGATGACTGTGAGGGCTTTCTCAGCTGATCGAAGTTGTCTGGCAGGGGTGTAGAAGATAACGCGGTGGTTCATGTATTCGGGACCGATGTTATGGAGGGCCTTGAATGTGTGGGTGAGAAACTTGAAGGTTATTCTTTTGTTGATGGGGAGCCAGTGCAGGTCCCGCAGGTGTTTGGTGATGTGGCATTGATGAGGGATGTCGAGGATTAGTCTGGTTGAGGCGTTCTGAATGTGCTGTAGTCTCTTTTGGAGCTTGATGGTGGTGCTGGCGTAGAGTGCGTTACCATAGTCCAGTCGGCTGCTGATGAGGGCGTGAGTGAGTGATCCTGGTCTCGGTTGGGATCCATTTGAAGATCTTTCAAAGCAGGTGAAGTGTGTGGAAGCATGCAGAAGAGATGGCATTGATTTGCCAGTCCATGGAGAGCGATGAGTCCAGGATGATGCCTAGAATTCGTGCATGGTTGGTGGGGTTTGGAGGGTGTCTGAGGGCTGTGGGCCACCAGGAGTTATTCCAAGCGGATGTGGTGGGACCGAGGAGGAGGACTTCGGACTTGTCGGCATTCAGCTTTAGGCAGTTGTAGCTCATCCAGGTGGCGACTGCTGTCAGCCCTTCGTGGATATTTCTCTTGGCGGTGGTGGGGTCACTGGTGAGTGAGATGATTAGCTGGGTGTCATTGGCGTAGGAGACAATGTTGAGGTTGTGTCGTCGTGCGATGGTGGCGAGACGTGCCATGTAGATGTTGAATAGGGTGGGGCTCAGCGAAGAGCCTTGGAGTACACCGCAGCTGATTTCTGTGGGCTTGGAGGTGAAGGGTGGGAGTCTAACTTTCTGGGTTCTGCTGGTGAGGAAGGAGGTGATCCATTCCAGGGCTTTGTCGTGTATGCCGGAATTGTGTAGTCGGCTGCGGAGGGTGAGGTGGGAGACAGTGTTGAATGCTGCTGAGAGGTCTAGGAGAATGAGGGTGGCGGTCTCTCCTCAGTTGAGTAGGGCGAGGATGTCGTCTGTGGTGGCGAGAAGGGCGGTCTCGGTGCTGTGGTTGCTCCTGAAACCAGATTGGGAGGGGTCCAGGGTATGGTTGGCTTCGATGTAGTCAACAAATTGCACGTTGATGGACTTCTCAATGACTTTGGCAGCAAAGGGGAGCAGAGAGATTGGGCGGTAGTTCTTTGGATCTTTGGGGGTCAGCCGTGGGTTTTTTCAGTAGGGGTTTTAATTCTGCGTGCTTCCAATCTTCCGGGAAGGTGCCGGTTTCGATGGAGCAGTTGATGGTGCTGCAGAGCTTGGGGGCAATGATGTCACTCGCTTTGTTGAAAATGGGATGCGGGCATGGGTCCGAGGGTGCTCCGGAGTGGATCAATCTCATGATTCTGATGGTGTCCTCTGTGGTGAGGGAGCTCCAGATGGTCCGTGGGGGGCAGGCAGTGGTGTATTTGGGTGAGGCATCGGTAGGAGTTGGTGGGTAGGTGAGTGAGTTCTGAGGCGTGAAGCTGTCATAGATGTCAACAATCTTGCGGTGGAAGTACATTGCGATTTTATCGCAGAGGTCCTGGGAGGGGACCCAGTTTTGCTTAACAGTTTTGCTTAACACGGTTATTTTCATATACTTTTTACCTCTGTGATTACCTTGTATCTAAGCCTTCTGCATACTGCCCCTTATTTAAGTTCTTTTGACAGACATGCATTTTATCCAATCAGAGCTGACTCATAGGTAACTCCACAGCACGACTGAGCACGATTTGATCTAAATGGCACACATGAACTAGTGTTGTCTAGCTGTAAAAAACTGTAACAATGTACTGAGATAAGCCTTATTGTCTTTGCACTCTGTATATAAAAAAATTAATGCTATTAATATTCAAAAAAGTTCTACAAAAACATACCAAAAGTAACCATTGTGCATCATACTCTAAGTACCTAAATAAATAAAAACAGAGACTTCCCCAGTCAATTTAAAAATGCAGCAATCAGCCAGGTAGTTACAAAATGACATAATGATTTCTGAAGTAGCAAATGGATAAATATTTACAGCTTAAAAGAGCCACAAGTAAATAGAAGTAGTATCTATTTAAGCAATAACGCAATACGAAATTGCTCAATACGGTATACTCATACCAGACAGTGGAAAAATGTTCCATACTGTATATAAGTTAGTTGCTTTCTTTGCCAGATTATATAATGGAAATAAATTAACTTTGAAATGTCTCTCAAAAGGATCACTCCAATGTGTTATAAATGGGAAAAAAACGCTCACCATTAACAGGTGAAACCCATCTGTGTGCACCGGTATAACAAAAACTTATGCAAAGCAAGTCTATGGCAACACAAGGAGAATGCACAAACTTGTCTCTTAAGGGAGATAAACCCAAATGAGAATTCTCCCTGGTGTCACCATAAAAGTGAACAGTCTCACCACTAAATTCTCCCTGGTGTCAGAGGGATCCACGTGAGATGAAAAAGCAAACTACAGAGTATTTGCAAGGAATGTTTTTAGCAACATCTATTCCCTTTTATGAGGATCTGAACGGCAATTCTTCACTAATAGGCATCTGGGTGGGTATTTGATGCCCAGACATTTAATATGTGTCTCTTAAATGCACTTCCAAGCACAGATGTACTGTAATAATTTACTATCTGAGCACCCATCAATGCAAGTTAAACATAGGACTGCTGGTTTATTGCTATTATTATTCATTTGTCATTCCCGGCTGGAGTTAAAATGAAAGTCAATCCTAGTGGTTTACAAATGCTAGTATTGACTATTGAAACAAATAAAGGGGACTTTCATTCATGAAGTATAAGATACTTCATGTAGAAAGCTCCTTTATTTGTTTCAATCGATCGCCATTCTTAGCTGCTATGGCAGCCCACGGCTAAAAAAGTTTTTTGCTAAGAGGTAACGGTTTCATCTCTTAGCCAAAAGTCGTGCTGTAAATCCTGCTTGGCACCCATGGGAGCCGGATTCACCACACGGCTATTGGCTAAAAAGTAAAAAAAGGTCACCTCTTAGCAAAAAAATTTTTTAGCCGTGGGCTGCGATAGCAGCTAAGAACGGCTAAGATTTAAACAAATTAAGGAGCTTTTTACATGAAGTATCTTATAATTCATGAATGAAAGTCCCCTTTATTTGTTTCAATAGTCAATCCTAGCATTTGTAAAACGCTAGGATTTACTTTCACTTTAAAGATTCATGTATCCTCTTATATATAGAATTGTAGGGTAGCAGTTATCCTGATCTCTTTGTATCTGTTAAATGTGTTCCACCGTACACAAACATTTGTTAGTAACCAGGTGTAAAATAGTGAGCCCCACATGGGACTATTCCAAGTATTCTAACATCTGCCACTGCAAAACGTGTATCCTAATGCTCTGTGAGATTGAGTAGTGTAAGCTGTGGCACTGCAAACACAAGGTCAGTGTTTGATTAAAAGGCACAGTAGCACATGCAGTTCTCTATTTAATGCAAAACATATACTCTTACGCATTTAGTGCAGACTGTTGAGTCCTAATCCTGTAAATGTTCTTGCCACCTATACCTGGCAACTGTATTGGATTCCTATACCTATGCCTGACTTATGCACCTAGTTTATGTACATGTACTGTTCTGTTTACAGGCAGTCAACCTCTTTCCTCTGACTGAAAGTCTGCCCTATACTGTTTACAAGTTGCTAAATTGGTTCATCTGACTACAAGCCTGTCCTGATAATAATTAGCTCTTCTGCAAGCCTGTCCTCTTCTGTTCACAGACCTGAATGTTTTAGAGAATACTAAATCAAGTTCTATATTTCTATTTTACTTAACCAGCCTATGAAATTGCCAAGTCTTTCCTTGCTTTCACATTGTTGTTAGAGTCTCCCAAAATAAGAGATTACCAGTTATAATCTTCTAATCCTTTCACTGCATTCCTTCACCCCCCTCTCTTTCCTTCTCATCTTTTGAAGTTCACGCTATCCGCCTCTTCTCCCCTATAGCTCTTCGTGTTGCAGTTATCTATCGGCTCCCTGGCCCAGCATCAAAATTTCTGGACCACTTTGAAGCCTGGCTTCCACATTTTCTCTCTTCTAATGTCCCTTCTCTCATCTTAGGGGACTTCAACATACCCCTTGATAAGCCTAACACGCCTGCTGCCTCTAAACTTCTATCCCTTACAACCTCTTTAGGCCTGTCCCAGTGGACAACATCTCCAACACACTGTGAAGGCAACTCCATAGACCTGGTCTTCACAAATCTCTGTGCTGTTTCCAACTCCCTTAACTTTCCCTTTCCTCTCTCTGACCACCATCTATTAACTTTCTCTCTCACTCTACCTGCTACATCTTTGCAAGGCCCCCAAAACCTGCTACCTCACAGGAATTTAAATTACTTGGATCTCACAGACTTTTCAACTCAACTGAGTCCTCTGCTCTCTGACATTTCATCCCTCTCTTGTCCAAACCTCGTGACTCTACAGTATAATTCGGCACTAAAATCAACACTTGACAAAACTGCACCCTGCACTCTTCGACGTACATCAATCACTCGGCGTGAACCGTGGCACACTAAACAGACCAGATATCTTCAGCGATGCTCACGGGCCGCTGAACGACAGTGGAGGAAATCACGCACCTTTGCTGATTTCCAACATTATAAATTCACCCTTAAGTCCTACAACTCTGCGCTCAGCCTGGCAAAACAAGTCTATTTCTCCTCCCTCATGTCATCTCACGCATCCAACCCCAGAAAACTGTTCTCAACCTTTAACTCCCTTCTACGTCTGCCTGCCCCCCCCCCGCCCACTACCAACCTCACTGCTCAAATTATTGCTGATCACTTCAAAAATAAAATTGACACCATTAGAAAAGAGATCTGCACCTCGCACCCCGCAAACCCAGTAATCCCACCCACCCCTTCTATTAACAAAAATCTATGCTATTTCCCTCCTGTAACAGAGGAAGAAGTCTCTGCACTCTTATCCTCGGCTCATCTCACAACCTGCCCACTTGACCCTATTCCTTCATGACTTATTCCCTCTCTCTCTGCTTCACTAACCCCTACCCTAACTCATCTCTTTAACCAATCCCTCACTGCTGGCACATTTACTGACACATTCAAGCATGCGTCAATCATACCAATCCTAAAAAAGCCCTTGATTGACCCCTTCACGCCTTCTAACTATCGACTGGTCTCCTTACTTCCCTTTGCTTCAAAATTATTGGAACGACTAGTCTATAATCGGCTAACTCAATTTCTCACAACTAACTCCTTACTTGATCCACTACAACCTGGTTTCCGCCCTAAACACTCAACAGAAACCGCTCTTGTTAAAGTAACAAATGACCTGTTATCAGCCAAAGCAAAAGGCAATTACTCCTTACTAATTCTTCTTGACCTGTCCGCAGCTTTTGACACAGTTGACCATCCTCTCCTCCTAAAAATACTACATTCATTTGGCATCCGAGACACAGCCCTCTCCTGGTTTGCAACATATCTTTCAAACCGCTCGTTTTCAGTTTCCTTTAACAACATATCTTGTGATCCTATGCCTCTCTCAGTTGGAGTACCGCAAGGCTCTGTCTTGGGTCCCTTGCTTTTCTCTCTTTATACATCCTGCCTTGGAAAACTTATAGCCTCCTTTGGATTCCAGTACCACCTATATGCTGATGATACCCAAATCTATCTTTCCTCTCTTGATATCTCTCCCTCTTTACTCAACCAGATTTCTGACTGCCTCTCTGCAATTTTCCCTTGGATGTCTTCACACTACCTCCAACTCAATCTGTCGAAAATTGAGCTGCTTCTTATTCCCCCCTCTTCGAGACATCTCACACCTGACATTTCTCTGATGGTTGGAGACTCTATTCTCAACACCTCACCCCAGGTCCGCTGCCTTGGGGTCACACTAGACTCAGAACTCACATTCAACCCACATATACAAACGCTTACCAAATCCTGCCGTTCACACCTACACAACATTTCCAGAATTCGTCCCTTCCTTACTCAAAAAACTACAAAAATACTTATTCATTCCCTCATCCTCTCACGCATTGATTATTGCAATCTACTCTTAAATGGCCTTCCAAAACACTGCCTCTCCTCCCTCCAATCTATTATGAATGCTTCTGCTAGACTCATCCACCTAAGTCGACGATCTACATCAGCTTCTCCGCTCTGCCAGTCTCTACACTGGCTCCCCATACACTCCAGAATACAATTTAAAGTATTAGCCCTAACCTACAAAGCACTCAACAGTCTAACTCCCAACTATATTTCCTCTCTCATCGTGAAATACTCCCCATCCCATCCTCTTCAATCAACCTCTGACCTACGTCTCTACAATCCTGTTATCTCTACATCCCACTCCCGCCTCCAAGACTTTGCATGTGCTGCTCCTGTCCTCTGGAACCCTCTACCCCGCTCCATCATACTGTCTCCAACCTTGTATAGCTTCAGAAGATCCTTGAAAACCCACCTATTCAGAGAGGCTTACCATCTCTCCTCCATCCCGCATCCGAACCAAGCTAATACATGAACTGCCTGGCTCACTGCTGCAAATACAACCGATGTAACAAGCTACCCCAACCTTATGTCTCTGCACCATAAACCTATAGACTGTGAGCTCTCCGGAGCAGGGCCCTCCTCCTCCTGTGCTAGATTTGTTTAGTCTTGTTATGTTTTGTATTGTATCACAAATCTTTGTCATTGTATACCCCTATCATTGTACCCAGCACTACGGAATTTGGCGGCGCTATACAAATAAATGATAATAATGATAATAATAATAATCCTGTTTTCATGTTGCTTGTATGCTCAGCGCTCTACACGGAGCAGAAAGAAAGGTATTATACCATGAAGGGGTCCATTTATCTTTGTGCGGATGGACATGATCCGCTATAGCGAAACATGTCCGCCGCACATCGATAAATGCCGACAGCATACGTTGTCTGCATTTATCATTGCACCAGCAGTTCTTGTGAACTGCTGGTGCAATGCCACCCCCTGCAGATTCGCGGCCAATTAGCCAATAGCAGGGGGTGTCAATCAGCCCGATTGTACATGATTGGGCGGATTGCTATACGCCGCTTCAGAGGTGGCTTATGAATTAAGGAGCAACGGTATTAAGACCGCTGCTTTTTAACTCCTGTTTCTAGCAAGCCTGAAGGCTCGCACAGAAACAAGGGGAACAGGGGCCATTACAAACAAAGGAAAATTGATAATAGAAAGTTATTTAAAATTGCAATGTCTATCTCAGCGATGCCTAACCTTGGTACCCCAGATGTTTTGAAACTACATTTCCCATGACTGCAGAGTGCCTAAGCATCATGGGAAATGTAGTTCTGAAACATCAGTGGTGCCAAGGTTAACCATCACTGCACTATGTGAATCATAAAATATTTTTTTGTGTGTTTTATGTCCCTTTAAATTAATAATAATATAATACATCACATAATGCCATAGACATTCTCTGAAAGAATATTAAAAATGGTAAGAATGATCTTTCAGACAAGAAAGCCAGGAGTGCTCTGCGGGATGCTTTATCTGTTTCCTGACATTTTGAAATGATAGGTAATAATGATCCTCTATGTATAAAATTCGTTAGCAGTGACATGAAAGGGAGCCATATTTTTCCCATTATCACTTTCATGGATCAAAATTATAGAAAAGAAAATCAGTAGATAAAATCTTCTGGTTGCTCACGAGCAACACTTTCTATTAATTCTTTGGTGATGCATCAATAAAAAATGAATCATAAACTGCTGTCTAACATAAGTTTGGGTGCTTTTAAATGCCATTAGGTTTGGACTGGTTTATCTGTCATGTAAAATGATGGATAAGGATTCTTGTGTTAGGAAACTTAACACACTAAGCTCTTCATCCGCTAAACATCTGCTTGGTTGAGCAAATGCATGTAATTTAATTTATAATATAACCTACTTATATATTTAAAGAATCTACTAATCCAGATGTAATGAATAGATGATCCATAGATCTTAATGAAAAAACACATAAAAGAAGGCACCACCTAGTGGAGGTCAATTGGTAAACAGTATAAAGATTTAACCAAAATCTCACTTACTCACTGATGGAGCAACACTCCTTAATCTTGATAGGAGCAGACTCTGTTATGACAGTGAAGTAGCTCACTGCCAAATCCACTTCCACAAGTTTGAACCTGATGCCTGAA
This sequence comes from Bombina bombina, assembly GCF_027579735.1. NCBI lineage: Eukaryota > Metazoa > Chordata > Amphibia > Anura > Bombinatoridae > Bombina > Bombina bombina. The sequence goes on from NC_069499.1 coordinate 121,524,526, forward strand.
GAAACTACGTAACTGCTGAGAAACGTGTACCAGTGCATTTATTAAATTGACTTAATATGTTGTGCCTTTTTAAATTATGTTTAATAGAACTTTTTCATGCTGAGTTGTTTGTCCTGCCCTTCATATACAGCTAGGTTCCAACTCGTGGCAGATTTTTTGTGGTTGGCTTGATAGTGAGCTACACTACTGCGATAACCCAGTCTGGTTTACCAATTGATCTGCACCGAGCAGCATCTTCTTTTGTGTGTATTTTTTCTTAAAAACTGTGTGGTGATACTATTAAAAAGAGCAGCCCTTTGGAGACTGTATTTATTCTAGATGATATTATATTGCCACTTTTATATACATGATTTGATATTTTGATATTTTGAGGTCTATTTATCAAGCCGTCAACTGTGCTGCATTCGACAGCACCAGTACGCTCGCCTGACATCGCCTAACATTGCGGCCGCGGACCTGAATACACTCTCCTCATTTATTAAAAAAGCTGTCAAAAAGCCGCGCACCAAGTATGGGGCGATGAGCAGCGGACTGTTGTTAACTAACAGTCATTGATCTCGCTGCTATTCGGCTTTTTCCCAGCTTTATTTATATCCTGACACTAAACACCGCCACTATACTAAAATGTTTAACCCCTATCCCACCACTCCCAGACCCCGCCGCAACTAAATAAATGTATTAACCCCTATCCCACCGCTCCAGGAGCCCACCGCAACTCTAATAAAGTTATTAACCCATATCCCGCCGACCCTGGAGCCCACCGCAACTCTAATAAAGTTATTAACCCCTATTCCTCCATTCCCGGAGGCCACCACAACTCTAATAAAGTTATTAACCCCTATCCCGCCGCTCCCGGAGCCCACCGCAACTCAAATAAAGTTATTAACCCCCATCCCTCCGCTCCCGGAGCCCACTGCAACTAAATAAATGTATTAACCCCTGGCCTCCCACATCACTACCACTTACTAAACCTAGTAACCCCTAAACCGCCAGCCCCCCACATCGCCATAAATTAAATTAAGCTATTAACCCCTAAGCCAAACAAACCGCTAACTTTGCATTAAAATTACCTCATCCCTATCTTATAATAAATTTAAACTTACCTTTAGAATTAAATTAAACTATATTAAACTACTAATTACCTACCCAAACTATTATACTAAAATTACATTAAACCATATTAAACTATTAATTAACCTACCCTAACTATTATACTAAAATTACATTAAACTACTAATGAACCTACTCTAACTATTATACTACAATTAAATAAAACTATATAAAACTATTAATTAATCTACCCTAACTATTATACTAAAATTACATTAAACTATATTAAACTATTCATTAACCTACCCTATTATACTAAAATTACATTAAACTACAAATTAAATTAACTATATTACATATTTAAAAACCTAATCCTACTCAAATTATTTAAATCTACTATTAAAAATTACTAAGTTACAAAAAACTAACAACTAAGTTAAAAAAAATAAAAAACACTAACACCTAGATTACAAGTTTTGCGTTAGGAGGGGTTCGGTGCTAACGAGCAGTTTATGCTCACCGCTCACTTACAGACAACGCTGGTATTATGGGTTTTTACAAACCCGGCGTTAACCACAAAAAAATGAGCGATGAGCAAATTTTTGCTCCACATCTCACCTCAATACCAGCGCTGCTTACGTTAGCTAACTTAAATATAATTATAATACATCTAAATAAAATTACTACAATTACCTAAATAATTCCAATTTAAAACTAAATTCTTACCTATAAAGTAAACCCTAAGATAGCTACAATATAACTAATAGTTACATTGTAGATATCTTAGGGTTTATTTTTATTTAAAAGGCAACTTTGTATTTATTTTAACTAGGTAGAATAGTTATTAAATAGTTATTAACTATTTAATAACTACCTAGTTAAAATAAAGACACATTTACCTGTAAAATAAAACCTATCCTAAGTTACACTAACACCTAACACTACACTATAATTAAATAAATTAACTAAATTAAATACAATTAATTACAATTAAATAAAATTATCTAAAGTACGAAAAAAACACTAAATTATTGAAAATAATAAAATAATTACAAGATTTTTAAACTAATTACACCTACTCTAATCCCCAACAGCCCCCAACATAAAAAAGCCCTACCCTACACTAAATTACAAATAGCCCTTAAAAGGGCCTTTTGCGGGGCATTGCCCCAAAGTAATCAGCTCTTTTACCTGTAAAAAAAAAAGTACAAATACCCCCCCAACAGGTTAGGTGTAATTGTAACTTAGGTTAGGTTTTATTTTACAGGTAAATTTGTATTTATTCTAACTAGGTAGTTATTAAATAGTTAATAACTATTTAATAACTATTCTATCTAGTTAAAATAAATACAAATGTGCCTGTAAAATAAAAATAAACCCTAAGCTAGATACAATGTAACTATTAATTATATTGTAGCTAGCTTATGGTTTATTTTATAGGTAAGTATTTAGTTTTAAATAGGAATAATTTAGGTAATTGTAGTAATTTTATTTAGATTTATGGTAATTATATTTAAGTTAGGGGTGTTAGGGTTAGGGTTAGACTTAGGTTTAGGGGTTAATACATTTAATATAGTGGTGGCGATGTTGTGGGCGGCAGATTAGGGGTTAATAAATGTAGGTAGGTGGTGGTGATGTTAGGGACAGCAGATTAGGTATTAATAATATTTAACTAGTGTTTGCGATGCGGGAGTGTGGCGGTTAAGAGGTTAATATATTTATTTAGTGGCGGCGATGTCCGGTTCGGCAGATTAGGGGTTACAAATTTTATTTTAGTGTTTGCGATGTGGAGGGGCCTCGGTTTAGGGGTTAATAGGTAGTTTATGGGTGTTAATGTACTTTTTAGCACTTTAGTTAAGAGTTTTATGCTACGATGTTGTAGTGTAAAACTCTTAACTACTGACTTTAAAATGCGGTACCAGGCTTGACAGGAGAGGGTCTACTGCTAAGTTTTGGTCAGACTCGTAATACCGGCGCTATGCAAGTCCCATTGAAAATATAGGATACGCAATTGATGTAAGTGGATTTGCGGTATTTCCGAGTCTGGTGTTAAAAAGCAGCGCTGGGACCATTTAATGCTGCTTTTTAACCCTAACGCACAACTCGTAATCTATGTGATTGTTACACAAAATAAATAACAGTAAGTTACAAAAAAAAACACTAAATTACACAAAATAAAAAATAAATTATCAAATATTTAAAATAATTACACCTAATCTAATAGCCCTATGAAAATAAAAAATCCCCCCCCAAAAAAAATAAAAAAACCCTAGCCTACAATAAACTACCAATAGCCCTTAAAAGGGCCTTTTGCGGGGCATTGCCCCAAAGAAATCAGCTCTTTTACCTGTAAATAAAAATACAAATACCCCCCAACAGTAAAACCCACCACCCACACAACCAAACCCCCCAAATAAAATTATATCTAAAAAAAAGATCCCTATTGCCCTGAAAAGGGCATTTGGATGGGCATTGCCCTTAAAAGGGCATTTTAGCTCTTTTTCCGCCCAAAGTCCCTAATCTAAAATTAAAACCCACCCAATAAACCCTTAAAAAAAACTAACACTAACCCCCGAAGATCCACTTACAGTTTTTGAAGACCCGACATCCATCCTCAGCGAAGCAGCAGAAGTCCTCAGCGAAGCAGTCAGAGGTCTTCATCCAAGTGGTCCGAAGTCTTCATCCAGATGGCATCTTCTATCTTCATCCATCTGACGCGGAGCGGCTCCATCTTCAAGACATCCGGCGCGGAGCATCCTCTTCTTACGACGTCTTCTGGAACAATGAAGTTTCACTTTAAATGACGTCATCCAAGATGGCATCCCTTACATTCTGATTGACTGATAGAATTCTATCAGCCAATAGGAATTAAGGTGGAAAAAATCCTGTTGGCTGTTGCAATCAGCCAATAGGATTGAGCTTTCATCCTATTGGCTGATCCCATCAGCCAATAGGATGGAGCTTTCATCCTATTGGCTGATCCCATCAGCCAATAGGATTGAGCTTGCATTCTATTGGCTGATTGGGTTTCTTTGGGGCAATTCCCCGCAAAAGGCCCATTTAAGGGCCATTGGTAGTTTATTGTAAGCTAGGGTTTTTTTATTTTTTTTTGGGAGGGGGGTTATTTTCATAGGACTATTAGATTAGGTGTAATTAGTTTAAATATATGATAATTTATTTTTTGTGTTTTTTACTGTTTATTTTTTTGTAACTTAGTGTTTTTTATTTTGTGTTACTTAGTTGTTATTTTTTTGTAACTTAGTCATTTTTAATAAAAGATTTAAATAACTTGAGTAGGGTTAGGTTTTTAAATATGTAATATAGTTAATTTAATTGGTAGTTTAATGTAATTTTAGTATAATAGTTAGGGTAGGTTAATTAAAAGTTTACTATAGTTTAATGTAATTGTAGTATAATAATTTTTTTTAATTTTAAAGATAAGTTTAAATTTATTATAAGATAGGGATGAGTTAATATTCAATGTAAAGTTAGCGGGTTGTTAGGTTTAGGAGTTAATAGGTTAATTTAGTTTATGGCGATGCGGGAGGCTGGCGGTTTAGGGGTTAATAGGTTTAGTAAGTGGTAGTGACGTGGGATGCCAGGGGTTTAGGGGTTAATACATTTATTTAGTTGCGGTTGGCTCGGGTGAGCAGCGGTATAGGGGTCAAAAACTTTATTCAGTTGCGGTGGGCTCCGGGAGCGGTGGGAGAGGGGTTAATATATTTATTTAGGTGGCGGCGGGGTCCGGGAGCAGCAGGATAGGGGTTAATAACTTTTATTTAGCTGGCGGCGGGGTCCAGGAGCAGCGGGATAGGGTTTAATATATTTTATGTAGGTGGCGGCGATGTCGGGGCAGCAGATTAGGCGTGTTTAGACTCGGGGTTATGTTAGGGTGTTAGGTGTAAAGGTAATTTGATTTCTAGCATATAAATCAATGGGATATCTGGCAGCATCGAACATAAGCTTTCGCTGCTTTCAGACTCCTATTGATTCCTACGGCATCCGCGGCCTCCAGAGTGGCGGATTGAAAACCAGGTACGCTGGGCCGGAATAGTGGCAAGGGTACCTTTTAGAAGTTTGATAACTTGCAAAAGTTGTCCGATAGTGCCTAATTTGTATTCGGAACATCTATAATGACATAAGCATCGATCTGTGTCGGATTGAGATTGGCGGATCTTATGTTACGTCACAAATTTCAACTTTTGTCGGTCTGTAGGCTTTGATAAATGGGTCGAATCAAGCTTGCCACGATTACGCTGCGGAATTCGAGCATATTTGTGGTTGACGGCTTGATAAATAGGCCTCATTGTGTCAACTTTGTGTGATTCCCGATATAGGTCTCATACCTTTGGATTGAGCTCCATCTATCATTAGTCTGTATATTATATTCAGTTTTTGTTTTAACTTGAGAACTTAATGAGATGTTTTTTCCTCATTGCAGCCATTTTTATTCCAAATATATACTAAAGTGAGAATTTAGAGTACATACAGCTCCCTGCATCCACATTTATTCCATATATATATAATCAAGTAAGAACTTTGATCAGATTTCTGGTCTCTGCAGCCCCATCATGCCCCAGCAAACCTTGCATTTTTAGCAGTGCTGGCCTGCAAACTGCAGCACCAAAAATATGTAAAGGGGGTTAGAGGGAGGGATATGAATCTAAAATACACACAGGCCCCAGTAACAGTGCTCTCTTGCTGTACTCAATAAACTAATCAGATCTTGTGGATTGGGTTTGCATGCCTCCTGGTGTTATAGGCTGCACTAAAGTGGCCATCTGTAATATCCCTTTAAAATGGATCCTCCTCTTTTCCCCCACCTGCATATTTAACCTCACTTCCCCCTAGTAACTTTGTTTGATTATTCTGGTCATATTGCCTACAGCTGGAATACCTCTCAGCACTATTCTGAATTATGGATCTTCAAGCTAACGTTTCATTTTGTACTCTGGCAGACACAGTCTCTGTCCTTTTTTGGTTGTGCAATTACTACGGATTTCCCTGAACTCGACTGCAGCAGCTCACAACACAAAGCCTTCCAGCCTTTACTGCATAAGAAACTGCAAGTACTTTTTACCTGTGAGACTGGTAACATTTTGATACACTGCTTAGAAACCAGCCATCTCTCGCTTCAGGCTTTGCACGCCCCTTAGCCTCTATCTCTACAGATGGTTCTGTGGGTGAGACGGTTATCCCCGTAGCGCTCTGCTGCTCTGGCTCAATACGGGTGGGGAAGGGCTGCGAGGACCCACACTGCTCATCTATGTCCATCTGTTCTGTTGTCACAAGACTGAGGTTATCGTTGTTCGTCGTAAGTTTCTCCACCGGGTCTCCAGGGCTATCTTTATGTTTTTGTGGCGGGTCTGTTTTAAACCAGTCAGGTTCTCTCTCAGCCTCAATCAACGGCTCTGCAGTCTGTGGTGTAGCCATAGTAGCCCTGAGTTCAGCGACACAGGCCTGTTGGTGTAAATCCATGGAGCATAGCAACTTTTGAAGCGCAGCAAGTACTTGTCTCTCCATTGTAACGTTGCAGATGCAGGAAAAGTGTAAGAGTTATTTCTCAGGTAGCCGGTTTGATGCGTGGGCAAATACCGTTATGATGTTATACCCCCGGCTGCGGTCTCAGCCAGCTAGTAGGCCTCAGTAGTGTTTCTGTATCAATTATGCTTTTTTCGTGGTCCTAATATATAGATCCAAGTCCTGATGGATAATAAGAGCCAAATAGTGATGTATATCTGCACCTATTTTACCCTAAATCAGTATTTTGATAACTAACCTTCAGGAGCCTTGAGATGGTGCGTCTTGTTGTTTAGGCAGTTGGCTCCGTCCCCCAGGAATAATACTTTTTTAATCTTAACATGTTTATTATTTACTAAAGAGAAAATTACATGTACTTGCATCTTTTTGTTAATCAAGTAAATCATGTCTCTTTCTAATGGGTTAGAATGAGACAATAAATTAGCTAAAGGCCTAGGTTTCTCTGAAAAGGTGATAAGTTAAATAAAATTCTATTAAAGGGACAGTCTAGTCAAAATAAAAATTCCATGATTCATAGGGCATGCAATTTTAAACCACATTCAAATTTACTTTTATCATCAAATTTGCTTTGTTTGCTTGGTATTCTTTGTTGAAAGGTAAATCTAGGCTGCTGTTTTTCAAAGCTAGACAGTTCTAGTTCATGTGGCCATATATATATATATATATAACATTGTGCTCACTCCCATGGAGTTTTTTCAGCACTGACTGGCTAAAATTAAAGTCTGTCAAAAGAAATGAGATAAGGGGGCAGTATACAGAGATTTAGAAAGAAGGTAATCACAGAGTTAAAAAAAGTATATTAACTTAACCGTGTTGGTTATGCAAAACTTGGAAATGGGTAATAAAGGGATTATCTATATTTTTAAACAATAATAATTCTGGAGTAGACTGTCCCCTTAAGCATACAGATATATAGAGTTTTCCTTTTCACATTAAAAAAATTTTAACATGTTTTAGCAAAATCATTTAAATTAATATAGGGAATAAAAGGAAAGGTAGAGTAGTAGAAAGATGATCAGGGACATGACTCTACAGCATAAAAACACAAAGTAGTTTTATTCAAGAGAGGAGCATCCATTTAATACCACTCCAATGATTTTTGCCAGAGAACAAAGGCTCCCAGTTCATTCTAATAAAGTTATTATTTTACTTACAAAGAAATAAATTCTACTCTTTAAAAATCCATTTGTGTAACTGAAATACAAATCACTTAAAATGAAACATCACATTTATTAGTCCGACTTTCCACTGAAGTTTAAAAATAAATAAAAAACAAAAAAACAAAATTGTTCTTCTCCCCAGCATCCCTAGGCAGCTGTGTGTTGTGAACCATAAGGAGCAGTGTGTTTACTTAGGGCGCTGTGAGTGTTTTTGTGTCTTTGAATTTGTGTGTGTGTGTGTCTCAGGAGTTTTTTTTTGTGTGAGCATTTCTGAGTGTCTGTGATTGTGTGTGCTTTTGAATGTTTCTGTGTGCCTGAGTGCATGCCTTTAAATGTATTTGTTTGTGTGTGCCTGAGTGTTTCTGCAGACTTTTAAGTATCCAACAATTGAATTTCTATCGGGTTCATATGTGTGTGATTATCTGGCTCTGATACTAGCCAGTGCCTCATCAGCCACTGACCTCACCGCACATCAATGTTGAGTAAAGTTTTCCTTTAAGACTGCTCTTTTGGCCCTGATTTCTAACAAAGAAAAATATAAAAATCAAATTTTATTTATTATTTAATTTTCTGATTTAGTGGATATTAGACAGTAATGTTATTTCAGTAATTGTAGCTATTTAAAAAAATGTATCTGTAGCATCTTTGAATAATTAAAATAGCTAAGAATTCAATACAATAACACTATAAATGTGTTCTGGTTTCTTTAGTGTTTTTGCACTTTCTTTTTTATTTAAAGACAATAGAAACAAAGTTTCAGCTTTTTAGCTTCTTGAAAAAAATGAGGCATCTGCTTTTTGTATTGTTCCCTGGAGACCTGACAAAAAAATTCCCATGGTGCAAAAGTGGAAAGGTATACTTTCTCACCAGTTTTCACTCAAAGATTACTGAACAAATGTTCTTTGAATTTGCAAAGGTTCTAGAAACACAGTGGCAATCAGACATAGAAGCTATATAATCAAACAAGCTTGTTGCTGCTTTTCAAAAGTTAGAAGAATTTGAAGAATATCAAAAATAAGCTTTTATTTTCCTGCCTTAGATAAACATGTTTTTGTGTTGCTGTTTATTTGCACTACTGGTTTACTGACTAATTTGCAGTACTGGTTGATATTAAAGGAACAATTTAGTAGAAAAAATGACATGCACTAATTCTTTAGAGCATGCAACTTTAACACTTGCAACTCCGCAACACAAGTGACTGACACTTTTTGCTTTCAATCCTCCCAGTCTCTTTCACTTAATCAAACAGACATCTGGTCAAGAGTTTCAGATATGCCATTATGATAATGCTGGACTATGGACTATATTTACGGACTGAGCATAATCTATTGATTCTTACCTTGCAATCATTGTTCCCAGCAAGGGTGGTCAGGGCCGCCACTAGAAATTTTGGTGGGGCCCCTGACTTAACCATTGATCAGGCACCCCCCCCCCCATTGAAATGTGCAATTTTTGACCAAGTGACTAAAACGTATATGCACTTTATTCTTAAGTGTCTATTTAAACTTGGAAATGTTGTAAAGGTAGCAACATACACACACACAGACACACTCATACACTGAAACACACACACACTCACGCATAAGTATTCACATATAGACACTCTAGCAGACACGCAAAGAAACACACTTAGACACAGTCACCCAAACAGACACTCAGCACTTGTTTACATTGACCTGACAAGTAATGAGGTAAACTACAATTTTGTAAAGAAAGGAGATTTAGAAAACAAAATATGGAGTTCTGATTATCTTTTTGTAAAGGAAGATGCCAACTAAATGATAACAACAGCATGCAGTGGCTGAAAGGAAGGGCCCTGAACTGCCTAAATAATAGTTTAAAGGTTAAATGATGGATTGGTGACTTCTGGAAAGGTCTCGTTAGTCTCAAAGTCTTTAGAAAGATGTGAATAATCAGTAGTAAGGTCAAAATGTCCTAAAAAGGAACAAACAATGGACACACACACACACACACACAAACTTGCACATACACCCAAGGAAACACTGACAGAGACAGCCTCAGAAAACACACAAAGACATACACACACACACACAGAGACACCCACAGAAAGCACACAAAGACATACACACACACAGAGACAACCACATAAGACACAGAAAGACATACATACACACCCCCTCAATGAGATATCCACAGAAAACACACAAAGACCTACACGCACCCACACAGAGACACCCACAGAAAACACACACCCTCACAGAGACATCCACAGAAAACACAGACATACATACATACACACACACACACATCATCACAGAGACATCCGCAGAAAACACAGACATACACACCCACCCTCACAGAGGCATCCAGAGAAAATACACAAAGACAAACATACACACACCCTCACAGAGACACCCATAGAAAAAGCTCAAAGACATATGCACACACCCTCACAGACATCCACAGAAAATGCACAAAGACATACACACCCACCCTCACAGAGAGACCCACAGAAAAAAAAATACATACACACTCATAGGGACACAAACAAAAGCACAAAGACATAAACACAGACACCCACAGAAACACTCACAGGAGGAAGCATTTATGCACCTTGCATCCCCTAAATCAACAGTGTGTGACATGCATGATTAAAAAATTGCAGAAATTAAGAGATCACTTTTTAAAGAATCATATTTGTAAACGTGCAAACAAAAATAATTCTGTGAATTCAAAATTGTACATTAATGATCTGGTTAGATGGCTAGATGAAGAAAAGTACTTTTAAAAGGTTGACATATGTTTGTTTGTTTTTTCCCTGTTTTCCCCAACCAAGAGCACCACTTCAAATATAGTGTACACATGTTCCCATCTGTTAGCTGTACTTATGGATTTTGAAAATGCTGTACTCTATATGGTCTTGGTGGAACCATAAGCTGTGGTACTCATACCATTAGATCTGGTTAAATGCAGGATTTAGGCTTGTTGGTATGTATTTCAAAATTAAGTAAGCTGTAGTGTAAACTGAACAGTTTTAAGTTAACCTGTCTCATTTCAAACACTGAGCAATTTTAGTCTGAGAATATAACATTTTATTCAGATGTAAAAATCTTAGATAAAATGCCTCCTTGCATCTGGAAAATCCTTGCATAAAGGGGCAGTAAACTGTAATATATATATATATAACACACAGAGAAAACCCAGCACTCACAAGCTCTCAGCTAAGATTTAAAAGCAAAAATGGAAAGGTTAGTCACTGCATCTGGCCAAATGGGACAAGCTCAGGTACCACGTCAAGGTCCTTTCCAATACCTGAGACCCTAAAACAGCCACACAATGCAAGCTTTCAAATCCAAACAAACTGAAAACAAGGGAAGGGTTCACAGGAATATGTAATCACCCTAGACATATACAAAACACGTAAGGGAACTGCACTCTCATACCGAACCGGGTACACATCCCATGACCCTGCAACATGCTCAGCCCTGGGTGCCACTGGCACTCACAGGAAGCTGTGCTGTCCCCAGAGTCACAAGCAGTGTTTGTCATCAAGTTTATTATTGAGCCAAGAATTGGTTAATATTTACCGCTACGGCGGAACACGATATTGGAAATTGCTGAATACCAAGAACTGGTTAATGTTTACCGCTACAGTGGAATATGTTTCTTTACACAGTGTTCTGAAGCTAAGGATTGGTCTACAGTAATCGCCATGGCGGTACTAAGCTTTATGACTTGTAACCCATTCTGCAGGTTGTTTAACAGCATCAAATGTAATTTACAAATTAACTATTTGTGGCCCACTTTCCACACGGCTTATTAAGATCAGATAAGATAAGGACCATTAAGGATTTCTCTCCTACACTACCGACTGGGACTTTTTAACTATCCTGTGAATACTAACAGGCTAATTCTTGTTTTTGAAATTTATGGTTGCAATATGTTATAAGTATTATGATTATAAATACTATATGATTTTTCCAGCTGGTAGATATATTCATAGTGCACTATGATAGGTATTGTTAGAGAATCCTGCAGGTCGTTATACATTATTTTCTCATGTTGTTTCTAATAAACGCTCCTTTTTGGTCTAGTAAATGACTGATGTATAGAATTATTTTACTGCTTATGCCACTATAAGGTTTGACACTTCTGATAATGCATATCCAATTATATTGATAGGGACTGGTCAGTGCTGGACAGGATAAGCTTGTATTTTCTAATTGTATTTGTGTATTGAGGAGGAAACATTTCTGCATGGTTTTAAATATAGAATTTCTACAGCATTGTCAAATAATCATAAATACACTGCTGCTAAAAAAATGTGTTTTTATGGACCCCTGGCCCTACCATACAATCGAATTGTAACTGAAGTTACAATCCGAAATTGCACAAAGAAATAAAAAACATTTGCTAAGTAAGTCCTACCTCCTCTGCAAATTAAAGTGATCTGCCGTCTGACTCAGGCACACACTGTACAAACTAATTGCCACTTCTGTCTCACAGTGTGCATAGTGGTTTAGTGCACACTCAGAAATCCTCTTAAATGCTAATACTTTACTCCTTGTAAAAATATGTCCCATGCTCAATTAGCACTCTGCTGTAGTACCCACTGGTGGCTGCCAAAATGTAAAAAAAAAAAAAATTTTTTTTTTAGTTCTTGCCTCATGGGGCCCCCTGGCCCATTGGGCCCCCTGGCCCATTGGGCCCCTGACAGGAGTCACCCCTGTCACCCCCTGATGGTGGCCCTGAGGGTGGTAAAAATAGACTACAGCAAGGGAACAACCTTTGCCTTAATGTTTCCAGAAGTTTTTCTGTGTTGTAAATCTAATAGACCCAGCCATTCCTGCCTATTTTCCAAAATGACACCTTTGTATTATGAGGACAAAAGACATGACACCAAACATTTCCATTTTTTTATTTACCAGGGCACACTGCAAAAATGAGTCACTCCTACTTTTACCTGCTGCCACACAGACTGACCTATCTAATTAGAGTTCATAATCATAGAATTATAGTTGACTAGAACACCAAACAATATCCCTTCCCAATCCTAAGCTATATTTTACTATTAGTAATAATAGTAAGACTTAAGTAATGATATACAGCAACTGTACATAAGGAGACATATTCAATTGCAAAACAACTAGATAGATAGATAGATAGATAGATAGATAGATAGATAGATAGATAGACAGGCAGACAAACAGACATATAGATAGATAGATAGATAGATAGATAGATAGATAGATAGATAGACGATAGATAGATATAGATGCACATTATAGTTTCTTAGGTTATTTAAACTAAAGTCCAGTGCCATGAAAACTGCTGTAGTGTTCCTTAGCTACCAGAACTACTCTGTTTATATGTTGTATAAATTAATATTTATTAGGTATATGTATGTATGCAAGTGAAATATATGAGAGAATTGTCTTTTTAACGATGAGCAGTGTTTCAAGTTGTATGAAGATCTAAGACTGAACTCAGACACTCTACCATGATTTAAATTGTAACATTTTATGGTACATTTAGGAACCACTAATCTGAGACGGAAGCCCATCAAATACTTCCCTATAGAACCATCTAATACAGAAGATTAATTAAGGGAAAATGAGGAGCTAGGAGTACCAGTATTCCCTTAGCTCAGTCACCAAGCATCCTACTATATTAAAGTGAAGTGCTTGGTCCATTAGGTTTTAGGCAGGTTTGTGTCTTCCAGGCATTAACCAGGCTTCTGCAGAAAGACAGAATGCAGAGCACTTAATTCAAAGCCAGCTCACTCTGTGAAGGAATATATCTTGTGGAACTCATATAGTTATCCTTAGTGTTCAAAACAAAGAGTATAAATGAGACTAGATTTTGTTTAGAAGCATTTCCTTTTTCAAAACTAAAAGTGTCATTATTAAAGCTGAAAAATGAGACGAGTTCCATCCATAACTATCACTAAAAAAAGTTCCTTATATTTTATTGTGTGCACTTAAAAAGTAGAAATATAGCATGAACGCTGGATAGAAAAGTTAAAAGAGTTTTCCAACATAAAGACAAAGCACAAACAATTAAGCTTGTAAAGTGTTTTGTGCTGACTAAAACATTGGAAAGCTTTTAAGTTCTCATTTTAATCTTCACATTGGTTCTTGACAGTCTTGACCCCATTAGAAAAAAAAAAAAAACTGTGACAAACAATTTGTCTGAAACAATTTTTTTTTACTGTGCCCATGGCTAGTGAAAAGTTTATGAAAGTAGAATATGTTAGTCATTTTAATTACTGCCTCCAGATATATAGATACAAGGTTATTGATTATAGTTTTTGTGTAAATCTTAGGTGTCCACAATAGTATGATCATATTGTATTTAGAACAAAAAAGTTTTTTTTTTATTTTCAATAATATATGAAAACTCATCTCTCTATGCATTTAGAATATTGGATATACAAGTTTTGTGCATGGTGGATAGTTGGCAATGTTTTGAAACTACCATTAGTAAAATATGCTTACACACACAAGATCACCTGCACCAACAAACACAAACATAACTTCTCTACACCTGATACAGTAGATGAGGTTTCTGTTCTCTTGTTCTTCAGCCTTGCCAACTGCCTTTTTAAACTACTGTTTTTCATGTTATCAATACACTTATGTCTTGGCATCACACATAGCCTGTTTCCATCATTGCCTAATCTTTCAGTAATCACCCTTATCCTTCATATGACCAAGTGTTTCATTATAATATGTATGAAGATGACACTGAAACCTACCTCTTTGCAGCATTTTTAATTCTAAAACTAAATATTTTGAGGAACAAATACATGCTGCTCACATTTATGCTCATGCAATGTCAAACCTTGTTCTCCCACAGCCAATTTTGAGAGAGCAGGTGCTGTCAATCACCCCAATCAGACTAGTCCAGGGAGGCAGAGAGAAACAGCAGTTATAACTATTGGCTGCAGGAAAGTTCCAAAGCTGCATCCGCTGTTCTGGGGGTTGTTGCTTTACTAATGAGAAACTTGTAGCTTAAAGCTGATTTTTTGCAACTTATTAGCCATTCAACACAGAACATCTAAATTCAGACATTTCCTGTATTCCTTGACCTTTTATAGGACTTGTTTCCTGGGTGTGATGTATCCTATTAATTTGTACTGGAATCTCATTGCTGACTTCTTTGGCCTTGATCTGTATACTCTCGTGTCTCATAATTTTGTACTTCACTGCTTGAACATGTTTTCGCCTTTGCCTGACTTGACCACTCATTATGTTTTCTTATTTTATACTTTGTTTGTCTGCCATTTACTGAAAATGCATGACCTTGTCTCCATCTGAACCCTCTGTCTACCATATGTGAACTGCCTAGTACATTGGTGACCCAAAGGCCAGGAATAGCAGAGGAGAAACCTAGCAGCTGGGATATAATATACCTCAGATACGGCCTCTATAGTCCCTTTCCTTCTGATGATCTTTAACCAGCACTAATGCATACAACAGCATTAAGCCTGAATAATGCATGGCAAACAAGCAATACAATTAAAAGTGCTGGATAGTTTGGCAGAAGAGGCAGAAGTTAGAAACTGTATCTGATGTGAGGGCAGAGCCCCTGTACTAAATGTAACACTTATTTTCCTGCCTTGAATCTATTATTATTATTCATATATTTATTATTCCAATTCTGTATGATGTTGTGAACAATAATGGTTCTCAACTGTCAACAAATTCAAAAAAGTAATTGGTAAACCATTTGTTAATTGCCCTTTTAGGGATATTTTTGAAATACTAACAGTATTAAAAAAACACGATACTCTCAAACCAACATTTATGAGAGAAAAAAAATGTACTGCTCTTGCTCCAGGATGGTACTAAATTGGGCACAGCTAGAGAAGATAATGCCCTTTTATATTGCCTGTTTAGGGTTCTTGCTATCTCACATGATCATAAGGCAACAAGCCATTTTTCTCATACATTTTGTAAACTAGGACTATAGTTTTATTATCTCCACATTATGCTGTCTTTAAAAACACTGCTGCTGAAATAATACCTTTTTTTTCTCACTTTATTTCCTTGTTGTGGCCATTTTATTGAGTAAAACATTGATCCCAAGTCTCCATTAAAGATCCAAGCATACTTTTGTTTTTCTTTTTTGGAGTAGCTTGTGTGGTTTGGGATGAGAAAAACAGGCATTTGTTGAAGAGGAAGTTTTTAAGGCTGGTAATTTAATTTAAATCCATTTGGTGAAGGTGATCTTGGTGTATGAAATTCAAATAAACACATCAGTTGAGAAGGGAACAAGTTTTATTGTGGTCCCCAGACTCCAAACCCTGTATCCTGTCTGATAAAGTGTCTGCAGACTCTCCCGGGATTCATTAATTTGCAATGTATGGGATCATGTGACTGTCACAGTAAGTGAACCTGTAACTTATATATCTGTCAAGAATCAATATATCTGCCACTGTTCATTCCTATTAGTGAAATATGCATTGCAATGCCTTTGTGTAACTAAAAAGTGATTTAATACGTGTGTGAGTGTATTTTATTTAACCCACGTCTGGCATGCAAATCAATCTGAAAAGTTATGCTATGAAATGGGCGATATTAATCTGGATAAATGCATTTGAATATTCCATGGAATAATTATTTTTATTTAAAGAGAAAGTAGTGCTGATTTATGATGAGAGGAAAGACTATAGTAAAAACTTTATTTTGAAATTAGACTCATGTGAGCATTTGTTTTACCACAACTGCATCTATTAGTTTAAAGTTCTGCAGCTCCAATAAGACAATATCTGATTGGTTAAAATTGACATGCATGTTTGCAACTAGAAGAGTTTAATACAGTATAAGAAGCTGCCTTCTTTAATGTGAAATCCAATTCCAATATTTGGCTGTGATCTACATCTTACAAATACCCATTGTCTAATGGTGTTTCTATCTAATGATTCCACAGTTTGAATGATGATGAAAAAACATTTGTTGATTCAGGACATGACCGTGACAATATGACTACAATGCCCCTTTAATTTACAGTTGCTGTTGGTTAAAGATTCTTTGAGCCTTAAAATAATTTTTTTATTGAATCTCACCATTCTTTATATTTTAAGAGATACTAAACCCAAAATTTTTTCTTTCATGATTTAGATAGAGCATGCAATTTTAAGCAACTTTTTTTCTAATTTACTCCTATTAACAAATTGTCTTTATTCTCTTGCTATCTTTATTTGAAAAGCAATAATGTAAGCTTATGAGCCGGCCCATTTTTGGTCCAATGTACCCACCAATCAGCAAACGCTATCCAGGGTACTGAACCAAAAATCGTCCGGCTCCTAAGCTTTCTGCTTTTTCAAACAAAGAAAGCAAGAGAATGAAGAAAAATCGATAATAGGAGTAAATTAAAAAGTTGCCTAAAATGACAGGCTCTATCTGAATCATTAAATAAAAAAAAATGGGTTTAGTATCCCTTTAAGCACTGTGCTAGCTCGTGAGTAATAGTGTTAGCTTTAACTTTCTGTGGGAGCCGCCATAGCACAGTAGTTTCAGTATTCTATGACTGTCTCTATTAAAGGAATATGAAACCCACATTTTCTTTCATGATTCAGATAGAGCATACAATTTTCTAATTTATTCCTATTATCAATGTTTCTTTGTTATCTTGGTATTCTTTGTTGAATGAGCAGCAATGTACTACTGGTTGCTGACTAAACACATGGATGAGCCAATGAGAATCAGTTTTTATATGCAGCAACCAATCAGCAGCGAGAACCTAGGTTCTTTGCTGCTCCTGAGCTTTCCTAGATAAACCTTTCAGCAAAGAAGAACAAGAGAAGGAAGCACGTTAAATAATTCAATTAAATTGAAAATGTGGTTGTTTCTCTATCTGAATCATGAAAGAAAAAATTTGGGTTTCATGTCCCTTTAAGAACATGTAGCATTGTAAGAGAGAAACACATTTCAAGGAAAAACATTGCCCCATGATCATTTTTTTATTTTGTTCTAGGTAAATTGCATCAATAACTACATTATAGGGAAGACATTAGTAAGGATATGTATATTAATTTACAGTGTGTACATATATGTAAATGTATATATATATATATATATATATATATATTTATCCAAGCTGGTATAGCACTCACAGTAACTTATGTTCGTATATCCTGCCTGTGGTGCTTTTAAAGCAAATTCACGTATCCAAAGAGTAAAAAGCACTCACCGGGTCTGTTTAATACAAATAAAAGTGACGTTTTGGGGTTGAACCCGTCCTCAGACAATATTTACAGCATAGTGACAAAACTTACCCCATTTATCAGAACCCAATTCCCATCTGTGGTACTGTCTGCGACGTTCCGGAAGTCCAGCAACCACGCGGTGCGTACCTACATCATAGGTTGCCATGGCAACCAGACATCGTTCGGCAGACCTGTGTTTGATTAAAAACATTGTTAAAAACAAAAGCGTGCAGGCAGTATCAACAAGGTCTGCTCAATTCCTTACATGTTATCCGTGGTTCAGATGTTAAAGATCACTATCATATTGCAGGTGCTGTTTTATATGGGGCTGCATAATAATATTAACTACAGGCTATATGCTATTAATAAAGGCCATGGTAATAGTTATAATTCAAAACCTATAGGGATATACTTCATCCTAACTACGTGAATTCAGAATTGACCACTTAGCTAGCAATATGCTATAATGTCCATATAGGTTACACAAAGTCAAACTTTGATCAACAAATACTAAAACAGACTGAGTCCCATTATGGATTATAGTGTTAAGTCTGTATATGCAGAGTATTAAAGGTAAACCCATAGTTGCAACAACGACATTAGTAGATCTGAGAATGTAGGGAAAGTATGCACATATGTTAGATGTTATTAACTAAATATTTTGAAAATGCATAACGAAAAATTCATAAGGAAAAAATTCATAAGGAAAAATTCATAAGGAAAAAAAAAAAAATATATATATATATATATATGAGAGTAAAGAGAAAATCAAAAGTAAACCAGCGCACAGAAAAAATCTCTACATATGCTGAATGTGAAAACAATTCAAAGTTAGCAATAGATTAGTCTTGTGCAATTAATTTAGTCCAAAAAATCCAATATGGAACATTAGTTAACAATCGGATGTCGTCTTACCAGATATTACCTCAATCTTGTTAGGTAAGGTATAGGCTCCATAAAAGTAAGGGGACTTATCCTATTTTTCCCAGTAGGGTCCCTTGAAACTGGTTAATCCGTGGATCAGCTGGGTCTGCTTCTGGGGTGTTGGAGCTTGCTGTGTTAGAGCTTGTTGTACACTTCTATGAAACTTCCAATCTCATTCTTTTATAGCTTTGTATCCTATGGAGTATGGTGGAAGTAGAATTACTCCAATAGTTGTACCATAGAAAAGAAAAGGAAATCACATAGCATAACTCTATTATATATTACATTTATTTGGTGACACAATATAAGGAATTGCACTTACATTTGCCGATCTCAATCTGTGATGAGGTAAGCATTAAAACATATAGAAGAAAGTATAAAATGTCAGTCTCTTAGCTGCCTCCGATCAACAGGGTTTTTTTATGCAGTCCACATAAATCCCTATGTACCATTCATGCAAAAGTAGTATTTTCTACAGCTAGACATATAAAGCAAACAGCTTGCCTGTTAAAAAATAAAAGTGGCGATTACCGCCGAAGACTAAGATCAAGGTGTACCAGTTTTAAAAAGCACTTAGTAAAAGGCTGCCGGTATTGGATAAAGGATAGTTTTTTGGATAGTTTTTTCCAATACATTTTCGAATAAAAGTTGTACTAAGATTCGCCTCCTTGGACATATAAAAAAGATTGAGACAGGATTCAAAGGACAGTTTGTCTAGACATTTTAGAAAATACATAATCAAGATCCCAAACATCAAAAGGGAACTATATTAGAACACGTCCCTGTTCCTCAAAGAGGAGGAGATATATTTTAAAGGCTCAGCTAGAGAGAGACCTTTTGGATTCATTATATGGGAATAATGAATCCAAACGGCGTAAATGAGGATATGGATATGGAGAAAAGCAATAGACAGAACAGGCCTTTATAGGGGGCAATACACAACTTGAACATAATAGTAGGTATTAGCACCCCATGCTACATTTTTCTAAGATATAATATATACCCTTAGTGTATGAATGGTATGACCTCTTAAACTTCATACACTCATAAGTCTATTTTAAAGTTACGGTTGTATGTTATAACTCCACGGATCCACCTCATTAAATCTGATGACATTTATATATTCTTTATCTGTTACCTCTAACTATGGTCACCGGTTAGTCAAGCTTTTACTTTCATTGGACCTATTATGTATACATTGTTTGATTATTTATATAGAGTACTTTCTGGACAAGATAATGAATAATAGACAGGTATATTACTATACATCCATAGCTCTTTATATCTGATCGTTCTCTTCTGTTATAAAAATGGTGACCTACTCATCAGTACAGATAATACACAGATGAAATGAGCGACATAGAAGTTTGACAATTGCATATTTATAAGGATCAAGCGAAATGTACATATAAGAAAAGGGCTTTGCATTTATTGACCTTCTCCGGGTTATGAGATAACTCTCTTGCAAGACCTGCAAATACCATCTGAACATTGTTAAAGTCCGTAAAGATAGGACAGTCTTCTATCCTTACTAGCCATCACGTAAGCTAACAAGCGTCACTATGGAAACTGTGTATACAATACAGATTACTGGCTCAAGGACTCACATGGCGTAACACGTCATCAACTAAGGGAAAATCACGCCTACTCGGTCACCATTTAAATTACATGCCAGGTGCTCTGTACACACACTTTTTTCCTCTGAAGAAGAAGTTGATAATAACTGAAACGCATAAGGATTATTCTCGAGTGGGCATACAGAACGGGTATATTAGTTTTCAGTGGTAAGCGCCACTTTGATTTTTTAACAGGCAAGCTGTTTGCTTTATATGTCTAGCTCTACTTTTGCATGAATGGTACATAGGGATTTATGTGGACTGCATAAAAAAAAAACATTGATCGAAGGCAGCTAATATTGTGTCACCAAATGAATGTAATATATAACAGTTACGCTATGTGATTTCCTTTTCTTTTCTATGGTACAACTATTGGAGTAATTCCACTTAAACCATACCCCAGAGGATACAAAGCTATAAAAAAGAATAAGGTTGGAAGTTTCATAGAAGTGCACAACAAGCTCTAACACAACAAGCTCCAACACCGCAGAAGCAGACCCAGCTGATCCACAGAGTAACCAGTTTCAAGGGACCCTACAGGGAAACATAGAATAAGTCCCCTTACTTTTATGGAGCCTATACCTTACCTCATAAGATTGAGGTAATATCTGGTAAGAAGACATCCACCGATTGTTAACTAATGTTCCATATTGGATTTTTTAGACTAAATTAAAGAGATGGTAAACTATGCCTACCTCAAATTAGCGATCTTAAATGAACTTCCAAAATAATGTGAGTTTAATTCATCATATCCGAATATTCACTTTATTTCTCCAAATATTGTTGATTATACATCGTACATTTTAAGTTCCATCCTCCTCTTGTAGAACGACCATCATTGTTTTAGTCCAGTCACTTTTTTTGTCAACCAATGACAGACCAGGCCAGTCGGCGACACTCCTCTAACAAAACACGCCCTTCTAGACTTATGAGCATGCCCTACCAATGTATTGCATACATAAGTGTAAGGCATGCACAGAGCGAGGCACGAAGATTGACATGCCAATGCTCTGACATGTAGAGGGGGTTTCAACTCTCTCGCCAGAATTAAGATAATACCCGGAAGTAATGCATTGTGAGGAGCAAGGAGCGGTAACACTCTGTGAGTAAAATAATAATTTATTGCATATAGGAACATCGGAATTAAAAATATATATTGGCGAATTGTGTGATCACTACTTGAAGATTAATAATTGATTGCTCAATTGGGAAAAAATAACCATCACTTTAATTGCACAAGACTAATCTATTGCTAACTCTGAATTGTTTTCACATTCAGTATATGTAGAGATTTTTTCTGTGCGCTAGTTTACTTTTGATTTTCTCTTTACTCTCATACTTTACAACAGTGCAATTGGTACACTGTATCAAACCCACAGCAGCACGATCACCTACATACATATCATTTAAATTTCTGATATACTATTTTAAATATGGTACTATAATACTAATATACAGTTATCAAACTGTCTTACTATTTCCTGACTCATATACATTCGTATATTGTCTATATTTAAGACTATTAAAATAGTTCTACACTTTTATAAGCAGATACTTTTGAAGTTTTAGCGCTGGTGATCCTTCTTTATTTTTAATATATATATATACTGTGTATGTATGTGTGTGTATATATATATATATATATATATATATATATATATATACATATATATATATATATACTGTGTATGTATGTGTGTATGCGTGTATATATATAATAAAGCAGTTTCTATATAAATGTATTTCTTTCTATTTTCACTTTACAATGAATTTGAAGACATAACTACTTCTCAGTAGATGATAACTGCAGTTGCTCACCATCAGTCGGATTACAAGTTTTTGCGATATGGCTTTATCGCTTAAAAAATGGCCTTTGCATGTGGAATGGTCACTGATTCGGTATTACAAGCTGTGTGGTATGTCTTTACTGTGATCGTTATGGCCTATACCGCAACAATCCATTTCACACTCAAAGACCTGTAGTTATGTGTTTTGAGAAACAAAAATGTTTCACAAAATACATAAAAAATATGTTACAAAGTACACTAACACCCATAAACTACACTATTAACCCCTAAACCTCAAACCCCACATCACCAACACGAAATAAACATAATAACCCCTAAAACGCTATCCCCCCACATCTCAACTGCTAAAATTAATGTGTTAACCCCTAAACCGCCGCCCCCCACATCGCCAACACTAAGTAAACCTATTAACCCATAAACCGTCACCCCCCTCATCGTGACTACTAAAATAAACTTATTAAACCCTAAACCACCATTCCCCCACATCACGACTACTAAAATAAACCTATTAACCCCTAAACTTCTGCCCCCCAGATCATGACTACCTAAATTAAACTATTAACCCCTAAACCTAACACCCCCTAATTTTAAATTAAAGTTACAATATACTAACTACCTTAAAATAAATTAAAACTTTCCTGTGAAAAAAATGAAACCTAAGCTTAAACTACAAAAAAAACTATCATTACTTATTTAAAAAAATTAAAAATACCAAAAGTTAAAAACCTACATTAACAAAAATAAAAAACCTATATTACCAAATATAAATAAACCTAACATTACAAAAAATAATAAAACCTAACATTACAAAAAATAATAAAACCTAAAATTACAAAACAAAATAAAATCTAAAATTACACAAAATAAAAAGCTAACAGTACAGAAAATAAGAAACGAACAGCAAGATTAAGTTGTTCGGTACGACTTTACCACTAGCGTTATAGCCTATACCGCATGATTGTATTGTATATAAAAACCACTCGGAGGAAAGGCAAGGATTTTTAAAGAAAATTTTTTCTATCCTAAGGGTTTTCATATATCTGTTTTATATTAAAGGGTGATTAAAGGGACACTGAACTCAAATCTTTTCTTTCATGATTCAAATAGAGCATGCACTTTTAAGCAACTTTCAAATTTACTCCTATTATCAAATTGTCTTCATTCTCTTGGTATCTTTATTTGAAAATCAAGAATGTAAGTTTAGATGCCGGCCCATTTTTGGTAAAAAACCTGGGTTGTCCTTGCTGATTGGACAGAACCAATAAAAAAGTACTGTCCATGGTTCTGAACCAAACATTGGCTGGCTCCTTAGCTTAGATGCCTTCTTTTTTAAATAAAGATAGCAAGAGAATGCAGAAAAATTGATAATAGAAGTAAATTAGAAAGTTGCTTAAAATTACATGCTGTGAGGGGTAGTTATCAACACGTCTACTTTACCTGCCTTCGCCGGCCCAATACGCCCGCCTAAGCTCGCCTCACATCGCCGCCGCAGACCTGCAAAATTTCTCCTAAGTTATCATAAAAGCTGTCAAAAAGCCGCGCACCAAGTATGGGGCGATAAGCAGCGGACTGTGAGAGTTATCACTCATCCGATCTCGCTGCTCTTCGGCTTTTTGACAGCTTTATTGCTAGCCTGTCACTAAGCACCCACACTAAACTACACTGTTCTACCCCCTATACCGGCGGCCCCGGAGCCCCTGCAACTAAATTAAGTTATGAACCCCTAAACCGCCGCTCCTAGACCCCGCCGCAACTCTTATAAATGGATTAACCCCTCAACCGCCGCTCCCGGACACCGCCGCCACCTACATTATACCTAGTAACCCCTATCCTGCCTCCCCTATACTGCCGCCCTCTATAATAAAGTTATTAACCCCTATCCTGCCGATCCCGGACCTTGCCGCAACTAAAAAAATTGTTTAACCCCTAAACCGCCACTCCCGGACCCCGCCGCAACCTATATTAAACTTATTAACCCCTATACTGCCCCCCCTACACAGTCGCCACCTATAATAAATTTATTAACCCCTATCCTGCCCCCCCCCCTACACCACCGCCACTGTAATAAAATTATTAACCCTTAAACCTAAGTCTAACACTAACCCTAACACCCCCCTAACTTAAATATTAATTAAATAAATCTAAATATTATTTCTATTATTAACTAAATTAATCCTATTTAAAACTAAATACTTACCTTTAAAATAAACCCTAATATAGCTACAATATAAATAATATTTATATTGTAGCTATCTTAGGATTTATTTTTATTTTACAGGCAAATTTCAATTTATTTTAACTAGGTACAATAGCTATTAAACAGTTGTTAACTATTTAATAGCTACCTAGCTAAAATAAAGAGAAATTAACCTGTAAAATTAAAAGTAACCTAAGTTACAATTACACCTACAACGCTACACTATCATTAAATTAATTATTCTTATTTAAAACTAAATACTTACCTGTAAAATAAACCCTAAGATAGCTACAATATAATTAATAATTACATTGTAGCTATTTTAGGATTTATATTTATTTTACAGGTAACTGTATTTATTTTAGCTAGTTAGAATAGTTATTAAATAGTTATTAACTATTTAATAACTACCTAGCTAAAAGAAATACAAAATTACCTGTAAAATAAATCCTAACCTAAGTTACAATTAACCCTAACACTACACTATCATTAAATTAATTAAATAAATTAACTACAAATAACTACAATTAAATACAATTACATAAACTAACTAAAGTACAAAAAATAAAAAAAGCTAAATTATAAAAAATAAAAAAAATAAGTTACAAACATTTAAAAAATATTACAATTTTAAGCTACTTACACCTAATCTAAGCCCCCTAATAAAACAACAAAGCCCCCCAAAATAAAAAAATGCCCTACCCTATTCTAAATTAAAAAAGTTCATAGCTCTTTTACCTTACCAGCCCTTAAAAGGGCCTTTTGCGGGGCATGCCCCAAAGAAAACTGCTCTTTTGCCTGTAAAAGAAAAATACAACCCCCCCAACATTAAAACCCACCACCCACATACCCCTAATCTAACCCAAACCCCCCTTAAAAAAACCTAACACTACCCCCCTGAAGATCATCCTACCTTGAGTTTTCTTCAGCCAGCCGACCCACCGATGGAACCGAAGAGGAGATCCGGAGCGGCAGAAGTGATCCTCCAAGGGGCGCTGAAGAAGTCTTCCATCCGATGAAGTCATCATCCAGGCAGCGCTGAAGAAGTCTTCCATCCGGGTGATGTCATCTTCCAAGCGGAGCTGAAGAAGTCTTCCATCCGGGCGATGTCATCTTCCAAGCAGGGTCTTCAATCTTCTTCTTCAGGATCCATCTTCATTCCGCCGACGCGGAACATCTTTCTTCCCCGACGGACTACCGACGAATGAAGGATCCAAGATGGCGTCCCTTCAATTCCGATTGGCTGATAGGATTCTATCAGCCAATCGGAATAAAGGTAGGAAAAATCTGATTGGCTGATTGAATCAGCCAATCAGATTGAGCTTGCATTCTATTGGCTGATCGGAACAGCCAATAGAATGTGAGCTCAATCTGATTGGCTGATTGGATCAGCCAATCGTATTGAACTTCAATCTGATTGGCTGATTCAAACAGCCAATCAGATTTTACCTACCTTAATTCCGATTGGCTGATAGAATCCTATCAGCCAATCGGAATTGAAGGGACGCCATCTTGGATGACGTCCCTTAAAGGAGCCTTCATTCGTCGGTAGTCCGTCGGGGAAGAAGGATGTTCCGCGTCGGTGGAATGAAGATGGATCCTGAAGAAGAAGATTGAAGACCCCGCTTGGAAGATGACATCGCACGGATGGAAGACTTCTTCAGCGCCCCTTGGAGGATAACTTCTGCCGCTCCAGATCTCCTCTTCGGTTCCATCGGTGGGTCGGCTGGCTGAAGACAACTCAAGGTAGGATGATCTTCAGGGGGGTAGTGTTAGGTTTTTTTAAGGGGGGTTTGGGTTAGAATAGGGGTATGTGGGTGGTGGGTTTTAATGTTGGGGGGGGTTGTATTTTTCTTTTACAGGCAAAAGAGCAGTTTTCTTTGGGGCATGCCCCGCAAAAGGCCCTTTTAAGGGCTGGTAAGGTAAAAGAGCTTTGAACTTTTTTAATTTAGAATAGGGTAGGGCATTTTTTTTATTTTGGGGGGCTTTATTATTTTATTAGGGGGCTTAGATTAGGTGTAAGTAGCTTAAAATTGTTGTAATATTTTTTAAATGTTTGTAACTTATTTTTTTTATTTTTTGTAACAGCTTTTTTTATTTTTTGTACTTTAGTTAGTTTATGCAATTGTATTTAATTGTAGTTATTTGTAGTTAATTTATTTAATTAATTTAATGATAGTGTAGTGTTAGGTTTAATTGTAACTTAGGTTAGGATTTATTTTACAGGTAATTTTGTATTTCTTTTAGCTAGGTAGTTATTAAATAGTTAATAACTATTTAATAACTATTCTAACTAGCTAAAATAAATACAAAGTTACCTGTAAAATAAATATAAATCCTAAAATAGCTAAAATGTAATTATTAATTATATTGTAGCTATCTTAGGGATTATTTTACAGGTATTTAGTTTAAATAGGAATAATTTATTTAAGTATAGTGTAGTGTTAGGTGTAATTGTAACTTAGGTTAGTTTTTATTTTACAGGTTAATTTCTCTTTTTTTTTAGCTAGGTAGCTATTAAATAGTTAATAACTATTTAATAACTATTGTACCTAGTTAAAATAAATACAAAGTTGCCTGTAAAATAAAAATAAATCCTAAGATAGCTACAATATAATTATTATTAATATTGTAGCTATATTGGGGTTTATTTTAAAGGTAAGTATTTAGTTTTAAATAGGATTAATTTAGTTAATAATAGAAATATTATTTAGATTTATTTAATTAATATTTAAGTTAGGGGGGTGTTAGGGTTAGTGTTAGACTTAGGTTTAGGGGTTAATAATTTTATTACAGTGGCGGCGGTGTAGGGGGGGCAGGATAGGGGTTAATAAATTTAATATAGGTTGCGGCGGGGTCTGGGAGCGGCGGTTTAGGGGTTAAACTATTTATTTAGTTGCGGCGAGGTCCGGGATCGGCAGGATAGGGGTTAATAACTTTATTATAGAGGGTGGCGGTAAAGGGGGGGCAGGATAGGGGTTAATAGGTATTATGTAGGTGGCGGCGGGGTCTGGGAGCGGTGGTTTAGGGGTTAATACATATATTATAGTTGTGGCGGGGTCAGGGAGCGGCGTTTAGGGGTTAACATGTTTATTATAGTGGCGGTGGGCTCCGGGAGTGGTGGTTTAGGGGGTAATAACTTTATTTAGTTGCGGCGGTGTAGGGGGGACAGATTATGTTAGGGTGTTAGGTGTACACATCCCCCATAGGAATCAATGGGATGTCTGGCAGCAGCGAACATGAACTTTCGCTATGTTCAGACTCCCATTGATTCCTACGGGATCTGCCGCCTCCAGGGCTGCGGATTGAAAACCAGGTACGCTGGGCCGGAAAAGTGCCGAGCGTACCTGCTAGTTTTTTGATAACTAGCAAAAGTAGTCAGATTGTGCCGCACTTGTGTGCGGAACATCTGAAGTGACGTAAGAATCGATCTGTGTCGGACTGAGTCCGGCGGATCGAAGCTTACATCACAAAATTCTACTTTTGCCGGTCTCTAGCCTTTGATAACTAAGGCGAATCAGCCTCGCCACAAATACGCTGTGGAATTCCAGCGTATTTGAGGTTGACGGCTTGATAACTATTCAGAAAAAAGTCCGGAGCCACAGCAATAAAGTATAATGTCTTTATTTAACAATAAAAAAGGTCTGGTTTTCCGTGAATTGCAGCCTATTGTTTCCCAGACCCTGTGGATTTGCCTGCCAGGATTTGTACGAGGTGACCGAGAGGAGGTCAGTGAGACCAATAACGGAGGACCGGAATTCCTTTGCCCCCCACGTAAGTGACATCATACTCGAGTGCCGCTAGGAGTGTGAATCAGGCGGCGTCCAGGGAAGCTGGCTTGTCGAGCGAGGAGGCTCCAAGCAGAGCGCACGGACCCATGGCCACTGGGAGAATCCAGTCACTCATAAGGCACTACACACCAAGTTCACCATGCCAGGTTTGTAAGCCGTGAAGATTGGGGGTAAGTACCGAGATTACTATCGCACAATCCGCACAAGTCACCATTGTTTAAGACCTTGTTTCCCTTGATAGGGGACCACTAGACTTTCTTTATACAAGTGTACGGCTTGATAACTACCCCCCAGTATCTGAATCATGAAAGAAAATTGGGTTTAGTGTCCCTTTAAAATTAAGTAAAATAGGTTAATCCTACACATATAAATTTCCCTAACACACTGAACAAAAGGAATTTATTTAAAGGTGTGAAACGGAAATTATGTTTGTCAATTTTGGTTGGATTCCTAGTTTCAATCCTGATAAAAACTAGTTAACATCCGAAAACATGTTTTCAGGACCTTTTCAAGTGAAAACTTGTTAACAGCTCGGACATTTTATTTTAAAGACTTTTGGTTTTAAAAACATGAATATGATGCTGCCCATATTGGCAGAAACCAAAAACTTGTTATCTAGAACAAATATTGGAAAGATGGTGATCAAGACCTTTATTCCTACTAGCTTAAAAATTACTATCTCAACTATCAAAATAACAATAGTATTGCATTGAGCAATGATACTTTTTTATTGGGCTAACTATACATTTATAAAATGACAAGCTTTTGGAACAATGTCGTCTTTTTTCAAGTCTGAAGCAATACTGACCAATTTGATGGAATTTACAGATTATATCTTAAAACACAGGCTAAAAAGACAAAAGTGTTACAGAGGTCTGAATGCAGGGGGAGGAGGGGTGTCATAAAAATCATGATGGGGGTTTAGGAGACAGGCAGATAGTGTCAGTAAAAGATTACATGCAGGGGAAAAAATGGTAATACACACAGAATATTCTGACATAAAGTTATATATCAACAAAGAATCCATATGAATAAAGATGGGAAATTAGGTATACAGGGGAATATAAAATAGTCAAGAAAGGAGAAAGGAAAAAAAGGGGAATAATAATAATGACAAAAGTGTGGACATAGGCTTACCTGCGTACCTATGCATAGAGAGTGTGGGATATACAATGTAATTGATTACAGTATATGAAAGTACATTACAAAAAAAATTGATAATGGGTTAAGAAACCAGAGTCCACATTTAGTCCAGAATTTAGCAAGTTGAAATGCATTATCATTTTCATTTCAAAGGTTTTTCTTTCCATGATGTTTTTGAAGTTGCCTCTGAATCTTGATTTTGAGGTTTTGGATGGAGCGGTCAGGTTGGGTGAAATGGTGACCGACAGGGGTACAGTATTTTTTTTTTACAGTGGTTTTTGATTGAGTGTCTGTGTAAGTTAATCCAAAGGTGCAGTTTTTGGCTTGTTTCTCCAATATAACATCTCACTTCACATGCAGTGCAATGTATCATGTATACCACATTTGCAGATATATAATGTTATAGGATTTGCTCTTGTGATTAGCTGTGTTGCTTTCACAAATGTGTTGACATAGTTTGCAGAGAGCTTTGTTGCAGCGCTTGGTTCCATTCTGGGTGTTCTTTTTATCAAGGGGTAGCTTTCTGTGGACCAGTTTCTGTTTTAGGTTGGGTGGTTGTCTGAGTGCCAGGATAGGGGGTTTTGGAAAGATTTTTTTGAGTGTGGGATTCTCTAAGAGTAGTGGCAGTCTTTTATGATTTTTCGTATTCCTTCTACAGGAGGGTTATATTTGACAACTTGTGGGATACGCAATATGTTTTTCTTCTCCCTGTATTGTAGCAAGTGTTCACGTGGGGTATTAAGGGCAGAGTTCATTTGTTTGTTTATAACCCTTGTTTTGTAACCTTTTTCTCTGAATGATTGGGACAGTGTGATGAGGTGTTTGTCACGGTCCTTGGTGTCTGAGCAAATTCTGTGATATCTGGTGGCCTGACTGTAGATTATGGATTTTTTAATGTGATTGGGGTGGGAGCTGGAGCTGTGGAGGTAGCTGCATCTATCAGTTGGTTTCCTGTATACAGATGAGTGTAGTTTGCCATTTGTGATGGATATTGTGTGTTTTTAAATATATATATATATATATATATATATAATATGATGGTATATATATATATATATATATATATATATATATATATATATATATATATATACATACATACACTCAACGGCCACTTTATTAGGTACACCTGCTTGGTAACACAAATTGATAATCAACCAATTACATGGCAGCAACTCAATGCATTGAGGCATCTAGACATGGTGAAGACAACTGAGCATTAGAATTGGGAAGAAAGTGGATTTAAGTGACTTTGAGCATGGACTGGTTGTTGGTGCCAGATGGGCTGGTCTGAGTATTTCCAAAACTGTTGATCTACTGGGATTTTCACGCACCATCTCTAGGGTTTACAGAGAATAGTCCGAAAAAGAGAAAATATCCAATGAGCGGCAGTTTTGTGGACAAAAATGCCTTATTGATGTCAGAGGAGAATGGGCAGACTGGTTCGAGATTATAGAAAGGCAACTGTAACTCAAATAACCATTTGTTACAACCAAGGTATGCAGAATACCACTTCTGAACGCACAACACGTTGATTCTTGAATCAGATGGGTTACAGCCGCAGAAGACTACACCAGGTGCCACTCCTGTCAGCAAATAACAGAAAACTGAGGCTACTATTCGCACAGGCTTACCAAAATAAGACAATAGAATATTGGAAAAAACGTTACCTGGTCGGATGAGTCTCGATTTCATCTGCGACATTCAGATAGTAGGGTCAGAATTTGGCGTAACCAGCATGAAAGCATGGATCCATCCTGCCTTGTATCAACAGTTCAGGCTGGTGAGAGTGGTGTAATGGTGGGGTGGGGTTATATTCTTACAGGGGAGATATTTTCTTGACACACTTTGGGCCCATTAGTATCAGCTGAGCATTGTTTAAACACCATGGCCTACCTGAGTATTGTTGCTGATCATGTCCATCCCTTTATCACTACAGTGTATCCATCTTCTACTTCCAGCTGGATAATGCACCATGTCACAAATCTCAAATCATCTCAAACTGGATTCTCGAACATTACAATGAGTTTATTGTACTCAATGGCCTTCACAGTCACCAGATCTCAATCAACAGAGCACCTTTGGGATGTGGTGGAACGGGAGATTTGCATCATAGATGTGCAGATGACAAATTTACATCAACTGTCAATATGGATCAAAATGTCTAAGGAATTAAGGCAGTTCTAAAGGCAAAAGCAGTTCCAACTCGGTACTAGCAAGGTGTACCTAATAAAGTGGCTGATGAGTGTATATATATATATATATATATATATATATATACCTTCTATACTATTAGAGAAAAGAGAGAATAGGACCTACAACTGTTAGACAGTTCTATGAAAAGACAGGGAATACAGCACTCCTTTTAAATGTCAGTAAACACTTTTTTATTTTATTAATACAGTTCTATACTCCTGAACTGAAACAAGATAAGCATGAACAGGTGTATTAAAAAGATACTTCATATTACATACTATATTCAACAACACCCAAAGCAGTCATTCTTAATGCAAGAACAAACCTCCTATAAGCGTTCTTACACTGGAAATCACTAAATTAACGGCTAGATTTAGAGTTTTGTCGGTAACGACCCGCGTATCTAACGCTGGCTTTTTTTCCCCTGCACCTTTTAAATACCGATGGTATTTAGAGTTCACAGAAGGGCTGCGTTA
Organism: Bombina bombina; assembly: GCF_027579735.1. Classification (NCBI taxonomy): domain Eukaryota; kingdom Metazoa; phylum Chordata; class Amphibia; order Anura; family Bombinatoridae; genus Bombina; species Bombina bombina. The sequence goes on from NC_069499.1 coordinate 121,556,602, forward strand.
GGGTCCAAAAAGGGAGCGTATAGCATATTTACCGCCACTGCAACTCTCACTACCAGCGGAGCTTACGGACGCGGCCAGCTTCAAAAACGTGCTCGTGCACGATTCCTCCATAGAAAACAATGGGGCATTTTGAGCTGAAAAAAATCCTAACACCTGCAAAAAAGCAGCGTTCAGCTCCTAACGCAGCCCCATTGTTTCCTATGGGGAAACACTTCCTATGTCTGCACCTAACACCCTAACATGTACCACGAGTCTAAACACCCCTAGCCTTACACTTATTAACCCCTAATCTGCCGCCCCCGCTATCGCTGACACCTGCATATTTTTTTTAACCCCTAATCTGCCGCTCCGTACACCGCCGCAACCTACGTTATCCCTATGAACCCCTAATCTGCTGCCCCTAACACCGCCGACCCCTATATTATATTTATTAACCCCTAATCTGCCGCCCCCAATGTTGCCTCCACCTACCTATAATTATTAACCCCTAATCTGCCGACCGGACCTCACCGCTACTATAATAAATGTAATAACCCCTAATCCGCCTCACTAATCCTATAATAAATAGTATTAACCACTAATCTGCCCTCCCTAACATCGCTGACACCTAACTTCAAGTATTAACCCCTAATCTGCTGACCGGACCTCACCGCTACTCTAATAAATGTATTAAGCCCTAAAGCTAAGTCTAACCCTAACCCTAACACCCCCTAAATTAAATATAATTTTTATCTAACGAAATAAATTAAGTCTTATTAAATAAATTATTCCTATTTAAAGCTAAATACTTACCTGTGAAATAAACCCTAATATAGCTACAATATAAATTATATTTTATAATATTTCTTTTACAGGCAACTTTGTATTTATTTTAACCAGGTACAATAGCTATTAAATAGTTATTTACAATTTAATAGCTACCTAGTTAAAATAATTACAAAATTACCTGTAAAATAAATCCTAACCTAAGTTACAATTAAACCTAACACTACACTATCAATAAATTAATTAAATAAAATACCTACAATTTTACAATTAAACCTAACACTACACTATCAATAAATTAATTACATACAATACCTACAAATAAATACAATTAAATAAACGAACTAAAGTACAAAAAAAAAGAACTAAGTTACAAAAAATAAAAAAATAATTAAAAACATTAGAAAAATATTACAACAATTTTAAACTAATTACACCTACTCTAAGCCCCCTAATAAAATAACAAAGACCCCCAAAATAAAAAAAATGCCCTACCCTATTCTACAATTAAAATAGAAAAGCTCTTTTACCTTACCAGCCCTTAAAAGGGCCTTTTGCGGGGCATGCCCCAAAGAATTCAGCTCTTTTGCCTGTAAAAAAAAACATACAATACCCCCCCAACATTACAACCCACCACCCACATACCCCTAATCTAACCCAAACCCCCCTTAAATAAACCTAACACTAAGCCCCTGAAGATCTCCCTACCTTGTTTTCACCACACCGGGTTCACCGATCCGTCCTGGCTCCGACGTCTTCATCCAAGCCCAAGCGGGGGTTGAAGATGTCCATGATCCGGCTGAAGTCTTGATCCAAGCGGGAGCTGAAGAGGTCCATGATCCGGCTGAAGTCTTCTATCAAGCGGCATCTTCAATCTTCTTTCTTCCGGATCCATCTTCATTCCGCCGACGCGGAACATCCATCTTCACCTTCATCCAATCGGAATTGGATCCAATCAGCCAATCAGATTGAGCTCTCATTCTATTGGCTGATCGGAGCAGCCAATAGAATGCAAGCTCAATCTGATTGGCTGATTCCATCAGCCAATCAGAATTTTCCTACCTTAATTCCGATTGGCTAATAGAATCCTACCAGCCAATCGGAATTCGAGGGACGCCATCTTGGATGACGTCCCTTAAAGGAACCGTCATTCGTCGGGAAGTCGTCGGTGAAGATGGATGTTCCGCGTCGGCGGGATGAAGATGGATCCAGAAGAAAGAAGATTGAAGATGCCGCTTGATAGAAGACTTCAGCCGGATCATGGACCTCTTCAGCTCCCGCTTGGATCAAGACTTCAGCCGGATCATGGACCTCTTCAGCTCCCGCTTGGATCAAGACTTCAGCCGGATCATGGACCTCTTCAGCTCCCGCTTGGATCAAGACTTTAGCCGGATCATGGACATCTTCAGCCCTTGGGCTTGGATGAAGACATCGGAGCCAGGACGGATCGGTGAACCCGGTGTGGTGAAGACAATGTAGGGAGATCTTCAGGGGCTTAGTGTTAGGTTTATTTAAGGGGGGTTTGGGTTAGATTAGGGGTATGTGGGTGGTGGGTTGTAATGTTGGGGGGGTATTGAATGTTTTTTTTACAGGCAAAAGAGCTGAATTCTTTGAGGCATGCCCGCAAAAGGCCCTTTTAAGGGCTGGTAAGGTAAAAGAGTTTTTCTATTTTAATTTTAGAATAGGGTAGGGCATTTTTTTTTATTTTGGGGGTCTTTGTTATTTTATTAGGGGGCTTAGAGTAGGTGTAATGAGTTTAAAATTGTTGTAATATTTTTCTAATGTTTGTAAATATTTTTTTATTTTTTTGTAACTTAGTTCTTTTTTTTTGTACTTTAGATTGTTTATTTAATTGTATTTATTTGTAGGTATTGTATTTAATTAATTTATTGATAGTGTAGTGTTAGGTTTAATTGTAGATAATTGTAGGTATTTTATTTAATTAATTTATTGATAGTGTAGTGTTAGGTTTAATTGTAACTTAGGTTAGGATTTATTTTACAGGTAATTTTGTAATTATTTTAACTAGGTAGCTATTAAATAGCTATTAACTACTTAATAGCTATTGTACCTGGTTAAAATAAATACAAAGTTGCCTGTAAAATAAATATTAATCCTAAAATAGCTACTATATAATTATAATTTATATTGTAGCTATATTAGGGTTTATTTTACAGGTAAGTATTTAGCTTTAAATAGGAATAATTTATTTAATAAGAGTTAATTTATTTTGTTAGATTTAAATTATATTTAACTTAGGGGGGTGTTAGTGTTAGGGTTAGACTTAGCTTTAGTGGTTAATACATTTATTAGAGTAGCGGCGAGGTCCGGTCGGCAGATTAGTGGTTAATACTTGAAGTTAGGTGTCGGCGATGTTAGGGTGGGCAGATTAGGGGTTAATACTATTTATTATAGGGTTATTGAGGCAGGAGTGAGGCGGATTAGGGGTTAATACATTTATTATAGTAGCGGTGAGGTCCGGTCGGCAGATTAGGGGTTAATAATTGTAGGTAGGTGGAGGCGACGTTGGGGGCGGCAGATTAGGGGTTAATAAATATAATATAGGGTAGGCGGTGTTAGGGGCAGCAGATTAGGGGTACATAGGGATAACGTAGGTTGCGGCGGTGTGCGGTCGTGGTTAAAAAACTTTAATAGAGTAGTTGCGATGTGGGGGGACTTCGGTTTAGTGGTACATAGGTAGTTTATGGGTGTTAGTGTACTTTAGAGCACAGTAGTTAAGAGCTTTATGAATCGGCGTTAGCCCAGAAAGCTCTTATCTCCTGGCTTTTTTCTGCGGCTGGAGTTTTGTCGTTTGATTTCTAACGCTCACTTCAGCCACGACTCTAAATACCAGCGTTAGAAAGATCCCATTGAAAAGATAGGATACGCAATTGGCGTAAGGGGATCCGCGGTATGGAAAAGTCGCGGCTGCAAAGTGAGCGTTAGACCCTTTCCTGACTGACTCTAAATACCAGCGGGCGGCCAAAACCAGCGTTAGGAGCCTCTAACGCTGGTTTTGACGGCTAACGCAGAACTCTAAATCTAGCCGTAAGTCAACAACTAGTGTGCACACTAAATGGCCATATTGCAGTTCATATTGGAGACTTAAAGTGATTAGCCCTGATACTCAAAACAAACAAAAAAAAGCATGCTGTTTTGAAAAAAATGTCCAGTAACAATAAATAGGAGCCAGTTCGATCTCACTGTGCTTAATATCGCTACTTGCTTTCTTTTGCCATGACACTTAGCATTTTTCCTTTTAATCTGGTACTCTTGTAACTTGGTTCTTTCGAAAGACCGCATCCAGGTGAATAGTTTTCAAACAAACCAGCCACGGCAAAAGAAAGCAAGTAGCGATATTAAGCACAGTGAGATTGTTTTGTGAGTAACATTTGAACAAGTGTACATGATGTCTAAAGTACTAAGGTCTGACTAAAGGAAGGGGCGGTGAACCGAGCACTACCAATGGAGGTTATAAAGGCTTCAGGTAGGATGTACTTACTCCGTTTAGAATAAAGCGGTATGATCTAAGAAGCCGAGTTGCAGAAGGTAATGTTCCCTATAATAAATATTGGTACTGCATAAACTGCATATATTTAAGAAAATTCTGATACTCACTCAGCTGCCTGGCTATCGACTGGCTTTTTGTGATCTAATTTGCCTGCCTACTTGCTAACTGGTAATAACTGACACAGCGTGTAGGATATAAGCATCCATATCTGGAAATAATCTGAAGGATAACTTGACAGACTGCTGCACATACTAATCAAACTTGCTCCTATTTAGTGTTACTGGATATTTTATTCAAAACAGCATGCTTTTTTTTTTTTTTTTTTTTGAGTGTCAGCGCTGATCACTTTAAGTCTCCAATACGAACTGCAATATAGCCATTTAGTGTGCACACTAGTTGTTGTTGACTTAGTTTAGTGATTTCCAGTGTAAGAACGCTTATAGGAGGTCCGTGCTTGCATTAAGAATAACTGCTTTGGGTGTTGTTGAATATTGTATGTAATATGAAGTATCTTTTTACTACACCTGTTCATGCTTATCTTGTTTCAGTTCAGGAGTATAGAGCTGTATTAATAAAATAAAAAAGTGTTAACTGACATTTAAAAGGAGTGCTGTATTCCCTGTCTTTTCATAGGACTGTCTAACAGTTGTAGGTCCTATTCTCTCTTTTCCCTAATAGTATAGAAGGAATATTTTGTGTATGGTTCTGCACCATATAAGGTTATTATGCCTGAAAATTTAAAAGCACTTTCTATGAAGAATACATATGTTTAAGAATATATATATATATATATATATATATATATATATATATATATATATATATATATATATATATATATATATATATATATATATATATAGATATATACAGATATTTATACATAGGAAAATATTCTGCTATGTGCAGAACATTGGAATGTGAAATATTTACAGTAAATACACATTACAACACTTTATTAAATATGAATATTGCATAAATATGTTTTTTCATGTTTTCATCTACTTGAAGGGACAGTAGTTATTATTAGAATTCATGATTTAGACAGAGCATACCATTTTAAAAAACTTTTCAATTTACTTCTATTATTTAATTTGCTTCCTTTACCCACATGTTCAGTTAGAAACCAAAAGTGCATTGCTGCTCCTTCAACAAATGATACCTCAAATATCAAGGCCCTATTTGAATCTTAAACAGACACGAAACCCAAATATTTTCTTCAAATATTTTCTATTCAGATAGAGCATGTGATTTAAAAACAACTTTTCAATTTACTTCTGTTATCTAATTTGTTTTGTTTTCTTAGTATACTTTGTTGAACAGTTAGGTATGCTCAGGAGCTGCTGATTGGTGGCTGCACATCTATCCCTCATGTTATTGACTCACTCGGTGATTTAACCTGCCATCAATAGTGCATTGCTGCTCCTTTAACAAAGTATACCAAGAAAACGAAGCAAATTTGATAATAGAAGTAAACTGGAAAGTTGATTAAAATCATATGTTCTACTTAAATCATAAAAGAAAAATGTTGGGTTTCATATCCCTTTAACGTTAAAGGGCTCCAATGCACTTCTATATATGTCTAAATATGTGTACATGTGAATTCCGGTGTTTATATGTGTATATATGTCTGTAAATATAAATACATATGTACACATATATAGACATATACTGTATATATATATATATATATATATATATATATATATATATATATATATATACACACATTTTTAGAGATGGAAATGTATGTATCTCAATGTTAAAGCCCGTTGTCTGCCTTTTGTTTCTAACACCTGAGTTCTCATATCGTTAAACCTTTATAACTTTTGTCTGCAGTATTTAATTAGATAGTGTTATTATGATTGGATTGTAAGTGTATTTTTTTATGTATTTTTTATTTATTTTGTGCAACTTTTTTGTTTTGTGAAACAGACAACCAGAGCTCTGAGGACACAGTAATCATTCTAGCTTTAATGCACTTGAGCATTTACTTTCAACTTGTAATACTAGCAGTAAACTCAACAAGCTGAAAAACCAGCGATAAACCCTTTACCACTTGCATGCAAATGATAGCGCTCCACTCGTAATCTGGCCTCCCTATCTTTTATACACTTGGTTTCACAGATCAATGAATAAGTAACTGTAACAGGGAAAACTATAGCAACAGGGTGAGTGTAAAGCTGCCGGCCATGTCTGTGCAGCTATGTTGTTATTGTAAGATTGCAATAATATTATCATTATATTGATCTCCCATTGGATATGGCAATGCAATGACATAAGATGGGCAAAATAAAGTATTGTATATAGGTAAATCATCATAAAACAGGGCTCTCTTTTGCTTCTCTCACTGATGATAATGACCTCATCCAAATATCACATCTTGTTGGCTCATTTCTTTTTAAAATAGAATCTAGCCCTTTCATTGTATCCTTAAATTCCAAGTGAAGCAGCAACAGTCTTAAACCTTAGAGGAGACATAATTAAAACATCATGGTCTAACTTAGTGTTTCTCAACTCCAGTACTCATAACCATTAACAGGCCAGATTTTCATTATATCCTAACTAGAGCACAGGTGAATAATCATCTGAAGGGTGAGAGCAGGTTAATAATCCTGGTTACTGATAAGATGATTATTTCACCTGTGCTCTAGTTAAGATATAATGAAAATCTGGCCTGTTAAGGCTTCTGATGACTGGAATTGAGAAACACTGGTCTAACTAATCTAGGATGACTTGCAAGCAATTGGTTGTGCAAAAGCAGAGGGCGGAACAACCTTCCGCATGTGCAATAATAGATGCTACCTTGATCCTGACAAACATGGGTGTACAGGTTATACACTGCAGTATAACAAACTGGCTCCAAAATTACTCATATGCCATGAAGACACCTTTACAAATTTTGAAATATATTGTAAAAGATTATTGTCTCTGTGTATATATCATATTGCTAGTTTTTTTTATATATGCATCAGAAATCAATAATTCCATTGTAAAATGCCTGCATGTAAAATATTTTTAAAAGCATGAAACTGTCATTGTCAGATTTAAATTACAGCAAAAGCAAAAATGAGGAGCATTGCAATCTTTTCTGTATCTGTATAAATAAACATTTTCATTTTTAGTTTAAAGATCCTTTTAAAATGCATAGGTCCAAAGTGGAGCACTATTATTTGTGTAGGGTGCTATAAAAATATCGCTGGACTGCACTAAAATTAGCACACAAATTGTTATTACAAGTCCATGGGAAAAAGATTTACCAAAGGTTTATTGTAGCCGACATCCCTTTAGCTCGCCTTATACGTTCAATGGCTATCACGACCGTTAATATTACAAATTATATATATAAACTTTTTAGCCCTTCCCATTCAAATACCTTGAAATATACAATTTTAATGTGGTTTCATATTTTGTATGTTTTTAACAAGAAATTCCAATGTATTTAACTTAAAAATTGCTATAGAATGCCTAGTTCATTTTAGGTAATGCATGAAATGAAAACTATTTTGCCTTAGAGCTGAATAACTGAACCTGCATATTGCTACTGTGTTTCACTTTGAATATTATGCACCTTTAACTATTGCAACAATAAAATGTCAATTAACGGTGAACTTCTTGTAGGTGAAAACCCTTTCAAATTCTGTCCTCATCTTTTAAGAAGCAATATTCTTTTTTGGGGGAAAGGGAGGGGTTTTAAGGGATCTAGAAGCCCCTGGGTACTGTTGCAAGGCACACTGAAAAGCAAAGGGTGCAGTAAAAATATAATCCTACAAAAATGTTTAGTACAGCCCAAGGCTAAAGGGTCCCTCAGAGATGGTCACAACAGGCAATAGTAACCATGGCAAAGAGGAATCAGCAGTCAGACAAACCTTTGCCAGGACCAACCCAATGGATAAACAGATCTCACTCAGACAACAAAACAATCTACAGGAACTGGGCAAAGGTTTGCTAACTGTATTTGTAAAACAAAGCGTCAAGCTAAGCAATGTTTTTGTCAAAAATGTACTATGCAAATGGAAATGTCATTCAAGTTCAGGCTGCTGCAATAAAGAAGACTAAAATGATGCAATCAAATCTGTGAAAATAAAATGGCTAAATGCGACAACCAATACTAACATAAAGTGTTAAAAAAATGAAAAAAACTATATCACATAAAAAAGTCAACTTTTGTGAATAGCACTGTGGGTGCGTGATTTGTGAGTGTTATGGATGAGGCGACTTCGAATAATCTCTGATGTAAACGTGGCATTCAAACTGAAAAACAAAACCAAAGAACAAGGCGCCCAAATGGTGTGATATCTTCATAAATATGGTAAGTGAAGTGAAAATTCAAAAGTACTCACAAATTGACAGGCACTCTCTAAGTGCTGTATTTGCAGGCTGGATAGTTAGAAGTCGGCCAGCTGACTTATGATCCCCATACAGTGGACTGTAACACCTCCAGCTGACAGGATGACAGGATGGACAGTGCAGAAGTTCAAGGAGGTATATGAGGCCTAAAGAGAACCTTGCACATCAAATGTTGGATACACCTCCGAGGATCACACAGAGTGTTCAGATGGACAAGTATGTATAAAAACAAAATTACTTTAATAAAACCATAAAATCTCATAAAAAATATAATTATCTCACAAGTCGTTTCATCACCATTACCATTACCATTTCATCAGTGTTACAGTCCACTTTCCGGGGATCATAAGTCAGCTGGCTAACTTCTAACTATTCAACCTGCATATACATCACTTATCGAGTGTCTGTCAATTTATGATTAAGTTTGTATTTTCACTTCACTGACCGTAATTTTAAAGATATCACACTATTTGGGTGCCCTGTTCTTTGGTTTGTTAAAATGATGCAATGATACAAACAAAGAAGGCGCCACCATAGTGCACAATCAGTAGTAAAAACACACCGTTAATGCAAGTTATACTGTTCTTACAAAATCCCAGACACTTGAGAATTGTCACAAGCGCCTCCTGGACTCTTAGGAGTTGTCCAGCTAATTCACACTCCTGCACTCTCTGGATCCGATGTCCGTATGTGGCTGGTACTCCCCTGGGCTGGAATACTCCCAACGTCTGATGTAAAGTCCTTCCACTGCAATACTGTGTTCACATGCTCCAAAGAGCTAAAGTCAGTGGTTTAGCCAGAAAGTAATCCTTTAACAAAGGATCACAGAGCAAATATAAAGGAATAAAAGTCCGTGGCACAAAAGTCTTAGTTAAAAGATTAAAAATACTTTATTATTAGCACAATGTTTCTCGGTCTTCAGCGACCGTTTCCTCAGGTGCAAATCATTTCATTGTTGGCGCACTGATTTTTATGTTTTGTTGAATATAAAATGATGCAATGGTCATCAGAATATTTTTTTTTGAGTTTATCTTTTGTTAAAGGGACACTGAATCCAGTTTTTTTCTTTTGTAATTCAGATAGAGCATGCAATTTTAACCCCTTAATGACCACAGCACTTTTCCATTTTCTGTCCGTTTGGGACCAAGGCTATTTTTACATTTTTGCTGTGTTTGTGTTTCGCTGTAATTTTCCTCTTACTCATTAACTCTACCCACACATATTATATACCGTTTTTCTCGCCATTAAATAGACTTTCTAAAGATACCATTATTTTCATCATATCTTATAATTTACTATAAAAAAATTATAAAATATGAGGAAAAAATGGAAAAAACACACCTTTTCTAACTTTGACCCCCAAAATCTGTTACACATCTACAACCACCAAAAAACACCCATGCTAAATAGTTTCTAAATTTTGTCCTGAGTTTAGAAATACCCAATATTAACATGTTCTTTGCTTTTTTTGCAAGTTATAGGGCCATAAATACAAGTAGCACTTTGCTATTTCCAAACCACTTTTTTTTCAAAATTAGCGCTAGTTACGTTGGGACACTGATATCTTTCAGGAATCCCTGAATATCCATTGACATGTGTATATTTTTTTTTAGAAAAAGCAATTCCCCATTTGTTAAAAGAACTAGACAATTTCTATAAGCTCACTAACTTCGCAATTAATAAAAATAAGTCAGAAATTCTGGGAGTGGTGCTAACACCACTTCTGGAGCCCCAAATGAAAGCAATCTCCCTGTTCAGATGGTGCAAAGGGGCCTTGAAATACCTGGGGATTTTCCTAACGGATAACCAGGACTCCATATATAAACTAAATTATCTACCCATCAAAGACTTTATTGTGAGACCTATCCTCCTGGAACAATAAGAACCTCTCCTGGCTAGGTAGGATCAATATTATTAAAATGGATGCTTTCCCAAGGCTCTTATACATCCTGCAAACTCTTACCACCCGGATACCCCCTAAATATACCTCACAGATAGAACAAATATTTAGTTTGTTCATATGGTGTATGCATCCACCTGAATAAACAAATCCAAAATGTCATGCTCCACCTTGCAGGGAGGGCTAGGAGTACCCGACATAGAAGCCTACAGGCAATCCATATTCTTTTTTTTTAATTTGTTTTTATTATTGAGGATACAACAAAATAACACATAATCTACAAATACATCCATTTGACTGGCATTAGTAGAAAGATTTACAAAACAGGCAGACAAGTTATACGTGAAATAATACAGCATATATCTTTCAGGTGTTCAAGATAAGACAGTCTTATTATACAGACGTACCATAGACTTGTTAGCTATTCATTAAAAAAAAAAAAAAAGCATATAGCTTTGGTCTGATGGTTTGCACGTATCCCTCAATATTTTATATTATTTTCATATAACAACACTTCTAACTCTAACAATTAACCTAACAAATCCTAACTACGCTAAAAGTCGGATGACTGTGCCCTAGTTAGATCCCTGCGAGTCTGAAGTCTAGGAGATTGCGTAAGTATATATGCATGTGTGGGTGAGAGGAGCAGGAGAGGGGAGAGAAAAAAAAGGGGGGGGGAAAGAAGAAGGTGGTTAATTGGGAGGGAAAGGTGACTAAAAAAAGATTCAATAAGGATTATCTCAGCATTATCTCATGGTGAACAAAGGGTTTGAGAATTTTAATTTGCTGGCCAGTAGGCAGTTTTTCCAAAAGACATTTCCATTTCCTCAGGAAATGCGGCAATCTGTGTTTGGTATCCCAGCATGTATCTTGTCGTTCTATAAACAAATGTTTAAATAAGGTTTTCTCAAATTGTGCCACATTTGGGGCACGGTTTGAGCACCACAGGGTCAGGATGCAGTGTCTTGCTAGCAATGTGCAAAGCGTCAACAGGGGCCGTACTCTAGTATTAACAGTGGTCCACGTAAATAGGTATATATTCGTGAGGTTAAAGGAAACACCTATACATATAACAGTCTTAAGCCAGTATTGCACACAACCCCAGAACCGCCGAATCAATGGGCAGTCATAGAAGTAATGGGCTAAGGAAGGGCCAGGAAGCTGACACTTCACACACTTGTTTGGGTGGTTGGGGCTCCACTTTGTCCTCCTGCTAGGAGTGGTGTAATCCCTATTAAGTATCCTAATCTGTGCCTCCCTCAATGACAACGCCAGAGTAGCTGATTTGGTTTGTATGAGGCTATTTTGTATGTCCTGAGTAGATAACTCGGTGGTGATGTCTAGTCTCAATCGCTCCAAAACCCCCATCTGAACCTCAGCAGTATGCTGTCGAAGAATTTCCTGATAAATTCCCGAAATGGAGAAACTCCCCATTTTGAAAGAAGTCTGGGGAATTACAAATGGAGCATGGGTCCAAAATTCCAAATTATCATCTATTAATGCTCTAATATAATGCCTAAGCTAGAGATATGCATAAAAACGTTGGTTTGGAAGATTAAATGCAGTTTTTAGATCCTGAAATGTTCTAACGGTGTGCGACAGTGGATCCAGAGCATCCCCCACCCTCTGCAATCCCCTCGCACTCCACACGCCAAATGGAGCATGTTCGTCTCCACTAGGGAAACAGATGTTACCCTGAATGGGTATGTATTTGGTGCAGGGTTTCGGTGTTACAGTACCTTGTGCGCCTTTAGCCAGGCCTTGAGGGGGTCCCTGTACAGAAGATTATTTTTAACGTGTTGAGGCAGATCCCTCCACTGACAGTTGGGAAGGTATGCCATGCTGCAAGACTCAACCACATTCTCCTCCAGCTGTTTATCATAGAAGTGCTCTGTGCCCAGTTGCCAGTCTTATACCAGCCTTATCAGTGTTGTCCAATTATAGTATTGGATATGCGGTAAGCCTAGGCCTCCGCTAAGAAAGGAGGAATGCAGTTTATGGGTCGCAATTCTGGGTTTTTTCCCTTTCCAAATAAAATGACTCACAGCTCTATCCAATCTTCTCATGTCTCCCCTAGTCATCAGGAGAGGCAACATTAGTAAGATATACAAAATCTTAGGCAGCAGGGACATTTTAAACAAATTTACACGTCCTGTAAGACTCAAAGGGAGATTCTGCCAGCTAGTCAACCGAGAGCAAATCAGATCGCATTGATTCGTGACATTGAGTCCATACAATTTATATGGGTTCCTATGCAAGTTAATACCTAAGTATGTGAGGGAGTCAGTCACCTCCACAAAAAGATATACTGCAAGTTTGGAAGTTTGTCTGTGTATCCACAGTATTTCAGACTTAGTATTATTTATCCTATAGCCTGAGAATCGCCCAAACAATTTGAGCGTCTCCAATATAACAGGGATATATTGTTTTGGAGAATCTACAAACAACAACATGTAATCCGCGTATAATGCTAGGTGAAGTACTTTAGTACCCAGAGTCACCCCCGTAAAGACTTGACGCAGTCTCACTGCCAGGGGCTCTAAGGCCAGATCGAAAAAAAGCCAGAAGAAAAACATCCGTTCACCAGGATATAAGCATCAGGAGTCGAGTAAAGTTTCTTCAGCACTTCCAAGTCCCGAAAGTTAAAACGGCCCAGGGTTTCGAAAAGATAAGGCCACTCGACGTGGTCGAAGGCCTTTTCCGCATCAAGAGAATTTAAAAGTGAGATGGGGCCATAGGATCCTGGCTCTATGGGGTCTCTTCCCGACTTCGGAATTAAAGTGATATGGGCAGAGGAAAAGGTGTTAGAAGGGCAATTGCCTCCACTAAAAAGGCCATTAAACAGTTTATCAAGTACTGGTGACACTTGTGGCAAGAGCATTCGATATAGCTCTATTGGTAGCCCATCTGGGCCCTCCGCCTTGCCCAAGGCTAGAGATTTGACCTTGATCTGTACCTTCTCCAAGGAGATAGGGGCATTAAGGGAGCTTAACTGTTCATCAGTTACATTTGGGAGCGGCACCGTTCTCCAGAATTGTTCTAGCACTTCTACAGGGGTTTCTGGTTGCCTAGCATATAGTTGTCTATAATATAATGCAAAGCCCTCCGCTATCTCCATTGGGGTGTTGTATACCCTGCCTTGGAGTTGTATAGCTGCGACCTCATGTCCAGCCTCTCTTCTATTTACCAGGTGGGTAAGCAACCTACCCGATCTATTGCCATATCTATGAAACCTACTCGCTGACTTTAGCAAGTTAGATGCCACCCTCTGTTTCAAGAAGGTGTACAACTCCTCCTTGGCCTTTATGAGCGCATCATACATCTCTCTGGATTTGGTTGCCTCATAATTTTAGCAAGAGTGTTCCAAAGCCTTCCGCAGTTCATTATGTTTAAGTTGAGCTCTATGTTTCAGATTGGCTACATAGGCAATAATTTGTCCTGTGAGAACTGCCTAGGCAGTATCCCAGAACAATTGGGGTCTATCTAGATGTTGTTGGTTTTCCGTATAGTAATTATTCCAACAATGAATGAGATGTTTTTGGAAGGCCTCTGAGGTCACCAAGTATGAACCTTAGCATGTTTCTATTTGGTATAGGTGTAGTGAGTTTTAATATCAATCCCACTGGGGCATGGTCCGAGAGCAAAATCGGGTATATTTTTTCATCAGCGACTCTGGGTATCAGACAGTCCGATATCCAAAACATGTCTATTCTAGACAAGGAGCCCGCCGTTTTGGACAAACACGTATAAGACCTGTCCATAGGATGCCTCTTTCTCCAGATGTCGCACACTGCCAGATCCGATCGCAATTTGGAAAAACTTTACCCTCAAATTTCCCTCTATATCTCAAAAGTCTGGCATTGTCGTCTACAGGGGACAACCAAGATCTGTCTAATTTTGGGCTTGGGATAAGATTGAAATCCCCCCCAATATAAATGGTATACCCGTAAAGGGAGCCAACATTTGGATCAGTGCATCCCAAAAGGTCATAGCTTTAGAATTTGGTGTGCATATGTTACAAAGAATGTACATGCTATTCTGAAACCTAACTTATAGTGTCAAAAATCTACAACCCTCGTCTTTATGTGTGTGAAAGATTTCAACTGGTTGGCGCTTACCAAATAGGACTGCTAGGCCCCTAACTAAAAACAACATAGAGGTTTATACACAAAAAAAATCTCTCTCTGCTACCCCTCCCAATCTCAGTCACCCACAAGTCCATAATAACAGTGTGCAGCCTACTCAGCTCTAACCTAATTATCTGATGTAGAAAGTAATAATAGGTAATACAGTGCAGAAATCGAATAATACAACATAAAGAGAATAACATTACATACGGAAATATACATTGATATTCAAAGCATGTAACTAACTTCAATCTAGAAGAGAACCAACTTAGAAGGGTTATCTGATCCATAGTCATGGGTAGGCCTTTCTCATCTACTATTCTAATCCTATCTACATAATAATAATAATAATAATAATAATAATAATAATAATAATAATCCCCATGAGGGTCCACATCATGTAGGTCTGAAAAAACTGTCTGTCTCGTGGAAGAACATACAGCAGCATAATGTAATGGCAAAATACTGACAAATATACATATCTTTGGTCGACATTCAGGTAGACTTTGAAGTACATTGCAATCATGAAAGTAATAATGGGTAATACAGTGCTGAAATCGACTAATACAACATATAGAGAATAACATTGCATAGGTAAATATACATTGACATTTAAAGCTTTCAACTAACTTCAATCTAGAAGAGAACCAATTTAGAAGGGTTACCCGATCCATAGCTATGGGTGGGCCCCTCTCATCTATTATTCTAATCCTACCTTCATAATAATAATGATAATAATCCCCATAAGGGTCCACATCATGTAGGTCTAAAAGAACTGTCTGTCTCGTGGAAGAACATAAAGCAGCATCAGGTAATGGTAAAATACAGACAAGTATACAAATCTTTGGTCGACATTTAGGTAAACTTTGAAATACAATGCAATCATTAGACAGGGATATAGCAATACTTATAGGGATCATGACATTGAGGGGGAACATCACATAAGCCCCAGGCAGGTTAGGCAATAGCTCAGATGCAATAAAGTCTTGTGTATATGTCCGAAGGCTAAGGTGAAATACAATCTCAATGACATATGTAGCGAGCTTGGGAAGCACCCATTCAGCTATGTTAAACCCAGTGTGTATTAAATCTGAAACTTTCCATCTAGGTGATGTCAACACTAAAAACAAAAATACTAAACAACTATTAAACATAATTAACTTTAAATAACGTAACAAAAACTGAAACCGTAACATTGGGCCTGTATTTACACATCGCCCTCGAGCGCCCAGAGGAGAGCATATCTGAGACATTTCCCAGGGGCCACTTATTTTCTGGTATGTCCTATAAAGTCTATGTAGGTTACATCTCTGTGAAGTTCTATCATGAGTCAATAATAAAGCCATAAACAAGTGTAATCATGGTATATTTACATAGTAGGTCATGATCAGAGTCCTCCGCCAGCTGCCGTTTGTCTTCTCTCTGATTCCAGATAGCTCTCCACTGCCTGGGGAAGTTTGCAATTGGAGTTTGGCTGGAAACAGTAAGGCCACTTGCCGGCCCTGTTCATACAGCCGTGAGCAGATTGGCGAGAAGTCCTTTCGTTGTTTGGTGAACTCTGAGGAGAAATCCTGAAAGAGCAGAATTTGGTGGCCCTCATATAAAACCTCTTTCTGCAGGCGGTATGCCCGCAGGATTTTCAACTTTTCTTTAAAATTAAGGCACTTAAAGATCACTTGCCTTGGCTTCATATTGCTATTCTCCAGGGTCCGTTCAGGACCAACCCTATGGGCCCTCTCTATATCCAAGGGTAGAATATCCTGAGGTATCCCCAGGAGCTTCGGAAGAATTAGGGCTGTAAAGGCCAGAAGATCTTTTCCCTTAACTCTCTCAGGCAGTCCCACTATCCGTAGGTTGTTATGGCGACTGCGGTTCTCCAGATCCTCCACTCGCTCTTGTAACATCTTATTCTGGCGAAGAATCTGTTGAATGGAGTTACTGGATTCCACCTGCCTGTCTTCTATTTCTGAGATACGGCCCTCTGCATCCGAAAGGCGGGTGGAATACTGCCTGACCTCACTGGTCAAGGTGTCGAGGCCGGCTTGCAGGGTTTCCATTTTGGGTAGGAAAAAAGATTTCAATTCTTTCATAAGTTGGGATTGGTCCCCATTGCCTTTAACCGTGGTCTCAGGATTCAATTCAATCACCGCTTGATTCTCTATATGGTGTTTGGATTTCCTATCAGCAGACTTGTTTTTTGGCTCACGGTGTCACTCTGAGGGGGAGACAGTCTGTGAAAATATTTGTTTACTCTCATCAGAGTATCCAGCAAGAAAGCAGAATCAGTTGATAAGGGCACTGGGAGAGGGTCCACAGAGAAGCTTGCAAGAAAGTTATTTAATATGGCCAAATAATGTGCCCCTGTATCGTAATTGCTGGATTCAAGCTTGCTCTCTGAAACCAACACACACTGAGCCTAGGTTAATGCAGTTAAGCAATATGATAAAAGGCTCTTATCTCACATATAGCTGCAGATAGTTATAGGGGGTTCTATCCCACTGTGTTTATTGTAAGTTCCGAGTCACACAGCCCTTTAATAAAATGTCCACCAGCTGTGCAAACTCTGGCCTAGATTTGGAGTTTTGCGTTACCCGTGAAAACCAGCGTTAGAGGCTCCTAACGCTGGTTTTAGGCTAACTCTGGTATTTGGAGTCACTCAAAAAAGGGTCTAACGCTCACTTTTCAGCCGCGACTTTTCCATACTGCAGATCCCCTTACATAAATTGCGTATCCTATCTTTTCAATGGGATTTTTCTAACTCCGGTATTTAGAGTCGTGTCTGAAGTGAGCGTTAGAAATCTAACGACAAAACTCCAGCCGCAGGAAAAAAGTCAGTAGTTAAGAGCTTTCTGGGCTAACGCCGGTTTATAAAGCTCTTAACTACTGTGCTCTAAAGTACACTAACACCCATAAACTACCTATGTACCCCTAAACCGAGGTCCCCCCACATCGCCGCCACTCGATTAAATTTTTTTAACCCCTAATCCGCCAACTACGTTATACTTATGTACCCCTAATCTGCTGCCCCTAACACCGCCGACCCCTATATTATATTTATTAACCCCTAACCTGCCCCCCACAACGTAGCCGCCAGCTACCTACAATTATTAACCCCTAATCTGCCGAGCGGACCGCACCGCTACTATAATAAAGTTATTAACCCCTAATCCGCCTCACTAACCCTATAATAAATAGTATTAATCCCTAATCTGCCCTCCCTAACATCGCCGACACCTAACTTCAATTATTAACCCCTAATCTGCCGACTGGAGCTCACCGCTATTCTAATAAATGTATTAACCCCTAAAGCTAAGTCTATCCCTAACACTAACACCCCCCTAAATTAAATATAATTTTAATCTAACGAAATTAATAAACTCTTATTAAATAAATTAATCCTATTTAAAGCTAAATACTTACCTGTAAAATAAATCCTAATATAGCTACAATATAAATTATAATTACATTGTAGCTATTTTAGGATTAATATTTATTTTACAGGCAACTTTGTAATTATTTTAACCAGGTACAATAGCTATTAAATAGTTAATAACTATTTAATAGTTACCTAGTTAAAATAATTACAACATTACCTGTAAAATAAATCCTAACCTAATCAGATTTAGCTTGCATTCTATTGGCTGATCGGAACAGCCAATAGAATGCAAGCTCAATCTGATTGGCTGATTGGATCAGCCAATCGGATTGAACTTGATTCTGATTGGCTGATTCCATCAGCCAATCAGAA
This sequence comes from Bombina bombina, assembly GCF_027579735.1. Classification (NCBI taxonomy): domain Eukaryota; kingdom Metazoa; phylum Chordata; class Amphibia; order Anura; family Bombinatoridae; genus Bombina; species Bombina bombina. The sequence continues at coordinate 121,575,003 of NC_069499.1, forward strand.
TATTCCTACCTTAATTCCGATTGGCTGATAGAATCCTATGAGCCAATCGGAATTCGAGGGACGCCATCTTGGATGACGTCATTTAAAGGAACCGTCATTCGTCGTTCAGTCGTCGGCCAGGATGGATGTTCCACGTCGGAGGTCTTCAGGATGCTGCCGCTCCGCTCCAGATGGATGTCGATAGAAGATGCCGCCTGGATGAAGACTTCAATCGGATGGAAGATCTCTTCTGCCCCGCTTGGATGAAGACTTCTACCGGATCATGGACATCTTCAGCCCCTCGCTTGGGCTTGGATCAGGACATCGGAGGAGCTCTTCAGGACGGATCGGTGAACCTGGTATGGTGAAGATAAGGTAGGAAGATCTTCAGGGGCTTAGTGTTAGGTTTATTTAAGGGGGTTTGGGTTAGATTAGGGGTATGTGGGTGGTGGGTTGTAATGTTGGGGGGGGGTATTGTATGTTTTTTTTACAAGCAAAAGAGCTGAACTTCTTGGGGCATGCCCCGCAAAGGGCCCTGTTCAGGGCTGGTAAGGTAAAAGAGCTTTTAACTTTAGTAATTTAGAATAGGGTAGGGCATTTTTTATTTTGGGGGGCTTTGTTGTTTTATTAGGGGGCTTAGAGTAGGTGTAATTAGTTTAAAATTGTTGTAATATTTTTCTTATGTTTGTAGATATTTTTTTATTTTTTGTAACTTAGTTTTTTTTTATTTTTTGTACTTTAGTTAGTTTATTTCATTGTAGTTATTTGTAGATATTGTATTTAATTAATGTATTGATAGTGTAGTGTTAGGTTTAATTGTAGGTAATTGTAGGTATTTTATTTAATTAATTTAATGATAGTATAGTGTTAGGTTTAATTGTAACTTAGGTTAGGATTTATTTTACAGGTAATTTTGTAATTATTTTAACTAGGTAACTATTAAATAGTTCTTAACTATTTAATAGCTATTGTACCTGGTTAAAATAATTACAAAGTTGCCTGTAAAATAAATATTAATCCTAAAATAGCTATAATATAATTATAATTTATATTGTAGCTATATTAGGGTTTATTTTACAGGTAAGTATTTAGCTTTAAATAGGAATAATTTATTTAATAAGAGTTAATTAATTTCGTTAGATTAAAATTATATTTAACTTAGGGGGGTGTTAGTGTTAGGGTTAGACTTAGCTTTAGGGGTTAATATATTTATTAGAATAGCGGTGAGCTCCGGTCGGCAGATTAGGGGTTAATAATTGAAGTTAGGTGTCGGCGATGTTAGGGAGGGCAGATTAGGGGTTAATACTATTTATTATAGGGTTAGTGAGGCGGATTAGGGGTTAATAACTTTATTATAGTAGCGCTCAGGTCCGCTTGGCAGATTAGGGGTTAATAAGTGTAGGCAGGTGGAGGCGACGTTGTGGGGGGCAGATTAGGGGTTAATAAATATAATATAGGGGTCGGCGATGTTAGGGCAGCAGATTAGGGGTACATAAGGATAATGTAAGTAGCTGCGGTTTACGGAGCGGCAGATTAGGGGTTAATAATAATATGCAGGGGTCAGCAATAGCGGGGGCGGCAGAATAGGGGTTAATAAGTGTAAGGTTAGAGGTGTTTAGACTCGGGGTACATGTTAGAGTGTTAGGTGCAGACGTAGGAAGTGTTTCCGCATAGCAAACAATGGGGCTGCGTTAGGAGCTGAACGCGGCTTTTTTGCAGGTGTTAGTTTTTTTTCAGCTCAAACAGCCCCATTGTTTTCTATGGGGGAATCGTGCACGAGCACGTTTTTGAGGCTGGCCGCTTGCGTAAGCAACTCTGGTATCGAGAGTTGAAGCTGCGTTAAATATGCTCTACGCTCCTTTTTTGGAGCCTATCGCAGCCTTTATGTGGACTCTCAATACCAGAGTTATTTTTATGGTGCGGCCAGAAAAAAGCCGGCGTTAGCTACGCGGGTCCTTACCGACAAAACTCTAAATCTAGGCCTCTGTGTGCTCTATATCTGAAGGGGTTAATCTGCACTGTCGTTGCAACCCGCAACACTCAGAAAGGAACAGCAGTTCAGTTACCCACGTGGGCCCTCCCGGGATGCCACCGCCGCTGTCCAAGCTCTCAGCACTGCAGACACAGGAACCAGCGGGTAGAAGGAGAGAGATCGAGGGGTCCCGTAGGTCGGTGCAGGTAAGTCCATGTGCACTGTCACCCTCCTCCGCCTGTTCAAGCAAGCAACACCTCTGATGCGCCAAAATGGCGGACCGTCTGTTTCACATTCACAATACCTCCGAGGGCTCAGGCCGATGTTGATCCCGGCACTACAAAAAGAGTCAGCCAGCGATGCTCCAAGATGGTATCCCAGCAAGACACAAGTCGTGGGGGGCTGGATGGAAGGAGTAAATAAAGTTAAAGCTTGTTTAATGGCCCAGCGGTGCAGAGCATCAGATACTTGCGGCCATCCAGCTAACCCACACACCGGAAGTCCCAGGCAATATGCTGGCATCCAAACACACTACCCATATCTAGATTGGTTTTCAACCCTATCACAAAAGAAACCTTACAAACATGGGAAACTGCAAATAGAATTAACCCTTTTCTCTCCTCTAGACCAGGCCATTTAACTTCTTTACTTCAAAACAATGAATTCTTATTGCATGATACAGGGACGAGCATACACACAGACCCCTCAATGGCAGACATTGCTATCCACCATCTAATCAGCACACAATAACAACTAACAGACAGGGGACACACCTGGCCCCACAAATGGTTTTCTTATAGGAGGGCACACCACTACAAAGCTATGCACAGACAGCTATACTTTATTTTAATATGTTACACGTGTTTTGCTTTTATGTGCTTTTGTTTTAGACCTCACACTTTATTCCAGGTCTCCAGTCATGCAACATTTTTTTAGCATTGTTATGTGTTACACTTGTGTTAAACAAACAGTTAACATCTTGTAATATTAGTGATATTTAGCACGCCCGTGCTTTCCATTGGAAGTATAGGGTGCACTAAAGAGATGCCAGCGATGCTAAACATTCTCTGGTAATTCTGTTTTACAATTGATTTGTAATACATCATTATGCACTCTCCTTAACGTGAGCCAGCAATATTAATAGCCCATCCTGCACTATCAGTAGAGCTCCATTTATAATCTGGACTATAGTTTCTACAATATGGCACTAGAAATAATGTCAATAATAATGTATAGTGTTAGGATTAATTATAGTATTAGTGTCACCAGTAACCAGTACTTCACCAAAAAAAAACATTTATCATGGTAATAATGTGGTGACATTTTGACAATTGATATATTTTTAAACTTCCATAATTATTGCTGCAGTAAAAATATTGGTACAATTAAAGGCCCCTATTTCCCATATCCCTTTTAGATACCATGGCCCCTATTTAACAATGGTCTTGTGGACCTGATCCGACAGTGCGGATCAGGCCTGACAGACCTCGCTGAATGCGGAGAGCAATATGCTCTCCGTATTCAGCATTGCACCAGCAGCTCTTGTGAACTGCTGATGCAACGCCGCCCCCTGCAGATTTGCAGCCAATCAGCTGCCAGCAGGGGGTGTCAATCAACCCGATGATACTCGATCAGGTTGAATTGCGGCAATGTCTGTCCGCCTGCTCAGAGCAGGTGGACATGTTATGGAGCAGCGTTTATTAGGCCGCTGCTTCAGAACTGGTGTTTCTGGCGAGCCTGCAGGCTCCCCAGAAACACGGGCCCTCAAGCTTCATCCGGAGCTTGATAAATGGTCCCCTATTTCTATGAACTTCATATTTTAAAACATTTTAACTATTATATTTTAATAAATATTATTTTATATATTAGTGCACAAGCTTGTCATTTATCTCTGTAGAAATGAAAGGAACTAGGTCCCTTTACAGGCAAAGAACACAATAGTGTATAATATAAGACTGTATATGGTGCAGTAGTTACATTTTGTTTTTGTTAGGAAATGAGTGTACGGTTGGGATATTGTATTTTAATTCTCACATCCAATGTCTTAAGATATTTTAGATTTCTCAGTTTCTTTACTTGCCTTGATAGTAGCAAAATGTCATGCTCCAGCGCACAAAACCTATATCAATAAACAGTTTTTCAATTGAACTGTGTCCAGTAGATTGTCTGCAGATTAGATACAGTATTGCAGCACACATCACAGATTCTCAAATGACATATATACTCTATATATATATATATATATATATATATATAAACTGAAATTAAAATCCTCCTTGTCACAACATTAAATCAATGTAAATATTTGCATAGGAAATTAGTACATCTAGGCAAGATTCCCCGCTTGCTTTTTTCCGAAATTCCTCATATACAATGTTACCAATGCACAAGAGAATTCTGGGTATGATATGCAAATTAGATATGCAAATTAACACAGCTATCCTTTAAACAGGATTATTGCAGCAAACCAGAAATCCCTCACTAGACAGCCTGTTTCGTTCTTTTTGGAACTCTTCAGTACTGATGAGTTTTAAAAAGAACAAAACAGACTGTCTAGTGAGGGATTTCTGGTCACATGAACCCCAAGTCTAAACACCCCTAATATTACATTTATTAACCCCTAATCTGCCGCCTCCGACATCGCAGACACCTGCATTATATTATTAACCCCTAATCTGCCACTCCGGACACCGCCACCACCTACATTATACTTATTAACCCCTAATCTGATGCCCCCAGCATCGCCGAACCCTACATTATATTTATTAACCCCTAATCTGCCACCCCCAATGTCGCCGCAACCTAACTACATTTATTAACCCCTAATCTGCAGCCCACAACATCGCCGCCACTATAATAAATATATTAACCCCTAAACCTAAGTCTAACCCTAAATCTAACACCCCCTAACTTAAATATAATTTAAATAAATATAAATAAAATAACTACATTTAACTAAATTATTCCTATTTAAAACTAAATACTTACCTATAAAATAAACCCTAAGCTAGCTACAATGTAACTAATAGTTACATTGTAGCTATCTCAGGGTTTATTTTTATTTTACAGGCAACTTTGTATTTATTTTAACTAGGTAGAATAGTTATTAAATAGTTATTAACTATTTAATAGCTACCTAGCTAAAATAAATACAAATTTACCTGTAAAATAAAACCTAACCTAAGTTACAATTACACCTAACATTACACTATAATTAAATTAATTCCCTAAATTAACTACAATTAATTACAATTAAATTAAATAAATTAAAATACGAAAAAACCCCACTAAATTACAGAAAATAATAAAATAATTACAATTTTTTAAAACAAATTAAACCTAATCTAATCCCTCTAAAAAAATAAAAAAGCCCTCCAAAATAAAAAAAACCTACCATATACTAAATTACAAATAGCCCTTAAAAGGGCTTTTTGCGGGGCATTGCCCCAAAGTAATAAGCTCTTTTACCTGTAAAAAAAAATACAATACCCCCCCAACATTAAAACCCACCACTCACACACCCAACCCTACTCTAAAACCCACCCAATCCCCCCTTAATAAAACCCTACACTAACACTAACCCCCTGAAGATCACCCTACCTTGAGATGTCTTCACCCAGCCGGGCAGAAGTGGTCCTCCAGACGGTCCGAAGTCTTCATCCTATCTGGGCAGAAGAGGTCCTCCAAACAGCCAGAAGTTTTCATCCAGACGGCATCTTCTATCTTCATCCATCCGGAGTGGAGCGGGTCCATCTTCAAGAGATCCGATGTGTAGCATCCTCTTCTTTCCGATGACTAACACTAAATGACAGTACCTTTAAGTGACGTCATCCAAGATGGCGTCCCTTCAATTCCCGATTGGCTGATAGAATTCTATCAGCCAATCGTAATTAAGGTAGAAAAGATCCTATTGGCTGTAATTAGTTTAAAAAATTTTAATTATTTTATTATTTTCTGTAATTTAGTGGGGGGGTTTTCCGTACTTTTTTTTCTTTTGTGATTCAGATAGAACATTCAATTTTTTTTTTTTTCATTTATTTATAACCAGCAGTGAGTACAAGTTCCATAATAATAAAGAGAAAAAAAAGAAAAATATTTTGATATTGTACATATTACTTCAAGACCAAGAACAAAAAACCAACATAGCAGGCATACATAAGGTATATAAAACAGGTCATATGCATAGTTAGTTGATCTGAAGCACAAATATTTACCATTTTGCTTACTACTCATTGTTGTTTTTTTTTTTTTTTTTTATATAAAAAGAGAAGAAAAAGAAAATAAAAAGAGGAAGAGGAGAAAAAAAGAGGAAGAAGAAGGAAAGGAGAAAAAAAAAAAAAAAAAAAAAGGGGGAGGGGGGGATGTCCCAAATCTCTATACCTCCCACCGAATTACCAGATGCCGAGCAGAACTATCTCTGAGTTCTTAAATGGATAGATCAAATAGTCAATTTCTCCCTCAGGGAAAATCTTAATAAATGGTGCCCATTTATCAAAAAAGTTCCGTATGTCAGATTCCTTATCTATGTTTGTGTTTCTTTGTTCCAATACACATTGTTTCTTTAAATTATTCCTAATTTCAGGGATAGTTGGTAATGATCTCGATTTCCATTTCTTGCAGATCAAGTATCTGGTGGCTAAATAGAGAGATTTACTAATTCCTCGTCAGGTACAATGAAAAAGCTAATATTTCAATTTTTAATTTGTTTTTAAGCCAGTATTCTAGCTTACTCCAAAAATGTCTTATCTTAGGGCATTTCCAAAACATGTGAATCAAATCTGCAGCCGGGTAGGAGCATTTGGGGCATTTGTTAAATTCCTGATTACGAACTCTGAGGCCTCTTTCTGGGGTGAAGTATGCCCTGTGCAAAAGTTTTAAATGTGCATCGCGCCAAGTGGTAGAGAGGGTGGTCCCTGCTACTTTGTTCACTGATAATTGAAGGGTTTTCATCTCGATATTATTGTGTGGGATTGAGGCGTTCCAAGCCAAGGCCAGACTCTCCATGATGGCAGTGCCTTTATTGGTGCTCAGAATATAATAGCCAGGGGCGATGGACATGGAGCCGATTTTGATTATTGTTAGCCAGTTTTCCAGTTTGCCAAGAGTCCAGTTCCAGCCAACCTTTTTGGTAAGATCAAGAACATAGTGCCTTATCTGCAGATAGGCATAGAGATCTTTATTTGGCAGATTGAATTCGGTCTTCAGCTCTTCAAAGGACTTAACACACTTTCTATCCTGATCCAATACATATATAGCCCTATCCAGACCATTATTATGCCACCTATTAAAAACCATCGAGTCTAACCCTGGTTGGAAGTTAGGGTTTCCAATCAAGGGAAGGTATTTTGAGGCTGTGCTGTTTATAGAGAGAGATTTAGTTAACTTATACCATGCTTTAAGAGGGGTCATTATGGTTTTAAGTTCTTTAATGCCTATTGGCAGATCTTTTGGCTCAGAATGTACCAAAGCTGTTGGTAAGAACGGGTCACATATACTTAATTTGAGTTCGTTATTTAGAACGTAATTCTTGGAGAAGATCCAATCCGCTACTGTGCGGGCCAGGAAACATAGATTATAGAATCTCAAGTTTGGTAATGCTATGCCTCCAAGCTCCCTTGGCGCAGCCAATTTAGAGGAAGATATTTTAGGTCTTTTCCCTTGCCAAATGAATTGCCTGATTGAAGAGTTCATTGACCGAACATCTTTTTCTAGTAACATTACTGGGACATTCTGGAGAACATAAAGCAGCTTAGGGAGGAGGACCATCTTAAATAATGCTGACCGACCCGATATTGACAGTGGTAAATTCTGCCAAACTTTAAGTCTTTCTTTTATATGAACAAGCATCGGAGTTATATTTAGTTTATATAAATCTCCAATGTTAGTTGGAATATTAATCCCTAAATATTTAAAGGACTCTGTTACCACCCTAAAAGGGAGATCTGAATTACTCCTAGCACTTTTCCTGAGCCAAAACAACTCAGATTTTGAAGGATTTACTTTATACCCAGAGAAGGTGCCGAAATGATCGGTAATTCGCAAAAGTTTTGTTATATTTGAATCAGTATTAGACAGATATACAAGTAGGTCGTCTGCATACAATCCGATTTTCATTTCATGTTTTCGGACTTTTATGCCATCCAAGGATTTCCTTATCATAATTGCAAGAGGTTCTATAGCTATATCAAAAAGGAGTGGGGAGAGAGGACAGCCCTGACGCGTGCCCCTGTTCAATGCAATTGAGGGGGAGATATCGTTATTGATTATGAGGCTTGTGTAAGATTGATTATATATATTCTCTATAAATTTGGGGAGATTGCCCTTAATCCCAAACTTTATTAGAGAGGTTGTTATATGTTTATGAGATACTGAGTCAAAGGCTTTTTCTGCGTCAATTGACAGAATGGCCAGATCCGGGAGGTCCTCTCCCCCCACCCTCTGCGCAGATATCCTCTGAATATAATCCGTGGTAACGAGTAATTCCCTAATTTTTGCTGTGGAGTTGCGGTTATTGAGAAAGCCAGCTTGGTCCGGATGGATTATTTTTGAAAGGATAGTCTGAAGCCTGGTTGCTAAGATTGAGGTCAGGATTTTGTAGTCCGAATTTAATAAAGCAATTGGTCTATAAGACTCTTTGCAGGTAGGGTCTTTCCCCTCTTTTAAGATCAAGGTGGTAAATGAGGAAGAAAAAGAGGGGGTGACCTGTTTATCATTGATAAAGATATCATTATAAAGATTACCGAGGTATGGGGCTATTTCTACTGAGAGGACTTTGTAAAACTCATTAGGTAATCCATCCGGGCCAGCAGCTTTATTAAGAGAGAGTTTAGTGATCACTTTTTCAATCTCTTCCCTTGTAATAGGGGAGTTGAGGCTGTCAATTGCTTCAGGGGATGCTATAGGGTAAGTAATTTTATTCCAGAATTCAGTAGCTTTTTCTGAATCATAGCCTTTGCTAGTATATAGTTCCTGGAAATATTGGAAAAATAAGTCTGAAATTTCTTCAGATTTTAATAGCTGTTTCCCCATGTGCTGAATTTTATCTATAATAGGTTTTTTATTTTCATTCTTAATTAATTTGGCAAGCATTTTACCAGATTTGTTACCAAATCGATACATTTTTGCTTGAAATCTAAGTTCATTATGGGCTTCTTGGGTTATAAAAAAAGTGTCTCTTGCGGCTTTGGCACGTACATATCTAGCCCAGTTTAGAGGGGTTCTTTCCAGTAAAAAGAGATTGTAAGAATTAATCAAAGAGTTACTCACTTCCTTCTCTCTTACCTTCCTTCTCTTATTTTGCATAGCAGTATATGCAGTAATTTCCCCTCTAAGAACTGCTTTAGCAGTTTCCCAGAAGATATCTGGGCGCCCTATGTAATTGCTGTTAAAATGGACGTATTCCTTAAACTTGTTCCTGAGCCATTCTTTGAATTTTAAGTCGGTGACAAGATAATAAGGAAAGAAGAATTGTAATGTCTTGGGCTTCGGTTGACCAAAATAAAGCTCAAGAGAGATGGGCCCGTGGTCAGACAGAAATATTGGCATTATCTTTGCTTTTATCTTTGTGATGCTTAGCCGTTCATCGGTTAAGAATAGGTCAATCCGAGATAATGTTTTATGGGCCTTGGAGAGACAGGTAAAATCCTGAGTATCAGGATTCTGAGTTCTCCAAATGTCGCGTATTGCAAGGTTCTGTTTAATTTTATTAAACATTTTAGAGTCAAGACTATCTTTTTTCTGTTTTAAGAGCTTAGTGTTTCTTCTAAGTCTGTCTATAGGGCATTGTGGAGCTATATTAAAGTCTCCTCCTAAAATTAGGTGACCTTCACTAATTAAAAGGAGTTTGGCCTGTAAGAGATCCCAGAATTCTGGGTCAGTTGTATTCGGGCCATAGACATTGCAAAGTGTATATAACGCTTGGTCTGCTTTCATTTTGACCAGGACATACCTCCCCCCAGGGTCGGCCTCAGAGTATAAGGTCTCCACTTGAGCTCTTTTACCTATAAGTATAGCGACCCCCCGCTTTTTTCCAATGCTTGAGGCCACAAAGGCTTCCCTTACCCATGAGGTCTTCAGTTTTAATGATTCCTCTAAGTTTAAATGGGTTTCCTGTATGAACCCAATATCAGCCTGAGCTTTCTGCAGATATGTTAAGATTGCCTTCCTTTTAATGGGAGATGAGATTCCTCCTACATTCCAGGATATTAATTTAAGTTTATCTAATTTTTGCATTGTTTATCTCTGGGAGGTAGAGAGGGATGGAAGAGGGACAGGGAGAGGAGGGCGAACGGTGAGGGAGGTGGGAAAGAGAGAAAAAAAAAAAAAAAAAAAAAAAAGAAAAAGAAAAGAAGAAGACAGAAGAAGAGAGACCTCAGTCTCCTGGCTACTTTTGCCATAAGTTATATCCTCTGACTATTTAACTAAAAAGAGTTAGGTCGTGTAATTACGTGTCCAATGTCTTAAAGACATTTTCCGCTATTTGAGCCTCTACAAAGATATGTGTTGTCTCCTTTACTACCACTCTAAGTTTAGAGGGATAGATTAAGGCAGCTCTATACCCATGTTGGATAAACTTAGAGCAAATCGGAGCCAGCTCTCTTCTTTTAGAGGCTGTGTCAGACGAGAAATCTTGAAAAATCAAGATCTTGTTGTCCTCTATAAGAATTGGCTGGTTTTTACGGAAATGTTGCAATAGTGTGTTCTTATCTTGATAATTGAGTAATCTTGCGATAACAGGTCTAGGTCTGTTTCCGTTCCTACTGTCTAAACGAGGGGCACCTATTCTATGAGCTCTCTCGACTATAATTGGGTGATATGTGGGTGGAATCTTTAAAGCTTTAGTGAGTGTATCTGAAATAAAAAGATTAAGGTTTTCAAATTGTTTGGCCTCTGGGAGGCCTATTATTCTTATGTTATTTCGTCTAGAGCGGTTTTCCATATCTTCCAGTCTATCAAATATTTTTTGCAAGTTCTTAGTAGAGGACTCAAATTTGGCACTATGTGATGTTGCTATGTCTTCTAGGTCAGAGACCCTCTGCTCCACTTCTTGCATCCTATTCGAGAACTGTCTAACCTCTTGGGCTAGAGAGGTAATGTCTTGCTTGATTTCTGATTTAAGTGCCTCAAATTTAGGTTCAAGAGCATCTGAGATACTGGTTACTAAGGACTGTATATTGGTGAGTTCCGGTGTTATTAAGGTATTAATAGGATTAGTTTGGGTCTCAGTAACGAGATCCTGTGTGTTCTTGAGTTTCCTATCCCTGTGCCTGGCTGCCATAATTGGAGAAGGAGTCTTAGAAGGATTGGAAAGAAATTTATCCATGTGCCGTGTGAATAGTTATAGTAGTGAAAAGGGAAACGTTTAATAAAACGTTTCCAGAGTAAAAAAGTGAACTCAGTTTGGTGCTAGGTGCTTAAGTGTGGCAAAATGTGCGAGAGATAGGGAAAAAAAAAAAAAAAAAGAAAAAAAAAAAAAAAAAGGAGGGGGATAGGGGAGGGGAATTATGTGAGTATGTGATATGATGTGATAGATAGCTAGTTAGCTAAAAGGTGAGAGAGTGTCAGTGTGGAGAAAGTGTAAAAAAAAAAAAAAAAAAAACCTGTGTGAAGTGTCACAAGGACCCAGAAAGAACAGTTATTCTGATTTAGGCAGGGATAGGGTTATAGCCGAAGGTATAGAGTATGAGTGTTCAAATAGTCTTGCAAGATTTTTCCTTATGCCCTTTCTCCCCTCACTCCTAGGGACAAGCTAAGGGAAAATCAATAGTGTATGTTCTAATCTCGCTATAGACAGTGAGTCAACAAGCTTGGATTAAATAAAAGGCCAAGAGGAAGAACAGAGAGGAGGGAGGGGACAGGGGGCAAGGATTGTACAATTTATGGCAAGCAATCTAATGTAAACAGTATACAGTAGTTACTTCTTATCAGTTGTTGGTTTAACAATTGAGCTTTATAGGTAACAAGATCTCAGCCTATATGACTTAGCAGGGAACCCTAGACAGTTTAGTTTAACGAATATCCCTTAACACAGAGAAAACTCAAACTAAATAGCAATATCTAAAACCAGTTTTCTACTACATATTAATTGCAACATTTCTATTAATAGGTAAAAACTGATATAAAGATCACTTATATAGTGACAGATAGCAAATTTCTTTTATGAAAAAAAGGGAAGGAAAATCAGAAAAACAAAAAAATTTCAAGGCCCGTTAGCCTCTATTCTCATATTAACTGTTCGCTACTACCTTCCCCAGCCTCTGTGGTGTAGATATTGATAGGAGGGAGAGTGCTTTATGCAGTACTTATAAGGTTGTTAATTCTATCTTAAGAGCAGATCTTTAAATGCTCTCTCACCCCCTCCTCTCCTCCCTCCTCCCCCAGCCTCCAGCCAATTCTCTAATGGGTGATAACTGCAAGGTTTATATTAATAAACATAGTCAGGATTGAAGAGTTAGTTAAGTAAACTCAAGTTTGCTTAGTTCTACAGTTAAGCTTAAAGGAGAGCACTGTAATTTTATTATACGTTGCTAGGGGGGGTAAGGTTCTAAACAAAGGCTCAGGGTATAGGTATCGATAAAGAGAAGCCTAGATGCACCACTTCCCCAAAGCTAGTTTATGGGCTTAATTTACCCCAATTGTCCTCAACTTAATTTACCTGAGCTAGGGTAATATGTACATATATTAAAAAAAAAAGAAAAAAAAGTTCAGCAGCCTGGTTTACTGAGCCTAGTTTATCTTTAGGCAGTTTTTAAGAAATTAGGTTGAGTTCAAATGCAGGCTATAGGAGGAAGTCACTGTTCTAGCAAGATGACAGGTAGAATTGTCTTTTGGCTTTATCCTGCCTTATCTAGGCAAGCCCAGGTACAGAGTGTCCGTTCAGGCTCTTTGTTTCCCCCTTCTCTTCTCCCCGTGATAGCCCCTTCCCCCTGGTCTGTACAGATATAGTTCTATCGGAAGGAAGGCAAGAAGGGGGCCAGAGAAGCTGTTTTTCAGTAGAGAGCTACCGCTACATTACCCACTGCTACGGTCCAGATGCCTCCAAAGAGAGGTCTCCTCTTCAGCACGACTCCCCCCACGCAGCACCGGTGGGAGGGGAGTGCGCCCAGCAACAGCCGCCAAGGACAACAAACGCTGGGATGACAAGCGGCAGGGAAAGAGGCAGGCCAGATCCCGAGAGAGCAAACCAAGCGCAGGTAGCGGTCCGTGTCCCCCACGCAGCACCGGTGGGAGGGATCAACGGTCCAAGAGCAGCAGCGGGTCAAAGCGCCTCCCCGTAGCCAGCGACAGGAATCCCGGTGAATCAGCTGCAGGTAATATCGTTGGAAAACCTCAGCTTTTGATCAGTGTAGCTAGACTTGCAAGCGGGGGCAGATAGTTGGTAAGCTTGATTTATTAATGCCAAAGTGGAAAAGGCAGGTCGTCCTATCAGGTTTGGCAAGGAAGCCGGTTTTAGCCCCAGCGGGGGCTTTGGAGGAAAAGACTCCTATGTGTAATCAGAGTCCGTCTTTCACTCTTATTACAGTGAGAATTACACAGCTAGGACAGAAGGTAAATCCTATGGCTGAAGCAGCATAAAGTTCTTGTGCGGGGGTATGGCAGAGTATCAGATCCAGCAGCGATAAACTTGCTGAGCAGGCCACCCAGGGTCTGAGGGTTTAGGCGCGAAGAGTTCGCCAACAGCTTGCAGTGGAGGTAATGCTGCACAGGTGTCTCACCTGACCAAACACCTGAGCTCCTCCTCCGGATCCCACACCAGGGCATCTAGCAGAACATTCAATTTTAAGCAACTTTCTAACTTACTCCTATTATAATTTTTTCATCGTTCTTTTGCTATCTTTAATTGAAAAAGAAGCCATCTAAGCTTTTTTTCTTAGTTCAGCACTCTGGACAGCACTTTTTTATTGGTGGATGAATTTATCCACCAATCAGCAAGGACAACCCAGGTTGTTCACCAAAAATGGGCCGGCATCTAAACTTACATTCTTGCATTTCAAATAAAGATACCAAGAGAATAAAGAAAATGTAATAATAGGAGTAAATTAGAAAGTTGCTTAAAATTTCATGCTCTATCTAAATCATAAAAGAAAAAAAAATGGTTCAGTGTCCCTTTAATTGTAGTTAATTTAGTTAATTTATTTAATGATAGTGTAGTGTTAGGTTTAGGTACTTTTGTACTTATTTTAGCTAGGTAGCTATTAAATAGTTAATAACCATTTAATAACTATTCTACCTAGTTAAAATAAATACAAAGTTGCTTGTAAAATAAAAATAAACCCTAAGCTAGATACAATGTAACTATTAGTTATATTGTAGCTAGCTTAGGGTTTATTTTATAGGTAAGTATTTAGTTTTAAATAGGAATAATTTAGGTAATGATAGTAATATTTATTTAGATTATTTTAAATTATATAAAAAGAAATTCCTGAGGAGGAAAAACCTAAGAGGATGCGCTTGGAACACAGGTTATCAAAGTAGGACCTAACACTTTATGATTGGGTTTGTACCCATATGCATAAATAAATATAAACAGCACAGTGTTTGGTATGTGTGAAAAACTAATAATAATGACGAAAATAAATTGTGAGTAAAACAAGTGCTCAGGACAATTTGTGTATAATATTAGTGATACATTGAAATAATCAGATATCACAGATAAACAATGATATTTGTGGCGATGAGTAAAATATATAAAAAGTACTTATCAATGTCCCAAAAAATGCTGTGATGTAAAAAATAAGTGTCCAATCCTAATATGTGAACGGTGATGTATTATGCCTGATGAAACGGTCTGGAATAGACTGAGAAACGCGTTGCAAAATAAATACTGTTTGTTTTATACCACGACCCGGTATTTTTGCTTCTTTCCACGATCCACTTGTTTTTGAAACAGGACTTTTACCACGGAACCTTTCATACACTGACACTGTCAGTTTTGGAGAAAAGTCTCGGTGGCGTGAGTGCAGCAGGAGAACACCTATCAGCTTGCAGCTCACCTGGTCCGGCCATTGGCCCTAAAAAACGTGGGTGCTACTTTCTAGACGCCTTTCTGGATTCCACAGGTCCTCTGGGTGAGACCTCCAGCGTACTGACTGCTGGAATTTGAATGTCAGCCTGCTTTATCGCACCTTATTCATTTAAGGTGCCACTTTCCTTGTGAGTAGTTTTTTGCACATCACTTTTATATTTGTTGTTTTAACGATTCACACTATGTTGGCGCCCCTTGTTTATCTTCCATTCTATTTTAAATTATATTTAAGTTAGGGGGGTGTTAGGGTTAAGGTTAGACTTAGGTTTAGGGGTTAATACATTTAATATAGTTGCGGCAATGTTGGGGGTGGCAGATTAGGGGTTAATAAATGTAGGTAGGTGTCAGCGATGTTAGGGACAGCAGATTAGGGGTTAATAAAATTTTAATAGTGAAAAACAGTTAAGAGTGAGTGCACCTATTGGATTGAGACAGCTCAACCCTGATAAACAGCTGTTCCTTCAAACAACTGTGAGGGATCGATGGGATAAAAAACAAGTGAGGGGAGCTGTGTGTATTTCAATACATAAATAATATGTTTTTTACCCCATTAATAAAATTTTACTAATGTTTGCGAGGCGGGAATGCAGCGGTTTTGGGGTTAATATATTTATTGAAGTGCCAGCGATGTCCGGTCGGCAGATTAGGGGTTAAAACATTTATTTATTTAAGTGTTTGCGATGTGGGGGGCTCAGTTTAGGGGTTAATAAGTAGTTTATGGGTGTAAGTGTACTTTTTAGCACTTTCTAAACTGAAAACTTTGCAAACAACAAAAATGTAAATTGCAAAATTAAGCTTGGTTTATACGCTACTTGTAATCTATTTGAGGAACTGGAAAAAAACTAAAACATTTTTCTTAAAGGAACAGTCTAGTCAAAATTAAAGTTTCATAATTCAGCTAGATCATGCAATTTTAAGCAACTTTCTAATTTACTCCTATTATCAATTGTCTTCATTCTCTTGGTATCTTTATTTGAATGTGAGCTTAGGAGCCTGCCCATTTTTGGTTCAGCACCTGGGTAGAGCTTGCCGATTGGTGGCTCCATTTAGTCACCAATCAGAAAGTGCTACCCAGGTCTGAACCAAAAATGGACCGGATCCTATGATTACATTCTTGCTTTTTCAAATAAAGATACCAAGTGAACGAAGAAAAATTGGAAATAGGAGTAAACTAGAAATTTGCCTGAATCATAAAAGTTTATTTTTGACTAGACTATTTCTTTAAAAAAGTAATAGCGCTTAATACAATCTTTTTGCAATTTACAAACAAATCCATTCACTTGTTTTTTACTGAGTCGTGGTTTACAATGTGCCATTGACATTTTTACATTTTACACTTGTTGCTTGTTTAACTTACAATATAAAAAAACAACTCATGCATTTCATATGACATTTTCCAACCTTGCTTTGATTACACATCACTGTTGAAATAAACAAATTTCAGCCATAATGATGCTTTTGATCCACAGCTATTTAAATACATAGAAAAACTAAAAATAATGTAAAACTTCTTAAGCTTAACTTTAAAATCGGCACAATGTTATACATTAACTAAAACACATACCAGATGAAAAAGTTGTTTCTTCTTTGAAAGTCCAAAGGCTCCGCTCTTTCCAGATGATTTATTTGAAATGTTCCTGTTTTAGCTTTTGATTGGTTGCAGGTATATTTGGAAACCATCACAGAGCTATTGTTTGCGTAATTCATAGGACCTCATATTTCAAGGTCAGTGAACCATATTAGTCAGTGATACCTTCAGCACTTTCAATTGAAGAGTAGAAGCTTGTATCTTATATTGTTTTGCTTGTTATATATTGTGTGATTAACTTTACAGCAAACCTATGGCAGCCAGTAGCAGGTTGTGCGCCATCATAGTGGAACTGCCTAACAGTAATAGTTTCCTATGACAGACCTCTTTTCTCTAGTATAATTATTTGTTTCCTAAACATCAAAAAGAACATATACATCTGGTTTTGTAAATTCATTTTACATGTTTGCAATGCAGTTCAGAGGATCTGAAAGAAATGATTTTCCCAAATCCAAATCCTAACCCCTCAAATTAAAGGGCTATGAAACACAATTTTTTTTATTTTATAATTTAGAAAAATCAAGCAATTTTAAACAACTTTACAATTTACTTCAATTATGATTTATTTTCTTGATATCCTTTGTTTAAAAACATATCTAAATATGCTCAGTAGCTGTTGATTGGTCGCTGCACATAGATGCCTTGTATCATTGGCTCACTCATATGCAGTGATATTTCTTCAACAAAGGATACATAAAGAATGAAGCAAAATAGATAATGGAAGTAAATTAGAATTGTATTCTCTTTCTGAATCATGAAATCAAAACTTTCAGTTGCATGTACTATTAAGTAAAACAATCCAAACCCACCACAAAATGATTCCTAACTACAACAATGTGAAACTATCTCTTATATCAACCCCTTGCACTTGCACTACCCAGTTTTGTTTGGATAAATATGGGAGCAAGTGAAAATATCTCAAAGATAACAGTTTAAACTATATGCTACAAAAAAAAGCAAAAATACTCAATCAATCAAATATACAGTATCTTTCTTTGGCTAATGTGAATGTCAACTACATGTAGAGCTTTCAACTATCCCATGGTTTAGGAGCTCTGTCCTGCTGCACCTTCGGAAGCTTCCCCTACACCAGGGAAATGTTGGCTCTCCAGATGTTTTAGAACTACATTTCCCATGATGCTTAAGTGAATGTTGCTGACCCTGCCTTACACTAAACATTTTTAAAAAAATTGCCAACTCTGCCATTTACTCAGCCATGCCCACAGCCCATTGGAACATGACACCTAAACTGCCAATGACCTCTTCTAACCGACTCCGAAACCACTCAAAAACACATGGACCACCTAGACTTCATCACCATAGTCCTTGTCCTGGGTTTAAATAACAAACAGCCCCATTCAAAATTAAGCATAAAAAACAGACACCGGCAAATCACTTGAGGAAGCATAAATAACAGGCATTTGTTGTCACATACACCTAACACCATTCTTATCCAGATATGTAGATTGTTGCAAGTAACAATACAAGCGTAAATACTTCCACCAGAAATATTGTGTAAAATTTTATATAAAATAAAATAAATGAATAACGAGAAAACCTGTCTTGTCCACACACGACTTTATCACACCACAAAACTCTTCCATCTATTCGCTGCTGAACTACTTTCAGATTACCTATTTGCTTGTGAACTCCTCATTACTAAACTACCTACTGGAGAACTACTTACTGCTGAACTACTTACTGCCGGACTACTCGCTTTTGTGAGTTACATTGTAAGTAGGGATGGGCGAATGTTTCTAAAAATTCGAAATTTAAAACACATTTTTATACATTCGTTCGAATCAAATTTCGAATGTTTATATAACATTCTAGCATTCTATTTTCGAATTTTCATTTTCAAATTTTTTAATAAAATTCGAAAATATTCGTTAGAATAATAGAATGTTTAGCTATGTATTCATTCAATTTCAAAATGTAATATTCGAATTTGAATGTGACATTCAAATTCAAAATAGTATTTCTAGTCTACAACTGTGTTTAATAAATGTAATATTCAAATTCGAATGCTACATTCGAACGTCACATTCGAATTTGAAATAGTATTTCTAGTCTAATACTGTGTTTTAAATGTAATATTCGAATTTGAATGTGACATTCGAATTTGAATGTCACATTCGAATTCAAAATAGTATTTCTAGCCTAATACTGTTTTTTTTAAATGTAATATTCGAATTTGAATGTGACATTCGAGCCTGAATGTGACATTCAAATTCGAAATAGTATTTCTAGTTTACAACTGTGTTTAATAAATGTGATATTCGATTCGAATGTGATATTCGATTCGAATGTGATATTCGATTTGAATGTGACATTCAAATTCAAAATAGTATTTCTAGTCTAATACTGTGTTTTATAAATGTAATATTCAAATTCGAATGTGATATTCGATTCAAATGTGATATTCGATTCGAATGTGACATTTGAATTCGAAATAGTGTTTTTAGTCTACAATTGTGTTTTATAAATGTAATATTCGAATTTGAAAGTGACATTCGAATTTGAATGTGACATTCGAAAACTGTAAATAACATTCGAAAATCGAATTTTTAAGAATATTTGTTCTTATCAACATTCTATTATGTAAATCGAATGTCTACAATAACATTCGTTCTAACATTTGAATTTGAATATAAACACATTCGCCCATCCCTAATTGTAAGCAATGGGTCAAAGATATTTAAAGGGACAATGTACGCTAGATTTTTCCTTGCATAAATGTTTTGTAGATGATTCATTTATATAGCCCATCTGTAGCCCATTTTTGTAAAAATCTATAGTTTTGCTTATTTTTAACTTATATTGTGCTATTTTTCAGACTCCTAACCAATCCCCAAAGTTTTAGATGTATACTGTTGTATACAGACTTCAGATTGCTTATGTTTGTATAATGGGTCTTTTTATATGCAGTGAAGGGGGGAGGGTATGCTTTCAGCCCCTTTCACTTGGTGTTCCAGCTCACCTCTTTAACAGTGTGAAATTGGGAGCTTTTAAGTACGTTTTTGAAAGGTTTAACACTCTATTTTTACATCAGTATCTGTGCATATTATTCTTTATAGTAGTGTCTATTACATGCAGTTAAATGAAAAGTGGTGTACAGGGAGTGCAGAATTATTAGGCAAATGAGTATTTTGACCACATCATCCTCTTTATGCATGTTGTCTTACTCCAAGCTGTATAGGCTCGAAAGCCTACTACCAATTAAGCATATTAGGTGATGTGCATCTCTGTAATGAGAAGGGGTGTGGTCTAATGACATCAACACCCTATATCAGGTGTGCATAATTATTAGGCAACTTCCTTTCCTTTGGCAAAATGGGTCAAAAGAAGGACTTGACAGGCTCAGAAAAGTAAAAAATAGTGAGATATCTTGCAGAGGGATGCAGCACTCTTAAAATTGCAAAGCTTCTGAAGCGTGATCATCGAACAATCAAGCGTGTTATTCAAAATAGTCAACAGGGTCGCAAGAAGCGTGTGGAAAAACCAAGGTGCAAAATAACTGCCCATGAACTGAGAAAAGTCAAGCGTGCAGCTGCCAAGATGCCACTTGCCACCAGTTTGGCCATATTTCAGAGCTGCAACATCACTGGAGTGCCCAAAAGCACAAGGTGTGCAATACTCAGAGACATGGCCAAGGTATGAAAGGCTGAAAGACAACCACCACTGAACAAGACACACAAGCTGAAACGTCAAGACTGGACCAAGAAATATCTCAAGACTGATTTTTCTAAGGTTTTATGGACTGATGAAATGAGAGTGAGTCTTGATGGGCCAGATGGATGGGCCCGTGGCTGGATTGGTAAAGGGCAGAGAGCTCCAGTCCAACTCAGACGCCAGCAAGGTGGAGGTGGAGTACTGGTTTGGGCTGGTATCATCAAAGATGAGCTTGTGGGGCCTTTTCGGGTTGAGGATGGAGTCAAGCTCAACTCCCAGTCCTACTGCCAGTTTCTGGAAAACACCTTCTTCAAGCAGTGGTACAGGAAGAAGTCTGCATCCTTCAGGAAAAACATGATTTTCATGCAGGACAATGCTCCATCACACGCGTCCAAGTACTCCACAGCGTGGCTGGCAAGAAAGGGTATAAAAGAAGAAAATCTAATGACATGGCCTCCTTGTTCATCTGATCTGAACCCCATTGAGAACCTGTGGTCCATCATCAAATGTGAGATTTACAAGGAGGGAAAACAGTACACCTCTCTGAACAGTGTCTGGGAGGCTGTGGTTGCTGCTGCACGCGATGTTGATGGTGAACAGATCAAAACACTGACAGAATCCATGGATGGCAGGCTTTTGAGTGTCCTTGCAAAGAAAGGTGGCTATATTGGTCACTGATTTGTTTTTGTTTTGTTTTTGAATGTCAGAAATGTATATTTGTGAATGTTGAGATGTTATATTGGTTTCACTGGTAAAAATAAATAATTGAAATGGGTATATATTTGTTTTTTGTTAAGTTGCCTAATAATTATGCACAGTAATAGTCACCTGCACACACAGATATCCCCCTAAAATAGCTCTAACTAAAAACAAACTAAAAACTACTTCCAAAACTATTCAGCTTTGATATTAATGAGTTTTTTGGGTTCATTGAGAACATGGTTGTTGTTCAATAATAAAATTAATCCTCAAAAATACAACTTGCCTAATAATTCTGCACTCCCTGTATACTGTCCCTTTAAGTATCTTTACTTGATATTTATGGCATTGATTCGTCATCTGAGCCCTGTGCAATAACAATTACATAAAATTAAAGCATGAAGTGAAGCAACTTAACATTTTTATTAGCATGCTTTTATGACAAATCTTAATAAGTGACAAACTGTAAGCTTTCATAGGGCTTTCACACAGTGATGGAAGCATTTGTTTGGTTTTACTTGGTTTTCACATATAGAGGCCTATTTATCAAATGTGTGTCTACGCTCTCTGTATTCAGCATTGCACCAGTAGCTCTTGTGAACTGCTGGTGCAATGCCGCCCCCTGCAGACTTGCGGCCAATCGGCTGCCAGCAGGGTGGTGTCAATCAACCCGATCGTACTCGATCGAGTTGAATTGTGGCGATCTCTGTCCGCCTCATTAGAGCAGGCGGACAGGGTAATGGAGCAGTGGTCTTTAGAAACACGGCCCACACGCTCCATACGGAGCTTGGTAAATGGGTCTCATGAGTTAAGACCACCTGCATTCATGTGATTGGTTGGTTGCATTCTCTATCATATTCCTTTTTGAGTAAGCATAAAAATATGTGCATGGCTCTAAATATATAGAAGCAAATTTAATGAAAATATGAGGGTTCAGCTATAAATGCAGCATCCATCTGACAGTCTGATCTGTTTTACATAAATCCACACAAGTAAGTCCTTCTCTTGTGTTTCACAAATATAACTATTTGGTTTTCAATATTTTTGTGATGCTGCCTCAATTTTCAAATTTTCGATCAGCGTAACAATAAAAGTCTCGGATTAAAGGGCCATAATACCCAAATGTTTAAACACTTGAAAGTGATGCAGCATAGCTGTAAAAAGCTGACTAGAAAATATCTCCTGAACATCTCTATGTAAAAAAGAAAGATATTTTACCTCAAAAGTTCCTCAGTAGCCACCTCCCATTGTAAAGGATTTCTAAGCAGCATTTTAGTGTGTCTGTCCTAGGACAGCTTAGGGGATGAGCCTTGTGAACTCTCATATTATTTCACCAATCAGGTAAAGGAAGCTTACTATGAAATCTCATGAGAGTTAAGTCAAATCTCATGAGATCACAGTAAGAGTTCATGACCTCAGCACTGCTGATGCTGATTGGCTGCTGTTCATTTCTTCATTTTTTTTTTTATTTTTACCTGCAGCTGGGAGCAGGTGAAGTATAACTTTTTACACAGAACTTACTCTGCTGAGCTGAGGAGATTGTGAGGTAAAATATCTCCCTTTTTTACATAGAGATGCTCAGGTGATATTTTCCTGTCAGCTTTTTACAGTTATACTGCATCAGTTTCAAGTGATTTAGCATATGAGTATTATGTCCCTTTAAGCATTTAAAGGTTTAAATAATACCATGTCTGTAAACAGTGATAAAAACATTTTCTGCTATTGTGTGTTCAATTAAAATTGTGGTTCAAAGCATTCATTTGATTAATAATAAAAAATAAATTAAAAATAAAATCTTTGCTATGGGCCAAAAAAAGATTGAAAATAAAGAGACACAAAATTGGTCTCTATAGAAAACTTTAAATACATTCCTATCTTCCCACTCAGCAGCCATTTTTTCTGTTTTTCTAGAAGCAGTACCCTACAACCATCCAGTTGCTGCAATGCTGCATTACTGGAATGCTGCATCTGGAACATCAGAAAAAAATATGGAGTAGTATATGTAAAATAACTTTTACTTTTTACAAGACAAAACTAAAAAAAAGGTTTTTATTCTAAAAATTTAAAGCAGCTGTTTTTGTGACCCTTTAAACAAACACCTGTAAGCAATGACAAATTTTGTGTCATTAATTTTTATTTAAATGTATTTTGGTAAATACAAAAATGTACTCTTGTGCAAATCAGTGCAAGAAATGCAAGTGAAATAAATGTTCTCAAAAAGAGTTAATAGGGGGGCGGAGTTAACTGCCGTGCTGGAAGGAAGCACTCTTGAAGAGCTCCGTGTCTAAAATTCTATTAAAAGTTCCTAAAAGTGATCAAATTAGTTCCCTGACTGAAATCTTAGGGTCTAAGGGTGAGTTTCGCCCTACAGGACATTGTTGTTGCTTTTTTGGTGCTTTATAAAAGCTCCTTTTCTTATTGCCACCGATCTTGCTCACTACCCGGAGGGTGCAAAGTCTGGCGTACTACACAGGACTACGCAGATCCAACCTGCCTGCTAGAAGGGAGATTAGTTGCCTCGGTTGCAATATAGAGCTACCTGAGCTCCGGAGGTTCATAGACACATACCGGAGCTGTGGATCAAGCCACACTGAGCAGCGCTGCTGTATCAGCCATTGGAGCGGCTGATTCTATGCTCGAGAGCCTACAGAGACCTTGGGAACATAGTCTCCTGAAGAGATAGTACTGCTACAGCTTGGTGTCCAGCACAATCTTTTTTTAAAGAGAGAGCAAGGTACGATTTAGCCTGATTAGTGCCCACGAAAGGCCGGAGAGCATTATTAAGAGGGATATCCTATATTACAGGCTGCCTGCTGTTAGGCGCGAATCGCGGCCATCTTGGACTGAAGCCAGAGCAGCAAGGCGGCCTATGAGTTGAGAGGGCTGTGTCTTGGTAATACCGAGGCAGTTGGGGGTTCTCACTGAAGAGACTTTTAGCGGATTATTCTGATCCTATAAGCCTGTGCCAGTAGCGGATCCAAAGCTCTCAGAAAGGAATTGGGACAAGCAGCATTGTCTGAGTAAGTGCGCAGTTTAAATTCACATATACACGAGTTTTGCAACAGCAGAGGCTTAACTTTAATACCTTTAAAACACCCACAAATACAGAGGTCTGACTTTAGATGCATTTCAATTGGGGACACAGTGGCTACCAGGAGAGGCCAGATAAATTCTGTGAACATAACATATATACACCCTCTGACAATTGCTTCCCACTCCTTGTATAGAAATAGCCAATTCCTTGTTGTTCTCATACTATTCTCATGTGGCTTGCTTTGTTATAGAGGGTTGTAACAAGACTCTAGAGGGAAGGATCTCTGAGAACAAACAAACATTCATATATTAAAGCACAGCCCGCACTGGATATTATTCATTACACCACCCCACTGCAGCCTATTAAACCATTAGCTGGAACTGCAGTGACTAGATTGAACTTTAAAGCTTTCCTTATATGGGGAATACAGACAACATTGAATCTGGTCTGTAAGAGGACTTGCCTCACAACTGCAGAGATAACAGGGCCATCTCCTCCCTTTCCCGCTGGCCCACTTGCCTGCGGGTCATACCCACTTTTCTTTTGCCCTACATCGTTCAGAAGGAACAGCTCCCTAGGAGAGAGCCCTTAGCTATACAGTACAAGAAGTATCACAAGTGAATATTACTTGGGCTACGCAACGCTAGTGCTTCAATTGTGCCCCATCTGTGTTGGGCACTGCTGCTGACAGCTGAACTATTACCCTGGATAACACATACAAATGAGGTGCTGAAGTGCTGGCGCCAAGGAGGAGGGGGTGATGTGTACCACTGAACATATTTTTTTTCTCATTTTCGCTCCTGCTTATTTTTTATTTGTTTTTTTTTCACTGATAGCCCTTTTCTACTGCTCAATAGCAGTCCACACTCATGGCGCAAATGAATAAAAGAAAGTCTAAGGCATTAGTGGCTGGGCCCAAAAGAACTGTTGCAGATCATTTCCATACTATATCTCCCTCATCCCCAGATGACCAACAAGAGGATTCAAATATGTCCCAGGCGGAAGGAGACACTGTGGCCTCCACTTTTCAAGCACTTCAAGAGGCAGCTCCTACTACAGTGACTCCTACTTTCATCCTGGATTCTCTCAAATCCCTGCTGGCTGCCCATCATTCAGCTTTCCAGTCTCAGGTAACTGCTTCTCTAGCAGACCTTCGTAGAGATCTTACCTCAACCTTAGAAAGAGTGGATACTGTGGAGAGAAAACAAGAGGACATGGCTATAGACCAGGCTAACATTCTAGCTTATGCCCAAAGTCTGGCTGAGCAGATGGTTTGCTTGGAGGATAAACTAGCAGATATGGAGGACCGCTCTCATCGAAATAATTTGCGATTGAGAGGTATCCCAGAAAGCATAGCCCCTGGGGAGCTTACCCCTTTTCTGGCAGAGTTTTTTGAACACCTTACTCGCCCTGCTGATACGACCGAGGGCCTTATTGATAGAGCTCATAGGGCACTACGGCCCAGAAGTCTGTCATCTGACAAGCCAAGGGATGTCATTGTGAGATTGCATTTTTTTACATACAAAGAAAAGCTAGTCCGAGCATCTCTTACCAGGCCTACCCTTCCAACTAAATTTCAAGATATCACTGTGTTCGCAGATCTCTCCTATCACACACTCCAACAGAGGAAATTATACAGAGATTTTACGAAGTTCCTGAGGACTCATGATATCAAGTATCGATGGGGTCATCCCACCAGAATCATAGTTCACAAAGACAACCAACAACATGTTGTCACCACTTTAGACCAGAGTCAACGGCTTATGAAACTATGGGATGCTCCAATCTCAAATGACTGTCCTTTGAGAGATTCCTTAAATCCATCAGCTTTGCCCTGGACCTCCTCTGCATTGGGGACTTCAGCTAACACAGACCCTTCTGGTTCTGTGCAGGATGCAGATGGACACTGAATATGGACTATCTGTAGGGTAATTTGCATACAAAGAGAGAAGCGCTCTACCAGGAACGAACAACAGCTCAGTGGCTTGTTCTATGGCGATTTACCACCCGGAAGCAGCCTCTTTTAGACCAGTGTGCTTTTCACAGAAGAAAACTTTCCTGAAGTACATCAGTCTGATCCCGCCAAGTAAGGTCAGTCCAGCCCCGAAATACCAGGCAATTCTCCTCTGAACAAGGAACATGACAACCCCAGACGATCGTTTCGGCCTTCTATGGGCCTCGTCAGTGAGGTGCAGCCACATTCCTCTAAGCACACTGGGCAAGGAGTCCACGTCTGGTTTCCCCCATCACCCATAGGGAGACTTCCCCAGGGTCATAATAATTTGCATACAAAGAGAGAAGCGCTCTACCAGGAACGAACAACAGCTCAGTGGCTTGTTCTATGGCGATTTACCACCCGGAAGCAGCCTCTTTTAGACCAGTGTGCTTTTCACAGAAGAAAACTTTCCTGAAGTACATCAGTCTGATCCCACCAAGTAAGGTCAGTCCAGCCCCGAAATACCAGGCAATTCTCCTCTGAACAAGGAACATGACAACCCCAGACGATCGTTTCGGCCTTCTATGGGCCTCGTCAGTGAGGTGCAGCCACATTCCTCTAAGCACACTGGGCAAGGAGTCCACGTCTGGTTTCCCCCATCACCCATAGGGAGACTTCCCCAGGGTCATAATAATTTGCATACAAAGAGAGAAGCGCTCTACCAGGAACGAACAACAGCTCAGTGGCTTGTTCTATGGCGATTTACCACCCGGAAGCAGCCTCTTTTAGACCAGTGTGCTTTTCACAGAAGAAAACTTTCCTGAAGTACATCAGTCTGATCCCGCCAAGTAAGGTCAGTCCAGCCCCGAAATACCAGGCAATTCTCCTCTGAACAAGGAACATGA
The DNA here is from genome assembly GCF_027579735.1 of Bombina bombina. Taxonomy (NCBI): domain Eukaryota; kingdom Metazoa; phylum Chordata; class Amphibia; order Anura; family Bombinatoridae; genus Bombina; species Bombina bombina. The sequence goes on from NC_069499.1 coordinate 121,601,812, forward strand.
CAACCCCAGACGATCGTTTCGGCCTTCTATGGGCCTCGTCAGTGAGGTGCAGCCACATTCCTCTAAGCACACTGGGCAAGGAGTCCACGTCTGGTTTCCCCCATCACCCATAGGGAGACTTCCCCAGGGTCATAATAATTTGCATACAAAGAGAGAAGCGCTCTACCAGGAACGAACAACAGCTCAGTGGCTTGTTCTATGGCGATTTACCACCCGGAAGCAGCCTCTTTTAGACCAGTGTGCTTTTCACAGAAGAAAACTTTCCTGAAGTACATCAGTCTGATCCCGCCAAGTAAGGTCAGTCCAGCCCCGAAATACCAGGCAATTCTCCTCTGAACAAGGGTAATATATGTAGGGTAATATATGTACTAACCTTTCTTTGTTTCAGGCACCTCCGAGTAATTCCATATTGCAGTTAGGCTGTAATGTGTATAATGTGTAATATGTGGTTTTGACTGATTTCCCTTTTTTTTTTTTTCTCTCTTTTTCTCTCCCCCTCTCAGTACATAGATATGTTATTCCTCTTAGAAGGATGTAGAAGTTCTGTTTAATATCCCCTTGACGTCCTTTTGATGCAACATGACTGTTTCTGTCTCGTGCTCTATCCTACTATAGAAGAACACATGAAGAGGTTTATAGGGCTCCAATATGGTCCAGTTATGTTCTAGATGAATGTGCCCTATATGTGTGCTTAACTACATATCACTGATTACTGTTTTGTTGTTGTTAGATAGTTTCTACCAAATGTTCAGCTTAAAATATAGAAACACACGTTTAAGGGCCTTTAAAACCCTGATATAGTCTAGTTATGTCTTAGACAAAAATACATTGTTTTTCTCTTCCCCCTTTTTTTTTTTTTTTTTTTTCTCCCAGTACCTGAATATGTTTTTCAAGTTAAGAAGATGTAGAAGTTCTGTTTTATATGTGTTTGATGTTGCTAGGACACTGTATGATTATTATTGTCCGATATCCTATTTCACTGTGGTGGAGCACACCTAGAGGCCCCCAAGATCTTGCTTTGACTCAGCTGTGTTCTGGACAGGCTTGCCCTGTGGGTGTGTTCCACTACATATCCTTATTCTGCTACAATGCCAATTTAATCACTCTTTGATTGTTATTAACAACTGTTTTGCTTAAATACAGAGACACTCATTTAAAGTTTTATAAAGTTTGAATAAGGTTTCATTATGCTCTGGACGAGTTAACCCTAAATATGTTTGATTATATGTCATCATAGTCCTATCTGTGGTTATATTCATGAATATTGTATTTGTCTTTTTATACCTTTCATCGAAGTGCTCTACGCTATCTCCTTCTTCATGTTTGCTAGTTACTTGGAATGTTTTATCCTTTCCCCCCCATCCTTCCCATTTCTCTTTCCCCCCCCTTTTTTTTTTTTTCTCTCCCCTTTCCTATAAATGTATACTCCAATGTGGTTCCCCCAACTCCTCCTTCCCTTTTAGCTCCTCTTTTCCTTTTGGCACCTCCTGTACGGCACTCTCTTTCGTCCACCTTTGATTGTCTACCAAGTCACGGTGGCATAAAATTCCCCCCCCCTTTAAGGTACTCTGACTTTTGTTTTCAGAGGCTACCAAGGCGGTTATCTATTTTATATACCGCACAACTTTGTTTTGTGTTATTAGGTTATGACTCCCATATAAGGTCTCTATTGTGATATCTGTGTTCTTTTTCTTCTTCTTCTACCTTTTGACTTCTTTTCATCTCTCTCTCTTCTTACCCCTTTTTTTTTTTTTTTTTCCTTCATCCCCTCTCCCCACTCTTTCCCTCCCTCCTACCCTCCATTTCTTTTACCAATAAAGTTACCCGACACCTGGCATCATGCCATACACTTGTGTCACCCAGAATGCTAAGGGACTGAACTCCCCGACCAAAAGAAGTATGTTGTTGCGATCTCTGTGTAAGAGCAGAGCTCACTTGGTCTTTCTTCAAGAGACCCATTGGCTCAAAGATATGACAGTTCCTTTACGATCTAAGTTATTCCCCGTGGTGGAGACCTCTAGCTTTTCACAAAAATCGAGAGGGGTTGCTATCCTTATTCATAAGGATATAGAATACGATCCTATTCATCTAGAAACGGACCAGCAAGGTAGATATCTAATTCTCCTCTGTAAATTAGATGGAGTGATCTATACGCTAGCTTCTTACTATGGGCCTAATAAACAGCAAATTTCGACTTTACGTAAGTTTTTGCATAAATTAGAAAGCTTACGACAAGGTTCCCTCCTTCTTGCAGGGAACTTCAATTCTGTTTGGGACCCCCTTCTGGACAAAAATATGGATAAAACCCGCAAGAGTGATAAGGCTGTGGTGGACTTATCATACAAATTTAAAAATCTCATGTGTCAATTCAATTTGTTTGATGTGTGGCGGGCTCTTAATTCAACCTCACGAGATTATACATATTTTTCGTCGGTCCATCACTCTTATTCGCGGATAGATTTTTTTTTCTGTGAACCGGGTCTTTTAGATTGCATTTCTAGATCATGGATCTCTCAATGCCCCTGGTCCGATCATGACCCTGTACATATCATCCTTAAATCTCCTTTGGAATTACAGCGTATACCAACATGGCGTCTTTCACCTTCTGTTTTTTCGGACCCTAATTCAGTAGCTGATATATCTAAAGAGATTACTGAGTTTCTCCAAATTAATGATAATGGAGAGGTAGATGATTTCACTTTATGGGCATCATTAAAGGCGTATGTGAGAGGGTCTTTTATAAAAATAGCAGCGGCACAAAAAAAAAATAGAGGTAAATTCTTGGCTCAACTAACGTTATCTCTCCGTAATCTCACTATTGCACATAAAAATGATCCAACACCACGTCTGTATGAACAGCTGGTAGCTGTTAGGGCGAAATTAGTCCAATTGGAAACGGAGAGGTCGGCGACTAGACTTCTTAGACTTAAAGAGATTTTCTATTTTAAAGGCAACAAAGCGGATAGGCTCTTAGCCAATCGGTTGCGTCAACGCACGGCAGCGGCTCGTATATACTCTCTGAAAACGGGGGGCAAATATGTAACTCATCCGCGCGAGATAGGGATGGCTTTTGCGAATTACTATATGTCCCTTTATAATTTATCAAAAGATAAGGAGACCCCGCCTCGTATTTTAGGCAGTATTGATGACTTCTTGTCTAAGTTAGACCTTCCGGTGATGAGTGATCCCCAGGCAGAAGCACTGCTATCCCCCATTTCTGAGGCTGAGATTAAAACCGCCATCCTTTCTCTTAAAGCCCTTAAATCGCCAGGGCCGGACGGTTTCTCAGATCTCTTTTATAAGAAATTCCAAATGCAACTTATCCCACCTTTGTTGCGGTTTTTCTCTAAGGCAAGTTCATGTGGTACATTCCCGGCTGAGTTTTTGCAGGCCACGATTATTACACTACCTAAGCAAGGGAAGGACCCTACGGAATGTTCCAGCTATCGACCAATCTCGTTGTTGAACTTGGATATCAAGTTGTATGCAAAAATCTTAGCTACACGCCTCAACTCCTTGTTACCAGCCTTGATCCACTGTGATCAGGTGGGTTTTGTCAGGGGTCGTGAAGGACCCGATAACACTAGGAGGTTACTAAACGTATATTTTGCTGCTCAGGAACTAAGCTTACCATGTGTCACCCTGTCATTGGACGCAGAAAAGGTGAACTGGGAATATATGTTTGCAGTCCTGAGGAGGTTTGGCTTGCCGACCTCTTTTATAACATCTATAGCGGCTCTGTATTCCAGCCGCTCGGCCACGGTTCAAGGTCTCGGGTTTCGTTCTGATCCCTTCGAGATCACGAATGGAACGAGACAAGGTTGTCCACTGTCACCGCTCATTTTTGCTCTCGTGATGGAACCGCTAGCCGCGGCCATTTGGCTGAACCCCCATATTAAGGGAGTGGACATATATCATACCACCCAAACTACAGCCTTATTCGCTGACGATCTGACAATTCTACTCTCAGATCCTATTGGCTCTCTACCGCACCTCTTTGAGCTATTGGAGAGGTTTGCTTCAATTAGCTATTATAAGCTTAATGTCTCCAAAACGGAGGCTTATGCTATACATGTCCCAGAGGAAACATTGACTGAATTAAAAAGGAAATATAAATTTCGTTGGTCTACCTCACATGTTAGACACCACGGAAGCATGGAATGTTCCCTCCTTGTCATGGATGGGGCGCATAGCCGCATTTAAGATGAGCCTCTTGCCCAAGCTGACATACCTTTTTAGGTCCCTACCTATCCCGATATCTAAGTCCCTTATCCGAAAATTTCAACAGCAATGTAATAAATTTATTTGGCGACATAAAGTTCCCAGAATTGCCACTAGCACATTACAACAGCCTATACCTACAGGAGGGGCAGCTGCCCCCAATATCCTCTACTATCACGAAGCTGCTCGTCTTTCACATGTGACACAGTGGGGCTCGCCGGCTAGTAGCCGATGGGCAGAACTGGAGCAAGCTTCCCTCCCATCGGGGGTTTTTCTTACAGACCTGATTTGGCTTCCTGCACACGCTAGGCCAAAAATGGCTTTAGTGAACCCTACAGTAAACACCAATTTAAAATTTTTGGATAAGATTCATAATCTCCCCACGATTGCGCCCCATCCGTCCCCATCTCATACGATAAGGGGCCTCCTTCTTGCATTACCAGACACCCATCCACTCCTTTGGGAGGAGCTGGGTATCACAAGGGTTTCGGACCTTTATGAAGGGACCCAACTACTCTCCTACCAGGCCTTTCTTCGAAAATATAATCCACCGCTCCCTCTCCATTTTGAGTTTTGGAGACTACGAAGTTTCCTTAAATCTTGGGGCTTCGTCAAAGACCCGCTACGTCCTAAAACTAAGTGGGAGACGAAATGGGACCTCAAACTTTCGTTTAAGAAGTTACTCTCGTCATCTTATCAGGACATACTGCGCCCTCCAATTTTTCTAAAATCCCCACTGATAAAGAGTTGGGAATCTTCCCTAAGCATAATCCATGATCCACAGGTATGGCATATAGCGACTCAACTAACCAGAAAAACGGTGCACTGTGTCACTTTGTATGAATTGTTTCTCAAAGTACTCTTGCAATGGCATCTGACACCGGTCCGCTTATTTAAGATCTCACACACAAATTCCTCAAAATGCTGGAGAGGCTGTGATGCCTTGGGCACCCCAGCTCACATCTGGTGGTCCTGCCCGGTTATTACACCATTATTGCAAAAGGCGATTCAATACTGCCATACGAAAGGTATTCTAATACCATTTACACCAAGTGTGGCTTTGTTCCATATCCTGCCTCCTAAACTGCCTGTCCCACAGAAAATGTTCTGTGTCTATTTATTCCTTGCACTCAAATTATCTATCGCTAGGACGTGGCTACAATTGACCTCCCCAAGCTGGGACCAAATTGTAGAAACCTTGAAATACCTCAAATCAATGGAAGCCTATGTGTCGCATGTTCATAGTACTGAAGACCAACACACTCTGATTTGGGAATATAGCCCTGATTAGTGCTTCCTAGGCTCAGTAGCCTTTGCAACCATTGTCCAAGCCAATAAACCTGGGGACTCTGTATCCCTATGGCTTGACCCTCCTGGTCCCTAGGATTTTGATCTACTTCCCACCACCTATCTGCATTTATCTGCCCTTAAAATGATGCCTTCCTATCCCCTTTTTTCCCCTTTCCCTCCGCCTACCACCTACTTCTCCCCCCCCCCTTTTTTTTTTTTTCTTCTTCTCTCCTCTTCTAATATACTCTACTTCTTTCCTTCCTGTCCTCCTCCTATTTCTATCTGGAGATATCACCTATTGTTGAGACCTAAATATAGACTAACTCGCAGAGCGCTCCATCTTGCTGATATACATGTACTACCTGTGAGTTAAACCTGAAATGTCTGTTAATTATTTGTTGTTCAATGGTTATCATACTGTCATAATTACATGTCAATGCTGAACACGGATGCCAGTTCCTTATTATGTTGAAGGACCTTATACTTCGCTGAGAACTTTGAGAGCTCAGTTCTCTCATTACATTTTGTGGACTCTGCTCCGTGCACCTTACCATAATGCAAAATTTGCTGGATATGACTACTGTTCCTGTAACCTTAATAACTGATGTTCTTAATTATTACTGTATTGTGAATGTTTCAATAAAGCATTTAAAACTAAAAAAAAAAAAAAAAAAAAAAAAAAAGAGTTAATAGTAAAATTAAAATACTGAATTCTGAATGAAGATGCCCCAAACCTAATGATAGTGGAGAGTCCTCTAGTGGGGCCCTAAACTATCATTAACAACAACATTAAAGGATTACCAACTTGAAGACTGGAGGATGCTAGAATGTGTTTGTTACAATGTTGCAGGAGAGGAGGCGGTGTTTTGTGCTTACCTTTATAGGGTCCTGCAGCAGTGTGTCCGGCCTCTTTCTGTTCCAGACTTGAAGGAGAAAGTTTTTCTTTGGATCCTAGAAGGAGATTGGAAGATGGATAGAGCCAGGAGGAAGTCTATGCCACCGAAGAGATACAGGGAGGTGGTGGAGATGGCTGCCAGGAAGAAAGGACCTGCAAGACAGTTGGAAGAACATGGGTCTGATGATGCAGTACCCCCCACACCCCAAAAACACCACCCAGCAGAAGCTTTAATAAAGGAAAGGGGGCAGGAAGGGGTGGAAAAGGGGGGGGTGCAAGGTCTCAGGCTCATAATGTCAGGGATGGCCCAAGCCCTATACTGCAGTCACAGGCAGCTGATGTAGGCAATCATGAGGGGCAGGCTGGCCCCAGTAGTGGGCGGGATGGCCTTCAGGAGGTTAGGCAGCATGGACCGGGGTTTCCAGAGAGGGGGTATCCGGCTGAAGCATTACCTGTCTTGCCACCGGCAGCCATGGAGGCGGTCCTGGCCTTAGCGCAGTCTCTTGCTGCAGTGATGGCCCCCTCTGGCCAGTCGCTGGGCCAGGCGGTCGCTCAGGCTGTTGGGGACAATGCTGGAGACAGTTCCAGTGTGGCGGGCCTAGTAAGCCTTAACATGCAGAGTGTGCAGTGTGCAGGGCCTCCTCAGATGGCGGATCACGCGATATTTCCTCCTCCAGTTTGTCAGAGGAGGAGGATCTCGGTCGCCATCTTGGGGGGAGGAGCAGAGGGACTGAAGATGCCCAACGCGACCGGAGTAGCCCAGGTAACTTGGGGAGGCTCCCGGTCGCGGATGGGGTGGCAAAGGGCACTAGCAGGGCTGTAAGGCGGCAGGAGTACTTAACAGGAGGCTCTGGCGCGGCGAGTGCTGATAAAAGTGCGGATGCACGGCGGTATGTGGAAAGTGATGGGCCCAGCACGAGTGTGCATGCGCAAGCGAGAGAGGATGTGTGTGGCGGTCGGAGAGTCACAGGATCAGCAGCAGAGGTTGCGTATGTTGGTAGAGGGGGCACAGTAGGCATGTATGATACCCGGGGGATGCAATGGAGGGATGAATCTTTAAGCAGAGGGTTTGAACATGCGGGGATAACGCATGAGAGTGTACATGGGGCTCAGTATGGCATGAGGGATAATGCTAGACAAGGGGAGCATAGGTATGTGAGGAGTGCAAACCAGGCTACTGGTATGCAGGTGCAGGAGGGTGTTTTAGAGGAAACAATTAGGAGGGCTGTAGAGACTGCGCTGCATGAGGTTGCTAGGCCGCAGGTACCTCCCGGGTTGGAGGATTAAATTAGGAGAGCAGTATCAGAAGCCCTGGGGATGAATGTTGGGGGGAGTCAGGAGGGCGTGAGGGTGAATGCCTTTTTTGATGCGCCATTCGCAGACCGGAGTACTCCCCAAGTTAATTTGTCTCCACAGGTTCAGAACAGAGCACCAACAGCTATGGCAACCGGAGCGTCGAGTGCACTGGTGGTGGCAGGGCCCAGCAGGGAGCAGATGGTTCAGACTGAAGCAGCACCTCAGGCACCTGCCAAGCCGGAGAGCACAGGGAATCGTCAGTACAATGCACCTGACATCTTACACACTGACACGGGGTCATCCACTAGCAATTCAGGCTCAGAGAGTGGGGAGGACCTGGGGTTAATGGGGAAAGGGCAGCGTAGGATGTTCAAATGGATAAAGAAAATGGCAGCAAGTCAGGCAAAGGATAGGGCTGGGGGTACAGGTCCAGCAGGGGGGTCCCTGGGGCGATAGGACCAGGGGGTAATACCCCTATGGGGCCAGTACCACGTAAAGTGGCAGCGCAGGGCGATACATACCCCTGTTTGGTTCACTCACTATACGGCCACCTTAAGATGAAGATGGTAAAAAAGATCAAAGAGGGGCGATACGTGAATGCTTTCGACCTCTCTCTGGATGCATTTAGGGCAAAGGAAAGGGCTCTGGACGGCTCGGAGCCCAAGAAGGTGCCCAGGCCCGAGACCTATAAAGAATGGCTAAAATGCTTCAGGGTCTTTGCGGCTTGCTATGTGGATAGGTTGCCCTTGCAGGGCCACAATCTCTGTAAGTATCAAGACACTATAGAGGATATCCACACCAGATGTAAAGAAGGGGCATGGCGGGAGTACGACATGGCCTTCAGAAGGAAGATGGTGGGGAATCCGTTATTGCATTTCGGTACACAAGACATGCATCTGTGGTCGAAATTAGGACTGGAAGGGCGTGAGGATAAGTAGGCGAGGAAGGGAGTGCTGGAAATTCCAGGACAAGCTGTGTGAGAGGGGGAGCAGTTGTTCCTTTTGTCACATATGCAAGTTCTGCGGAGGACCTCACCCAGGATCAGAGTGTGGGAAATGTAAAGAGCAAGGACAGGTGAAGCCAGCACCGAAATCGGGAGTTGGGGTCAAGGGCCCCAACACCTCTTAAGTTGCCAGCCATGTTAACATGGCTGGCAAACTACCCAGACCAGGAGGTGACAGAGTTGCTTAGGTCAGGGTTGGAGTGGGGTTTTAAGATCCCAGTGACGGGAGGTCGAGGGTGCATAAAAATTTGAAAACTGCTTATGAGTTCCCCCACGTGGTCAGGGAAAAATTGGCTAAGGAGGTGGCGATGGGCAGGGTGGTCTCGCCGTTGGGGGTTGTGCCCAAGAAAGAGGCAGGGAAGTTCAGATTAATTCATCACCTGTCCTTCCCGAAAGGTGGGCCGGTTAATGACGTGATCGACCCAGAACTTAGCTCGGTGCATTACCAGTCGTTCGATAATGCACTGGAGGTGGTCAGGGCCTGTGGCCCTGGGGCACTGTTGGCAAAGCTCGACAGAGTCCGCTTTCCGGCTGCTGCCATTGCACCCTTCAGCATTCAGGCTGATGGGTATGAAGTTTGAAGGGGCATACTACGTGGACAGGTGTCTACCGATGGGTTGTTCACTGTCATGTTCGCTATTCGAATGCTTCAGTTCGTTCCTCCACTGGGTAGTTCGGAAAGCTTCCAGGGGTGGGGTGGTGGCCCACTACCTCAATGATTTCCTGTTGGTAGGGAGAGCAGGTTGCACTGATTGCGAACAGCTCATGGAAGTTATGAAGGACATGATGGCAAGGTTTGGGGTACCACTGGCGGATGAGAAGACTCAGGGTCCATGCACGTGTCTCACATTTCTGGGGATAGAAATCGACACAGTACAGGCTGTATGCCAGCTGCCAGAAGACAATGTAATGCGTATGTTACAACTGGTACGGACAGTCAAGGGGCGAGATAGGGTATCAATCAGGTTCAGTCATTGAGGTGCAGTCATTACTCGGCCTCCTGGGCAGGGTCTTTAACCGCCACTTGGAAGGCCAGTTGAAAGGTCCACCGGGGCAGGTAAAATGGGCTTGAGTCACGGCCGAGGTAAAGGAGGACTTAGAAGTGTGGGTCAGGTTTTTGGAGCACTTCAATGGGGTTTGTCTCTGGAGGCTCCCTCCAGTATCTAATCAAGTCTTGCACCTATTCACAGATGCAGCTGGCAGTTCGGGGTATGGTGCGTACCTCAACAGGGAATGGAGTGCAGCTCCATGGCCTAGGGAATGGATAGCGGCTGGTTGCAACAAGAATTTAACACTATTGGAACTTTTTCCAATCATGGTAGCTGTGGAAATTTGGGGCGATAGGTTAGCAAACAGGTCGGTAGTATTCTGGATGGACAACCTAAGTGTGGTGTATGCCATTAACAAGTTGTCCGCATCCTCACAGGGGGTCGTATGCTATTTGAGGCACCTGGTGTTGCGCTGCTTGCAGCTCTACATCTGTTTACCGCCAAACATGTCCCGGGAGTGCAGAACGTTATCGCTGATGCACTCTCTCGATTTAATTGGGGGCAGTTTAGGAAAGCAGCACCCAGGGCGGCGAAAGAGTGTCTAACCTGCCCATCTTCTCTTTGGCAGTTATTGAAGATTGGGAAAGCATCCTCCCCTTAGTCAAGGCGTCATTGGCACCGAAAACTTGGGCGGCCTACTTGAGCCATTGGAACAGATGGAAAGCTTTCTGTCTTCAGAAAGGTGTACAGGTACAAGGGGCTACGAGGGTACAGGTGCTAGAGTGGCTGGTGCAAATGAGAAGGGAAGGGATCAGTAAGGCTGGATCAGGAGGTCGTCTATCAGCAATAGCCTTCTTCAACAAAATGCTGGTGTATGCGGACCACTCCAGGGCATTTCTAGTCAGAAAAGTGCTGAAAGGGTGGGGTAGGCTGGTCCCCCGTACAAAGGACCAGAGGGAGCCTATCACAGCCAGTAGGTTGAGGCAGTTAGCTTAAGGTATGAATGCGGTATGCAAATCGGAGTATGAAAAGTCGCTCTTCATGGCAGCGTTTGCCATAGCATTTGCAGGGGCACTTCGCGTAAGCGAGTTGGTGTCTTCGTCCAAAGTGAAAGGGACTGGGGGTGTCCTGGCGGAGCATGTACGATTGGTGGAAGGGGGTCTGCTCCTATTTGTACCCAGGTCTAAAACTGAGCAGGAGGGAAAAGGGGCATATTTGCCCCTCGCAAGACAGGAATATGCGGAATGCTGTCCGGTGCGCTGGGTAGGGGAGTTTGTTAAAGTAAGGCCCATGAGTTGTACGCAGTTCCTCGTACACGAGGATGGAACCACACTGTCGGTATTCCAGTTCTGAAGGGTTCTCGCCAAAACAGCGGAAGGATCTGGGCTTGATCCCAAAAGGATTGCCCCACACTCTTTTAGGATCGGCGCGGCGACCAGCGCAGCGGCGAAGGGTGAATCCTCAGCGGAAATCAAGCGCATGGGGAGATGGAAATCAGCCCAATTCAAAACATACATTAGGCCCACATAAAAAAAAGTATTTTTTTTATCACAAATGGGGAAGGTTTGTATTAGGTGATTTAGGCAGAGTTAATTGCTGAGGTTTGTTTTGGTATGGCCAGGGCCCTGGCCTAGGTTAATGTGGTGTCATCTGTTTTGCCAGGTGCATTAGGAAATTCTCCTCCAATTTGTATGTGGATTGTAGGCCACTCATTTATCCATTGGGCGTCCATCAGGGCGCTGCGGGCTTCTGAAGGGCAACAGCTTGGATTCCAAAAGTCCAGGGCAAAGTTCCGGTGGTTAGGACGAAGAGGCCTTTTGTGGGCTGATTTGCCAGCATTGTTGCAAGAGGCACACAGGAGGTGGTGGCAGCTTAATATTATAGTGCTGCACCTGGGGGGAAATGATTTGGGTGCAGTGCCTGCTTTGATCTCATTAAGAGGATGACAGCTGATATTAAGTGGGTGCACATGTGGTTGAAGGACGTGACGATAGGATGGTCCAATGTGGTTGCTCGGCTGCATTGGAGGTACATTGTGACCCAGAAAGCTGCATATAATGTGAGAAAGAAGTTCAACAGAGAGTTGGGGAGAACGGTTATGGCCCTGGGGGGCTTCTTGATCAGACATAAGGGTATAACAGCCGACAAGAATGACCTAGTTCGCCCTGATGGGGTCCACCTAACGGACGTTGGGTTGGACTTGTTCTTAAAGGACATTAGGAGCGCACTATTAAGGGCAATTTAAAGGGGTTTGTCACAGTTTAAAAAAAATAATAATAAAAAAAAAATAGAGTTTATGTTGAATTGAATGTTACAGTTGTGTATTTAGTTAAGTTACTTATAGGTGCCTGTTGGCTTCGGGTGGCGGCAAGTGGACGCTTGGCTCTTGTGGCGGGTGGTCAAGGCCCTGGGGAGCGGGCACGGGGAAAGAAGAGTGACAGTCTGGAAAAGGGGAGGTGTTACGACCGCCAGTCGCCGGCCTGGGGGTCCTCTCCCTTGCGAATGCAGGCCGAATACCTCTAAACATCACAGCTCTCTCTTCGTGCTATTGGGCGTGAACAGCCGGGTGTCACGCTGCAAACATCGAAAGGGGCCTTGGCCATCTGCTAGTAGGGGCTAGGTTAGGGAAAGATGCCGCCAACAATTGAGGATATTACGAACTTGTTGCCAAGTTTGAAGTAAGATACTTGAAAGTGCCTAAAGATAATTATAGTAATACTTAGGCACTAGTTAAATCGTTTATTTTAATAAACGTGACCGGTCTTTTTCTCCCAACATGGTGTGTTGTCTTATTTTATCTAAGGTTATGCTACAGTACGTAGGACAGAATAGGTAGTTTAGACCTTATAAAAAAATCAAGCCTTTCTGGCCATGTTATAGCCTTCTAGAGTCTAGCATATTTGTGTCATGAACCTTTAATATTTATAGCATTCATATTGTTTCTATTTTAGTTTAATTCATTTGGTATTCAGTCTTAGAACAAATATAGAAAATGACATAATTTACGGGTATTCTGAGACAGCTATGCAGAAATGCCAGGTTTTTTTTTATGTGTGTGGTTTTTGTGGTTGTGATGTAATGGCAATCACTCTAATTTCTCTTCCTCATGAACAACACATTTATGGGAACGACAGACTTTTTACAATGTATTTCCTAGTCCTGAACTCTTCTAGCTTGCGGGTAGGAATCAAATACAGAACAACATCGTGTCAGCTATAGGCTTGTCATGGGAAATGCAATTCACATGACAAATGTGCTTTAACATTGCCAAAACAGAAAATACTGAAATGACTTCAGAGCACTGGTTTGATGCATTAGGAATACATCAGCTCTTGCTATGCCAGCACTACAGAGATTAAAGGGATATTAAACTCAGCATTTAATTCTACATAAAATGCTAATTATGCATAGTAAAAAACAAAAGTTGTAATGTTCCTGTATTTAACCCATTAAATTGTGTATTTCAAACTCAGCAAGAGGTTGCAGTGGATATTATGCATATTTTGAACACTGACACTGAATTTCTACATAATTATTTATATTGTTTTGTTACTGCCAACAGCAAATTAGATAAGATAACATATTCAAAAGGGATTTCAAGGGGTGTGTCACTGGGCTCAAGCACTCAAACTTTAATTTCTATATAGATTAAAAAATCTTAATTGTCACTTTTAATGCATCCTACCTATCTGAGGCAAGATTACATGTGCTTTTGCGGATGACATCGGCTTTTACGCGGTTTTGGCATCACATATACGGTGCTGCATATAAATGCGGCAAGTATATTTCACCCGTCGCCCGCAATTTTTACTCCCATAAACTAGCATAAATCCGCGTCGCAAATCGGTATCACATATTCAGTGCATGGACTTACGTGGCGAAAATTGAGACATTTTACTTAATTTTTACCTTGCCACACATAGGCAGGCGCAGCAGGCCTTACACCGCAATAACTAATAAAATATATTAACCCCTAATCCGCCATTAACCCACAACACAATAAACCTAATACAACTATTAACCCCTAATCTGCCATACCCACACAACACAATAATCCTAATAAATCTATTAACCCTAACCCTAAAGTCCCCTAACCTAACAACACCTAAATTAACCCCAATTACATAAATTAAAAAATATTAAGTTACAATTAAAATAAAAAAGCTAACACTACTTACAAATAAAAAAAACTAAGGTTAAATTAATCTAAGATTACAAAAATAAAAAAATCTAACATTACATAACATAATAAACCAAATTATCAAAAATTAAACCTAACCTCTATGAAAATAACCCCCCCCAAATAAAAACACCCCCTAATCTAATACTAAACTACCAATAGTCCTTAAAAGGGTCTTTTGTATGGCATTGCCCTAAGTTACGTAGTGAATGTAGTCCAGCGCTAGATTAGCACGGGTAGAGTATTTAGTTAAATTCTATCATTTGAATATATTGTATTTTGTGATTGGATAAATGTTTAATGTATGTACTGCAATGTTGTTATTATATATTTATTGTAGGTAATCCTAAGTATTTATCAACATTCAGTTAATAAAAATATATAAACAGGTATATACAACTGATATATATATAAACTTGTTGTCTAATGTGAGCTTCTTATCTATATATAAAAACTAATAAAACATTTGTATAATTAGACAGAAATTTAATAACTTGTTAAAAGCATACATAAAATAAAAAGGGACGTCTCCCTTATAACATCGATTTCATCAGAGAAAACAATTGAATAACTGTAGTATATATTTCCGCTATTTGATAATCAGGTACCTGTTATATAGTGTAACAAATGATAATGTCCAGAAATTGGATTAAAAAAACTTAAAGATCCAAACGAGATGACCTCCCCGCTATTGTGGCGGGTGTGTGTTACTGGTCTGTTAGTGAGAGACTGGTATTTAAAAATATGTCATGTGACTTTTCCTACGTCACACTTGTGATCGTAGCTGTTTCAATATAGTTGTAATGTAACCAGTGATCCTTGATATTCTGTCAAGTGCTTATTATGTTGCAATTTTTTTAACTTTAATCTGTATGTGTATCAGAAGGTGTATTCCCCTATTCCATGTGTAATTAGGGAGTCTTGGGGGAGATTGCAACTTACGCTGGTCTCTTGGCACACCTGATTTCTCTTTTAGTGTGGTCTTTGCGGTCACATTCAGTGACTTGGATGTTAAACTTTGCGGTCACGTGCAGTGACTATAATGCAATCCTCGCAGTGTGGACTTGGCGGTCACTTGTAGTGGTGGGAATTGAACTTGTGACCTTTAGGGTTAGAGAGGGAAATCTTAACCATTAGGCTATGTGTATCTCACTTTCTGTGTTAGCATAGTGGAATTGGCGGTCACTTGTAGTGACTGTAATGAGGTCTTTGTGGTCACGGAGGTGACTAGTGGTGGGGTCTTTGCGGTCACAAGTGGTGACTAGGAGTAGAATCTTTAGCGGACATCAGTGATGTTATACAGCAAGGTCTTTGCAGTAACAGATTGTGACTTGCATGTATTAACTTGCGGTTGTATCTTTGCGGTCAAAGATTGTGACTTAAAAGGGGTCTTTGCGGTCACTAACAGTGGTGACTTAGAGGAAATCTTTGTGGTCACTAGTAGTGACTAACAGAATGATCTGTATCGTTGGAGATCAAAGTAAAACTTGGCAATCTCTCTGTGCAACTTAGTAGAGCTGATTAGAAACAAATGCAGGTTGTAACAACGTCCAGCTGCAATGTTGCAGGAGTTAATCAGCAAAGGAAGTCTTGTAGTAGTTGTCTTTCCTTTCTTGGCAATTATAACAGCAATCAAAATAAAAACATAAAGTGCAGAGGGACAACAGTGTCAAGGTCAACGCGTTTCGCCCTTAGGCTTTATCAAGACATGTTTGTCTGTGTCACCTGAGTCTATATATAGGGCTTAACTGGTTTGGATTGGCTATTCTATGTAATTTAATTAAAGGTGGAAAGTATAGATATATGGAAATTCAATATAAAGGTGGAATTATATAGTTGTGTGTGTCTACAAGAAGCTTATTGTTCTTCATTTGTTTTTGTTCTTTGTGTTGTAATAAATGAAAGAGAATGAATAGATCCTAGGAAGGTTCTTGTAAGAATGCAATAAACATTATTTAGAGAGTTCTAAATATATCTATATAATGTATAATGTATGTAATTGTATTGATTTTGATGTGCTTATAGTTGCTTGAATATTGAGCATATGTTAATTTTTAAATATATAAAACAAATAGAAATTATAAGTAAAGATTTTTTTAAAATAAAAAAGTTATGACTTAGTGAGTAATTAAAAAAAAAAAAAAAATTAAAACTGTTTTCAGAATTCCCTTTTGTGATTGAACTCACAAACTTTTGGTAATTGAGCAGAGGGTATTATCCACTAAAACACATCTACCTCAACATTGTATATAGTGAAATACATGTATTAGTGAAAGTATATGTATATACACACACATATATGTTTATATACATTTATATTTACAATAGTTTTGGTTGTATAAATGAAGACCATAGAGAAAGAAGTGATGATATTCATAATAGACTAAAATCTATATAGATAGTTTTTAGTGGTAGTAAAGGATGTTTAGTAACATTTACCTTAACCAACAATGGAATGTAGTGGGAATTGAACGAGAGAGAGAGAGAGAGAGAGAGAGAGAGAGAGAGAGAGAGAGAGAGAGAGAGAGAGAGAGAGAGAGAGAGAGAGAGAGAGAGAGAGAGAGAGAGAGAGAGAGAGAGAGAGAGAGAGAGAGAGAGAGAGAGAGAGAGAGAGAGAGAGAGAGAGAGAGAGAGAGAGAGAGAGAGATCTTATATCTATATATATATATATAGACGGATATCTCCAAACATATGTTAAAGAATTACCTTCATACCTCAAAGATACTATAGAAATACTTCAAATTTTAAATAATATTAAATAGGAACACAACTACACTCTTGTAACATGTGATGTGACCTCCTTATATATGATAATTAATCATGAATTGGGCATAGAATCTGTTAGAAAATATCTTGATAAAGATACCACTCTAAAGAAAGAACAACAAGAGTTCATATTAAATGGTATCAGATTTATACTTGAACAAAATTATTTCTCTTTTGAGGGCAAGTTCTATAGACAAAGGACTGGGACAGCTATGGGTACAAGATTTGCACCCAGCTATGCCAATCTCTGTATGGGATATTGGGAAGAATGTTTCTTCCCTAGGCATGAGCTGGGTGCAAATCTTGTACTCTACAAGAGGTACATAGATGATGTTATTTTTATATGGAAAGGGGAACTGTCAGAATTAGAAATTTTAATCAATGACATGAACAATAATGATATGAATATTAACTTTACATATACTTTCAGTAAACAAAAAATTGTCTTCCTAGATCTAGATATAGAAATTATTGATAACCAATTAAATACGTCTACTCACTTCAAAGAAGTAGACGCTAATAATTTCATACACTACAAAAGCTGCCACCTAGAAAGTTGGAAAAATAACATACCCAAAGGTCAATATCTGCGTATTAAAAGGAATTGTTCAAAACAATTAGACTATGAAAGACAAATAACAATCTTAGAAAATAAATTTAAAGAAAGAGGGTATGAGGATTAAATAATACACCAAGCAAGGGAAGAGGTAGATAAAATAGACCGCAAAGATCTACTATCTTATAGAAATAAACAAAGTAGGGGCCATGGTGATACAAAGAATGAGGTAAATGTGTCATTTATTACGGATTACAACTGCAATAACAAATTAATAAACAAAATACTTAAAAAAACACTGGCACATAGTACAGACGGATCCCATAATAGGGGATAAAGTAACACAATTTCCAAAAATCATATACAGAAGAGCAAAAAATTTAAAAAATAAACTAGCGCCAAGCGAATTGAAACCACTAAAAACAAGAAATCAAGATATAAACTTAGAAGGAAATAAAATAAAAGGCTTCTTTCCATGCTTTGGATGCCGATCCTGTAAATAAAGTAGCAAACTAAAAGAAATAGAAGTGAATAACTTTAAATACAGAATTGATGAAACAATCAGATGTCAAGACAAAGGAATTATATACATAATTGAATGTTCATGTAAAAAGTACTATATAGGTGAAACGACAAGAACCCTCCACGATAGAATTAGGGAACATATGTCATGCATTGATAGAGGCACTCTTGACACACACCTCTATTCTCATTTTAGGGACATTCACGATAACAATCTCAAACATTTTAAATTCTGGGATCTAGCCAAGATAAAACTTAATTGGAGAGGGGGAAATTTAGAAAATCAATTATTGAAGTTAGAAGCAAAAATGATCTACAATATGGACACACTATTTCCAACTGGCTTAAATTCAGAGCTAGATATTTCCCCTTTCTTATAATAATTTCACATCATACTAATATATATAAATACCTCCATTCTATGCTAACACAGAAAGTGAGATACACATAGCCTAATGGTTAAGATCTCTCTTTCTCTCTAACCCTAAAGGTCACAAGTTCAATTCCCACCACATTCCTTTGTTGGTTCAGGTAAATGTTACTAAACATCCTTTACTACCACTAAAAATTTTTTTGTCTCTTTTGAATATCATCACTTCTTTCTCTATGGTCTTCATTTATACAAACAAAACCATATTGTAAATATAAATGTATATAAACATATATATGTGTGTATATACATATACTTTCACTAATACATGTATTTCACTATACACAATGTTGAGGTAGATGTGGTTTAGTGGATAATACCCTCTGCTCAATTACCAAACGTTCATGAGTTCAATCACAAAAGGGAATTCTGAAAACAGTTTTAAATTTTTTTTTTTTTTAAATTACTCACTAAGTCATAACTTTTTTATTTAAAAAAAATCTTTACTTATAATTTCTATTTGTTTTATATATTTAAAAATTAACATATGCTCAATATTCAAGCAACTATAAGCACATCAAAATCAATACAAATACATACATTATACATTATATACAGGGAGTGCAGAATTATTAGGCAAGTTGTATTTTTGAGGATTAATTTTATTATTGAACAACAACCATGTTCTCAATGAACCCAAAAAACTCATTAATATCAAAGCTGAATAGTTTTGGAAGTAGTTTTTAGTTTGTTTTTAGTTATAGCTATTTTAGGGGGATATCTGTGTGTGCAGGTGACTATTACTGTGCATAATTATTAGGCAACTTAACAAAAAACAAATATATACCCATTTCAATTATTTATTTTTACCAGTGAAACCAATATAACATCTCAACATTCACAAATATACATTTCTGACATTCAAAAACAAAACAAAAACAAATCAGTGACCAATATAGCCACCTTTCTTTGCAAGGACACTCAAAAGCCTGCCATCCATGGATTCTGTCAGTGTTTTGATCTGTTCACCATCAACATTGCGTGCAGCAGCAACCACAGCCTCCCAGACACTGTTCAGAGAGGTGTACTGTTTTCCCTCCTTGTAAATCTCACATTTGATGATGGACCACAGGTTCTCAATGGGGTTCAGATCAGGTGAACAAGGAGGCCATATCATTAGATTTTCTTCTTTTATACCCTTTCTTGCCAGCCACGCTGTGGAGTACTTGGACGTGTGTGATGGAGCATTGTCCTGCATGAAAATCATGTTTTTCTTGAAGGATGCAGACTTCTTCCTGTACCACTGCTTGAAGAAGGTGTCTTCCAGAAACTGGCAGTAGGACTTGGAGTTGAGCTTGACTCCATCCTCAACCCGAAAAGGCCCCACAAGCTCATCTTTGATGATACCAGCCCAAACCAGTACTCCACCTCCACCTTGCTGGCGTCTGAGTCAGACTGGAGCTCTCTGCCCTTTACCAATCCAGCCACGGGCCCATCCATCTGGCCCATCAAGACTCACTCTCATTTCATCAGTCCATAAAACCTTAGAAAAATCAGTCTTGAGATATTTCTTGGCCCAGTCTTGACGTTTCAGCTTGTGTGTCTTGTTCAGTGGTGGTCGTCTTTCAGCCTTTCTTACCTTGGCCATGTCTCTGAGTATTGCACACCTTGTGCTTTTGGGCACTCCAGTGATGTTGCAGCTCTGAAATATGGCCAAGCTGGTGGCAAGTGGCATCTTGGCAGCTGCACGCTTGACTTTTCTCAGTTCATGGGCAGTTATTTTGCCCCTTGGTTTTTCCACACGCTTCTTGTGACCCTGTTAACTATTTTGAATGAAACGCTTGATTGTTCGATGATCACGCTTCAGAAGCTTTGCAATTTTAAGAGTGCTGCATCCCTCTGCAAGATATCTCACTATTTTTGACTTTTCTGAGCCTGTCAAGTCCTTCTTTTGACCCATTTTGCCAAAGGAAAGGAAGTTGCCTAATAATTATGCACACCTGATATAGGGTGTTGATGTCATTAGACCACACCCCTTCTCATTACAGAGATGCACATCACCTAATATGCTTAATTGGTAGTAGGCTTTCGAGCCTATACAGCTTGGAGTAAGACAACATGCATAAAGAGGATGATGTGGTCAAAATACTAATTTGCCTAATAATTCTGCACTCCCTGTAGATATATTTAGGACTCTCTAAATAATGTTTATTGCATTCTTACAAGAACCTTTCTAGGATCTATTCATTCTCTTTCATTTATTACAACACAAAGAACAAAAACAAATGAAGAACAATAAGCTTCTTGTAGACACACACAACTATATAATTCCACCTTTATATTGAATTTCCATATATCTATACTTTCCACCTTTAATTAAATTACATAGAATAGCCAATCCAAACCAGTTAAGCCCTATATATAGACTCAGGTGACACAGACAAACATGTCTTGATAAAGCCTAAGGGCGAAACTCGTTGACCTTGACACTGTTGTCACTCTGCACTTTATGTTTTTATTTTGATTGCTGTTATAATTGCCAAGAAAGGAAAGACAACTACTACAAGACTTCCTTTGCTGATTACCTCCTGCAACATTGCAGCTGGACGTTGTTACAACCTGCATTTGTTTCTAATCAGCTCTTCTAAGTTGCACAGAGAGATTGCCAAGTTTTACTTTGATCTCCAACGATACAGATCATTCTGTTAGTCACTACTAGTGACCACAAAGATTTCCTCTAAGTCACCACTGTTAGTGACCGCAAAGACCCCTTTTAAGTCACAATCTGTGACCGCAAAGATACAACCGTAAGTTAATACATGCAAGTCACAATCTGTGACTGCAAAGACCTTGCTGTATAACATCACTGATGTCCGCTAAAGATTCTACTCCTAGTCACCACTTGTGACCGCAAAGACCCCACCACTAGTCACCTCCGTGACCGCAAAGACCTCATTACAGTCACTACAAGTGACCGCCAATTCCACTATGCTAACACAGAAAGTGAGATACACATAGCCTAATGGTTAAGATCTCCCTCTCTAACCCTAAAGGTCACGAGTTCAATTCCCACCACTACAAGTGACCGCCAAGTCCACACTGCAAGGATTGCATTATAGTCACTGCACGTGACCGCAAAGTTTAACATCCAAGTCACTGAATGTGACCGCAAAGACCACACTAAAAGAGAAATCAGGTGTGCCAAGAGACCAGCGTAAGATGCAATCTCCCCCAAGACTCCCTAATTACACACAGAATAGGGGGATACACATACAGATTAAAGTTAAAAAAATTGCAACATAATAAGCACTTGACAGAATATCAAGGATCACTGGTTACATTACAACTATATTGAAACAGCTACGATCACAAGTGTGACGTAGGAAAAGTCACATGACATATTTTTAAATACCAGTCTCTCACTAACGGACCGGTAACACACACCCGCCACAATAGCGGGGAGGTCATCTCGTTTGGGTCTTTAAGTTTTTTTAATCCAATTTTTGGACATTATCATTTGTTACACTATATAACAGGCACCTGATTATCAAATAGCGGAAATATATACTACAGTTATTCAGTTGTTTTCTCTGATGAAATCAATGTTATAAGGGAGTCCCTTTTTATTTTATGTATGCTTTTAACAAGTTATTAAATTTCTGTCTAATTATACAAATGTTTTATTAGTTTTTATATATAGATAAGAAGCTCACATTAGACAGCAAGTTTATATATATATCAGTTGTATATACCTGTTTATATATTTTTATTAACTGAATGTTGATAAATACTTAGGATTACCTACAATAAATATATAATAACAATATTGCAGTACATACATTTATCCAATCACAAAATACAATATATTCAAATTATAGAATTTAACTAAATACTCTACCCGTGCTAATCTAGCGCTGGACTACATTCACTACATATCAACCACTGTTTTCTTAGAGGGGAATACATTAGTCTAGCAGGGTCAATTCTCCAGCGCCTCATCTTTCTCACTACCAGTTTAATTGCCCTAAGTTAAACAGCTCTTTTACTAAGTACCCCCTTAGTAAACCCCCCACACACCAAACCCCCCAAAATAAAAAACCTAACACTAAAATTTCCTAAACTAACCATTGCCCCTAAAGGGACATTTGTATTGGCATTCAGCTCTTTTACTGCCCTTAAAAGCGCATTCAGCTCTTTTAAGAGTGTCTAATAAATCCCTAATCTAAAAAAAAAGCCCAAAAAATAAAAAAAAGCCTAAGCCTCAAACAGGTACCCACCATTCCTGAAGTCCGGCGGAGAAGGTCCTGTTCCAGGCGGTAAATTCTTCTTTCAAGCGGCCAATATCTTCTTCCAAGAAGGGACCTCTTCCTTCTTCATCCAGTAGATGAGCGTGGAGCAGGACCAGCGACCAAGGAGCCATGGAACGTGGAGGATCCTCTTCGTACGATCGCTGCCGTACACTGAATAGTAAATTCAAGGTACGCGTTTAAATATGGCGTACCTTGCATTCCTATTGGCTGATTTGATTCTTCAAATTCAAATCAGCCAATAGGATGAGAGCTACTGAAATCCTATTGTCTGTTCAAATCAGCCAATTTGTGGGTTTGGTGGTTGGGGAGGTTTACTGTTAGAGGGGGACTTAATATTTTTTAAGGTAAAAGAGCTGTTTAATTTAGGACAATGCCCTACCTAAGGCCCTTTTAAGATTAAGATTAGATTAGGGGGTGTTTTTATTTTGGGGGGGCTTTTTTATTTTCATAGGGATAAGGTTTAATTTTTTTATTTTTGATAATTTGGTTTATTATTTTATGTAACTTTAGACTTTTTATTTTTGTAATCTTAGATTAATTTAATGCTATTTTTTTTTAATTTTTAAGTAATGTTATCTTTTTTATTTTAATTGTAATTTAGTATTTTTTAATTTAGGTAATCGGGCTTAATTTAGGGGGTGTTAGGTTAGGGGACTAAAGTAATTTAATTAGTTTGCATTGTGGGGGTTTGGCGGATTATGGGGTTAATAGATTTATTAGGTTGGTTGCGATTTGGGTTTGGCGGATTAGGGGTTAATAGATTTATAATCAGTCAGATTACGAGTTTTGAGCGCTATAGAGAAATTATTTTCAGCGGTATTTCACTCCCTATAACGCTGGTATTACGAGATTAAAAAAGCCTGCTTTGGGGGCGACATGGCAGCATTGAGCTCCATACCACACACAAATACCAGCGCTGCTTTGAGCTATTGTTATGTGCTCGTGCACGATTTCCCCATAGACAACAATGGGGAGAGCCGGCTAAAATGAAAGCCTAACACCTGCAATCATGGAGCGTAAAGCTCCGTAACGCAGCCCCATTGATGTCTATGTGGAAAATGTTTTTTTATGTTTATACCTAACACCCTAACATAAACCCCAAGTCTAAACACCCCTAATCTGCTGCCCCCAACATCGCCGCAACCTACATTACTTTTACTAACCCCTAATCTGCTGCCCACAACATCGCTGCAACGTACATTACTGTTATTAACCCCTAATCTGCTTCCCCCAACATCGCTGCAACCTACTTTACTGTTATTAACCCCTAATCTGCTGCCCCCCAAATTGCCGCCACCTAACTACACTTATTAACCCCTAATCTGCTGCCCCCAATGTCGCTGCCACCTAACTACACTCATTAACCCCTAATCTGCTGCCCCAAATATCGCCACCACCTAACTACACTTATTAACCCCTAATCTGCTGCCCCAATGTCGCTGCCACTATACTAAAGTTATTAACCCTTAAACCTAACCCTAAGTCTAACGATAACCCTAACGTAACCCTAACCCTAGCACCCACTAACTTTAACATAATTAAAATAATTCCAAATAAAAATTACAATTAATACCTAAATTATTCCTATTTAAAATTAAATAAATACCTGTAAAATAAATCCCAAGCTAGCTACAATTTAACTAATAGTTATATTGCATCTAGCTTATGTTATATTTTTATTTCACAAGTAAGTTTGTATTTATTTTAACTAGGTAGATTAGTTATTAAATAGTTATTAACTATTTACTAATTACCTAGTTAAAATAAATACAAATTTACCTGTAAAATTAAACCTAACCTGTCTTACAGTAAAACCTAACATTACACTAAAATTAAATATATTACATTAATCAAATACAATTAACTAAATTACAAAAAAAAATAAACACTAAATTACACAAAATAAAAAAGAAATGATCAAATATGTAAACTAATTACTCCTAATCTAATAGCCCTATCAAAATAAAAAAAGCCCCCCAAAATAATAAAACCCCTAGCCTAAACTAAACTGCCAATAGCCCTTAAAGGGGCCTTTTGCGGGCCATTGCCCCAAAGATATCAGCTCTTTTACCTGGCAAATAAAAATACCAATGGTCGGGGGGGGGGGTGCGGAGCCTACACTTAAAACGGCAAGGCACGTCTTGGTGAAGCTCCAGGAGTTTGAACAGATATTTACAAGTTACTAGCAGCAAACTAATAATAATTTGAACATCTAAGCAGGTTTACATCCCTGAAATTCAACAGACTCTAAGAGTGGATTATTCGACTGTGTTCTGCCTATGTTCTTTGCGTCAGCTACAATGCAGACCTGATCACAGGCCTGGAAGCCATCTTGCAACTTCTTGCAACCACGCGGTGATGACCAAAAGAAGCAAATCCTGTGCAGGTTATGAAGTGCAGGCCACAAAATAACCCCCCCCCTTGTGTACCTAACCCCCCTGTGTACTGGGGTTATGATATCCTGTAATAGGATAACAATTTTCACTTTTGCAAACAGCTTATTATTCAGTACAGCACAAACTGAACGACACTAGGAAAGGACTGTGGGGGAAATAAATCAATAGGGACGAGTGTACTTATACTAAGATGGCGAACGCCACTCAACTCCTCCTAAGCGAAATAGAAGATATACTGAACGACCACTTTCACCGGCTATGTACGCTCATTGAAAAAGAATGGGGGAGCCTAAAAAATATAATAAACCCATCGTTTGCTACTAAAAACCTACAATCCAATCTGCAGGAAGCGACTTCTGACATGCCACAAGTTGCAGATGGCTTTATAGTTGTCTCTGGGTGCTCCTCCGGAGGAGAACAAACGACTGAGCAGAGACCTATTTGGGGGATGCATTTGAGAGCCAAGGCACTCTCAGTATCAATCAACATGGCATCTGAGTTGCAGACACCACTCACAATTTACCTGATGAGCCAGATTGTGGAGACTCATGGTGACTTCACTGCAGAGTCTACCCTGTCTTGGGATACAGACAACGGAGCAGGCAAAAGTAATTTATTCCCCAAAGATATTGTGGCTGGTTACTGTGCTCCTAACCCTTAGTGATCAAGGGTCTAATCCGCAATGGATACAGGATGCCGCGCAGAGTGACACATCCAAGAATCATCATGCAAAATACGGCCTGCAGCCTGGGCCTCTGAGATTACGCTCCTCTGTTGGTCCGGGACTTTGGATTTACCAACCTTCCTACGGTATTCTCTCAAGCGAGGCACACTTCTTACTCCTGTTCAGGAATAGATCACAGCTCATAACGAGAGATAGGGCTGGAGTGGGTTAAATTTTTCTCATGCAGAGGTAGATGGTTGCTTTGAGACTTAGATACTGTCACCATAACGCAGTCTCTGAAATAGACAGCTTGATCTCCTGCTTAATGGTGTTCCCTACAAGGTTTTCTATTGGGACTTTACACATATACCCCAGAGTGAACTGAACTTTGTGCTTTAAGGTCATCCATATGAAGGTCAGTAAGTCCTCATCACCTATCTGTTCTCCCAGTGACTTTAGATATGAAGACAATGTCTGAAATTAGATACTCACCCCTTGTTTACTCAAGATCTCTTTCATTTTGAAATTGTTGTCTGTTGATAGTTTGTCAAGCTGGCCATAATTTTGTTAATCCAATAATTTAATTTTGTTCAAAAGAAATGACAGAAGATTAGTGGCAAGAACATCATGTGTTTAGAGAGGCTGCTGCTCATCACCCACTAGCTACACTCTTACCTTATATATAATGGGGCACTTTCATGGCAGTGTAGTTATTTTCATTGGTTTCAACATCTCCAATACTTGACAAATTCTTTGCTAACACTCTGCTAGTTCACTTAGGCTCAACGTGTATATAGCAGTATTTAATTTTCACAAATCTGGTCTGCAGCGATCACAACTCCTAATTGTTGAATGAAAGCAAGCAGATTATTATACTCGTGCCATAATAGTCATATTGAGAATTCACATAGGATATATAACAAATATACTAGTCACTATTCTCTTTTTAATTTGTATTGATATGTTTTATGCTTATGTTTTCCTGCATTGATAGTCCATGATCATTTAATTGAGGTTTCCAGTTTATATCTATTGTTGTATAAATACTCCAGTAGTAGGTTTTCATGGAACAAATTACAGCTCAATCCTATTGGCTGATTGCATCAGCCAATAGGATTATTTACCCTTTAATTCATTATAGAATTCTATCAGCCAATTGGAATTCAAGGGATGCCATCTTTGATGACGTCCCTTAAAGGGAACCTTCAGTGCATGGCTGGGACCGTATGAAGAGGAGGCTCCGTGCCGGATGTCTTGAAG